>NC_045429.1:141246624-141557517 GCF_902635505.1 Sarcophilus harrisii
GTTAATAAAAATTAAAAGAGGTGTTGAGAGAAAAGTCTTTGTTCCTCCTATGCAATCTTCTGACATCTTACTGTTAATTATAACATTTTGCTGAGGTTTGGGTGGGGGGGAGAGGAAACACGAGAATTCTTTTGACAATTTTTCAAATTCAGAACAGGCTAGATTTTATTACAAATTGAGGTGAATCCAATACTATATATGGAATAATACCCATCTAATTTTTCCAGCAACATCATAAAAATAAATAAATCTTAGCTTTTTGGGGAAAAGATTTTTATCTTCTGGTGATTCACAGAGTTGGCTTCAACTCAAATACACTGTTTATAAGCCTGTATTAATGGCCAAAACCCATTTCAGTGACAGTTTCCCTCCTTCCCTCCTCTCTAGCATTTTTTTTTTAAAGAAGGGTACAGATAGAAGGCAAAGCAAACATAATTTATTCTTTTCCTTGACTCTATGGTGAAAACAGAGTTTCAAGATATCCTTCCTGAAAGTTTTGAAATGGGGTAATATATGAATAAATTAGCTTTGTAGATTAATTTAATAATTATTTTATCTATCTGCCTTTATTATGAACTTGTATTAGGTACAAGACAGCTAGCAAGGATCAAGTACAAGGTTTTTCACTAGCCTATTGCATTACCTGGGACAGATTATTTAACTTTTCTGTCTCTCAATTTCCTTGAATGTAAAATGAGGAGGCGAAATACTAAATTGATTCTAAAGTCTCTTCTAAACTCCACCATTCTATGACTCTGAGTAAAAGGGATATTAGGTAAAACATAACTCCAGAGAACTGATGAATAAATATGCCCCTCACCTCTTGACAGGGTAATGACAGATTACAGACACACACTAAGATAGACATTTTTGGACATGGAAAATTTGGGAAGATTTTTACTTAAATTATGCTTATTTGTTTAAAAAAAGGAAGATGACTGGCAAAAGACATGATCTGTTTCTTCAAAAGGCTTACAATTTATGGAGGAAAATTGGACAAATATAAATGAACATAGGAATCACAACATAAGATATATAAAATCAGTTACAATAAGATAAAAATGTACAAAAATTGATAAAAGATTATCAGAATGGACAGGATGATTAAAGTCAAATGAGATTACTCCCTGAAAGTTTCTTGGAGGAGGTGCATCCTAAACAGAACTTTTAAGGACAGAAACTCAAGGATTAAACAACAAAATGCAGTATTAGGTCAGATCTGCAGTCTAGCCAAGCCAATATTATGTCTTTGACAATAGATCGAAGAGTCATTTTGAGGAAGGGTCTAACTATTCTTATTCACTCATTTATTTGCTCCTTCATTTCTTCCCATAATGTATGCAACATCGTACTTACCCCTTTTCATTTTGGATGGAACAGAGCGAATCAAATAGGTTGAGCAGGCCTCAATAGGTTGCAATCTAAACTAGATATTTTAAATCCTCTCCCCCACCCACACACTTCTTTTCCAAACCTTCTCATTTTTTGTCAAGAAGGGTGTAAAGTATGGAATTCCCAATCCCTATATTTTTGCCTGCCTACATTTTTTATTTCCTTCACAGGTTAACTGTACAATATTTCAGAGTCTGATTCTTTTTTTACAGCAAAATAATGGTTTGGACATGTATACCTTTTTTTTTTTTTTTTTTTTTTTTTTTTTTTTTTTTTTTTTTTTTTTTTTTTTGCTGCTTCCTCAAGTACCTGAAAATAGGATGAAACAATATTAAATCAACCAAAAAGAGTAAACGCAACAGTTCAGAGGAATGCATGTTGAGAAACCCTGATAAAACTGCTGTTTTCCCCCAAAAATGGCCAAATCAAATGAAAAATGCAATGGATGATGGTCTACTTTCACTGGGGTAGGAATGGTAACTGGTAGTAGTAGATTATATTTCTCTCAAATCATAAATAGCTTTAAAGTCCTATAGTTTACTTTTAGGAAATATACCTAAAACAATTTGAGGTCTAGAAGTCTTACTTTAAAATGGGAACAAAGAACCAGATCAAAGATTCCAGTTAAAAAGAGACCTAAAAAAAGACTGACTCAATAATGTTGGTTCTTCTGAGACTACTTTCTCAACAGAACTTCAAGAAGTAGTTTCACATAGTTCATTTTGAATCTCATGTGGCTCTTTGAACATCCATCTGGATCCCTAAACTTACTCAGTTCAAATACTACAAAGACTTGTATAAATAGCTTAATATGTTCCCATCATTAAACAATTTGGACAAATACTAAGATATTCTGGTATCCCCTAGGGCATGCTGGAATGTCAAATACTTTTTGGAACAAACCCAGACTCCCAAGGGTTTTCAAGATCAAGGATCAAATATATTTCAAAGATATCAGAAATAACTTTCTGATTTCCAGTTAAATTAGGAAAAGAAACTTAAAGTTTAATTAATTTAATTTATTTAATTAATTTCAATAATTTAATTAATCTTAATTAATAAGATAATTGGAATCAGAAATAAGCATGCAAGGCAGTTGGTTGGTGCAGTGGATCAAGCACCAAGTCTAGAGTCAGGAAGACCTAACTTCAATATTGTCTTATACTTATAGTTGTATGACCCTACTCAAGACACTTAATTCTAACTCACTCTTCTCATTTGTATGGCAAACTATTTTAATATCTTTATCAAGAAAATTCAAATGGGGTCCAAAGAATTGGAGATGATTCAACAACAAAAACCAATCATATCCAAATATATATTTCAGTAGGTATTAACTAGAAGACTAGAATAAAGATTTATAAAATGAAAATGAAAAGTAATTCAGAGGTCCTAATTCAAGGTACAACTTTTCTTTTGTTTATTCTTCTGCTACAATTGAGAGAAACAGTATAACATGATAGAAGGCATACTACATAGAAGCAAAGAATTTGGGTACAACTCTTATTCTGTTGCTAATGTGTGGCATTTAATTGGTCTGAGTCTCAATTTCTTCATTTGTCAAGTGAAGGTAATTAGATGGCCTCTAACATCTTTTCCAGCTCTAAAGCTATTATAATGTTATTTAATAATTAGCATCATATACACTCATTTTAATTTTAGGAAATCACCAAGTAGATTTCTCCTAAAGCTTTTTCTTTTCCCATATGCCTAAATGTTATTATGATAAATTGTAGAATTTAACAAATATAATCTTTATATTATTACAATAATATTGTATTCTTTTTATTATTACAATGCCCTTTAGTACTGAACACATCATTTCTCTAGTATATAAAATATCCCCAATTTTTGTTTTCTTCTTTTAGTAAAAAAAAGTTTTTAAAAAAGGACAAAGAAAATACATATTTTTATAATACCTTATCATTCCAAATATGTGGAAAAATAGTTTTCAACATTCACTTTTGCAAAACCTTGTGTCCAAATTTTTCTCCTTCCTTCTACTTCCCCCATTCACCTAGACAGCAAGCAATCCAATATAGGTTAAACATGTGCAACTCATCTAAACACATTTCCATATTCATCATGCTACACAAGAAAAGGGAGAAAAGAAAACACAAGAAATTAAAAAAAAAAACACAAACAACTACCAAAAATAAATAAAAGGTGAAAATACTATGCTATGATCCACATTCAGCTCCATAATTCTATGATGGCTCTTTCCATCAGAAATCTGTTGTAATTGCCTTGTATCATCCCATTGTTGAAAAGAGCCAAGTCTATCACAGTTGATCATATAATCTTGTTACTGTATACAGTGTTCTCTTGGTTCTGCTCACTTCACCTAGCATTATTTCATGCAAGTCTTTCCAGGCTTTTCTGAAATCAGCCTGTTCATCATTTCTTATAGAACAATAATACATTACATTTGTATATCATAACTTATTCAGTCAGCCTAATAAATGGCCATCCACTCAGTTTCCAGTTTCCTATCACCACAAAAATGACTGCTACAAATATTTTTGCACATGTGGGTCTTTTACTCTTTTTTATGATCTCCTTGGGATACAGACACAGTAAAGATACTGCTAGATCAAAATGTATACATTGTTTTATAGCCCTTTGGGCATAGTTCCAAATTGCTCTCCAGTAGTTGAATCAGTTCACATCTCCACCAACAATGCATCAGTGTCCCAGTTTTCCCATATCCCCTCCAACATTTATTATTATCTTTTCCTGTCATCTTAGTCAATCTGAGAGGTGTGAAGTGGTATCTCAGAGTTGTCTTAATTTGCATTTCTCTAGTCAAAAGTGATTTATAGCATTTTTTCATATGACTAGAAATAGTTTTAATTTCTTTATCTGAAAATTATCTGTTCACATCCATTCGCCAGTTATCAATTGGGGAATGGCTTGTATTCTTATAAATTTGAGTCAATTCTCTCTATACATAATTTTTAAAATTAGGCCTTTATCAGAAACACTAGATGTAAAAATTCTTTCCCAGAAGAAAATACATTTTTGGACAATATTTGGAAAATGATTATGAGAGTGTAAAGTTAGTTTTTTAAAAAGTAAAGGAATAGGTATAATATATAAGATCAAAACAAAGGCTACTGAAATCAATATTTCCAGACATTTTATCTGGCATAAATCTGATTCAAAACTAGAGAAAAACTGAAATTCAATTAACTTCATTTATTTAGTACTGTTTCTTCAATGTGAACTAATTAACATCACTGCCACCATGTCTATTCTTCCCATATTCTTTTTTTTTTTTATCTTTAAAGAGAACATGGTTTTGTAGATGGAATGGTGGACTTAGGATCAGGAATACTTGGTATCAAATCCAGCCTCAGGCACTTATTATTTAGGTAACTTTATGCAAGTTGTTTGCCATGTCTGGGTCTTGCTTTCCTTACCTGTAAAATGAGGGGACTCGATTTGATGACTAATAAGGTCTCTTCTATTCCTAAATCTATGATCTATGAGCTATTCCGCTTTCTTTCTGTGTAGAGAATTGTTTCAATCCATTCTACAAAAATGTATAATACCAAATCTCTCAATAGTATTCATTATAAGAAATGAAATCAAGAAATCCCTTGTGGATATATATTAATAGGCAGGAATATTGATTTCTAATTGCATGAGTAAATAAAGTCAAACCTTCTAGCTAGTCTCTCTGCCCTTTAACTAGCCTAATCCTCAGACAGCATCTATAAGTTTTAAAGATTTTTGTATTTAAGACAGATTTGATGCTAGATATAATAAAGAACACTTGAAGATTAGGGGGAATGAAATTGTCAGATGCACACTTTAAGAAAATCACTTTGACAGGTTGGTGGAGAAGGGATTAAGAGTGGAGAGACACTTGCAGCAGAAAGGCCAGTTACAAGGCTGTTGAAAACAACTAGATGAGAACTGATGAGGTCTAGAATGGTAACTGTGAGTGGAGAGCAGAGAATGTGTGTGAAGGATACTGGGGAGGCAGAAACAACCCAATGTGATTGCATCTGATTGGATGGATGAGCAAAAGTGAAGAATTGAAAAAGATATTAAGATTATTATTCAAAATCTTTCCAGCTCAGCAAAATCTGCCAGCATTTATAACCTGTTGGTACAAAAAAACCAAGGATTGGGGACTTCTGCTTAAGGTAGTGATGTGAGAGGTTGTAAAGGAGCCCCAGTCCTCCACTAAATATCTAAAGGAACAAGACATGACCAAGAAGACCAAAGTCAGAAACTTCTCCAGCTAATCTAAAATTTCAAAGGAAGATTGCTAGAAGGCTGAGAGGCCTTGGAGAACAAAGGTGGCAGAGGAAGCAAAAGGTGGCATGAGTTCCAGCCACTTGGTGGAAGCCTGCAGGTGCCCAAAGCAGAGATTTGTCAGGAGCCCTGACCCACCTGGACTCACAGAGCCAAAGCCTCTCTGATCTCAAAGGGCCTGAGACACAGGTGAGGTGGAAGATGCAGCTTTTAAGGGGGTATGTACCACAGGAGGTAGAAATTAAGCAGAGCTCTGAGAACTGTGGCCTGAAGTCAGTGGTATCTTGGCCCTGGTCTGACAGAGTACCTCAGGGGAGAGTCAGTGTGCAGGAAGGCCCTGACATCACAAATCTGGTTATCATCCTTTGAGATTCTGTCCTTCAAGCTTGAAGAGGACGGAAATGACATCACTATGTTGGTGTCAAAGTACCTTTTATCCACCTCTGGCTAATGAGACCAAAAGGATCTTGGAAAGCTTTACAAGTTGCAATATAAATCCACAAGTTGGGCACAAAGAGTCTGCATGAATGTTTGAAGTGGAGATGTCTCTAAATCTTCATGTCACATTTCTTAAGAACTTCTGCTTTATTCATAGAGCACAGCATGTTTTTCTAAAGAGGCACCCCAAGCTGGGAAGTCCCATGCCAGTATCTCCCTTGTCTCATAACTTGTCTACAAAATTCTTCAGAAAGATTTTGTCTCCTTTTCTCACTTCTTCCATATGAGCACTTGCCTATTATGAGTTCTCTGTAAAATAGTCTTTTAGAAAAACATACTTTTGTCATTCAAACAGTGGGCACAGCTCGTCTGAGTTGCACTCTCTGCAGTAGTATTTGACAACGTAGCTCAAGAAAGGATCTCAGCATTCAGTACCTAATCTTGTCAGGTGATCTTCAGAATCTTCCCAAGACAATTCAGATAGAAGCAATTCAATTTCCCAGCATGGCGCTGGTATACTGTCCCAGTTTCACAGACATATTACAGTGAGGTCAGCACAATGGCCCTGTAGACTGTCAGTGTGGTAAGCAGTCTAATACCTTCTTCTCTCCCATGCCTCCTTCAAAGATTTGCCACACAAGAGAAGCCAAATCACATTCAAAACCTGTTTCAGTTGAACGATGGGTTAAGAAACCAGATTGCAGAGGGTTTACAACAGAGAGGAAGTAGAGGTACTGAATGTAGGTAACATTTTCAAGTCTAACCATAAACGTGAGGAAGTAGAGGAAGCTATTTTTTAAGAAAAGGGAAGAAACATGCATCCTTGAAGACAATAAAGGAGCCAGGAAATAAAGATTGATGATTAATGTGATTGATAAGAGATGGAAATCTGGAGAAGTCAGGAGGGAAGAGGGATTTGTATTGGCAAGAAATGCCAGCTTCTCATCTAAGACAGGAGTGAAGATAAAGGAGGAAAATGTCTGAGTAGTGTGAAATGAAGGCTGTAAGAGGAATATTCTCAATTTTTCAGTGAAGATGAGGTCAAGGTCCACCCCAGCCCTATCAAACTGGAAAAGATGATAAAAAATATAAATGACAATTCTTGGAGAAGATATGGAAAGCTAGTCATACAATTGGTAGAACTATGAATTATTCCAAAACATAATTTGGAAATGTACCCCAAAATTTGCTAAACATATGCATTATCCATTGACCCATCAACCCCATCACAAATCACAAAATCCAAAGAGATCAAAGACAGAAATGATCCAGCCATACAAAAGGCAGTATTTTGTGTAATAAAGACAAAGGGGAAAAAAAATCTCATGGATTGGGAAATGGTTTTACAAATTATGATTATATTAATACAATGAAATATACCATAAAAATGATAGGGATATTCAGAAAAAAAGTAAGATTTGTATGAACCAATGCAAAGTGAAGTGAGCAGAATTAGAACCATATAGACTACAATACCATAAAGGAAAACAACTTTTTTTTTCTTACTACAAATTTACTTTTTGTAATTATTTTTTTAAATAGTATTTTATTTTTCCAATACATATAAGGATAGTTTTCAACATTTACCTTTCTCTTTTTTTGTAATAAAGCTTTTTATTTTCAAAACATATTAACAACACTGACCCTTGCATAGCCTTGTTTCAGATTTTCTCCTCCCTCTCCCCACCCCTTCCCTAGATGGCAAGCAAGTCAATATGTTAAACATATTAAAATGTTAAATCCAATATGTATAAACATTTATACAATTCTCTTGCTACACAAGAGAAATCAGATCAAAAAAAGAAAGTAAATGAGAAAGAAAACAAAATGCAAGCAAATAACAAAAAAAGTTATGTTGTGATCTGTGGTGTTCTCTTCTTTTTTATAATATATAATGGTTCTCTCTGGCAGCAGGTGTCTCAGGGGAGGTTCTCTGTAGGTAGCCTTAGTTTCGGTTCAGAGTAATAATCACTTCAAATGCAGCCAGCTGATAAAAATCCAAACGTTTATTTTCTCCTTCCAAGTCTTGTCTCTTTCCTTGGGCCCGGTTAGCTTTATTAGAAGCCTCTCCCCCTCCTTGGTTCCAAGAGCTCTTGAAGCTTCTCTTTTAGCTCTTCCAGCTTCTGCCTTTAGCTCAACTCCAACTCGTGGCTTCTCAATCTCCAACTGATGCTCCCCCCTCTCAATCTTTTCAACTGACTGATTGACTGACTGAAGCTCTTTTTATGCTCTTTTAGAGGTGTAAAGTCAAAGATTGACTCCTCCTCTGAGAGTGGGATTATGGGAGGTGTGAATTTGGATATCTCATACTGAACCCTGAAATCTCCCAAATGTGTGAACTAATGTGTGAGCTAAAGTGTGAACTCTCAAAGGTGTTAACTTAAGTATTGCTTCTATCAATATTAGTGACTTAACACCTTGAAAGGATTTGCTCTAATGTGTGAACCAATAAGCATTGTAGCAATTCCATTGAGTTAACACTAGGATTCCAACAGTGATCATACATTCACTTTCTACAATTTGCTCTCTGGGTATAGATGGTTCTCTTCATCACAAGATCATAGGAACTGGCATCAATCATCTCATTGTTGTAAAGTCACGTTCATCAGAACTGAGGAAAACAACTTTAAAAGACAAGGACTCTGCTTAGTAAAATTATCAGTTGTAACTTCAGAGCACTAATGAAGTATGGTTACCACTTCTTGGCAGAGAAGTGATGAACTAAAGCAGTGCTATCCAAAGCTAGGGCCCCCCTCCCCAATCCCAAGAGGTATGATCAGTTAGATTTTGAGAAAAAGATCCCATCCCCACCCTCCCAACAATTGTGGCTCTTGTCTTTTAAGTCACACTGATCTTGTCTCACACCATTCCCCTATCCAGTTCTTTTTCTCTGCTGTGCAAACTCTAGATGGTTGTCAGATCCTGCAGGGTGGTTATAGTCTAATCACACCACCATAGATCACCTCCTGGCTCCATCAGACACCTTCTTGGGATGTGTTCTGCTTTTGCAGACAAGGCAGATATTAGTAAGAGACCTGTACTCTTTTTATTTTCATGGTAAAGTGACTCATAAAAGATGATTGTGAAGTGGGTCACAAACAACATTACATTATTCCTTTCCCACCAGTCACCATTTCTTCCTCTCTTCCAAATCTCTCCATTGCTGCTGAAATCACCACCATCCAGTACTCAGGTTCTCATAACCTATCATCTTTGACTTCATACTTTCCCTCCACATTCACATATCCAATCAGGTGACACGTCACATCTGCCATTCCCCACGCACATGGCCACCACTACAGTTTAGCTCATAACTTCTCATCTAGATGTACAAGTCTGTAACTCTTCTCCATTCTAATATACTACCCACACAGCTACCAGTGAATTTCATAAAATATAATCCCTATTCAATAAACTTATTGCTACTATATAAGATCAAAATTTGTTCATCTTTATCTCATTTTTAAATGTACACAATTATTGTAGTAGTACATATATAATTTTTAAGCAAATATGGACATGTAAAGAAAATATTCCCCAAAATTTTATATTTCAATGGCCTAGAAATATAAAATATCTATTTTCACACCTGACCAAAATATGTACTTGTTTTGTTTCATCAATTTGTTATGAGATGCCTTTTTTGAGGGACAAAAGAGTGCTACAGATAGAATATGGGAAATTGGTGATAGTGATGTCAATAAAACATACAAAACGGCAAGAAATTCAAAAAAGAATACAATCGGTGTTGATACAACCCAAAACCCTATTATAACAGAATCACAAATTCACATACAATCCTTTTTTCGGGCTTTTTTTAATGTAAAAATTAACATTTGTCAAATTTTTAAAACTTTTTAAAAAAAAGTCACATGCTACATAATTTAGGAACAAGAAACTGTTCAATTGTTTTTTCAAATGCAAATTGTATACAACTTAACAACTATTTAAAAATTAGGAAACGTCAAAAACTTGAAATTTGTGAAGTACAAAATAACTTCATAGTTTCAAGTTCATAAATAATTGTTGTATTTATTTAACAGAAATGCTAATACCTACTGTTTTGTTTATTCTCTATCAAAAAGTAGTATCTGCATAAGAGCCTGCATTATGCTTGAGCAGTCCATACAAATGCTTTTATCTCACTATGTTGTAAATAACCTCATATTTGCTTTTATAGTTCAACTTTCTATATGCAGAATAACATCTTTAAAAATCATACACAAATATATGCTATTATTTTACATATATCTTGTCATTACCAACCTTTTTTTCCACCTAAGTAGGAAGAAAGGAAACTAAAACAATTCCATATGTAAACTGCTTCTTTTAAGGTCTGCTTTTATGTTATCAATGCATTATAGTTAATTGTACTGACTGGTCTTTTGTCTATTTTTAACTCAGAGGGAAAACAAAACCAAATGGAATATTAATTTACTTTATTAGCGAAAATCCAGAAAATAAATGCAATTAGGTTTTTTTCTAAATCAAGATGGCAAAGTACTTATGCTTTCTAAACAACTCAGGTTCAAAGCCGATCCATGGTGGAAAGATACCTTCCAAATTAAAATTATAAGGAGAAATGCTTTCTTTAGTTAGTAGTCTATTGTAACCTAAATTCTCTCAAGCAGGTAGTACATAAAATTTCAGAAAAATAATTAGTTCATTTCTAAAGACAATTTGATCAAAATATCTTTTTCTTTCTATGGACATAATTCATAAGTATGAAAAAGATATCATATTCTTCAATAATATATGTGCTTGCAATCTGACTTTTTTTGTTTATTTTTTGTAATTTAACAAACCATTCAAAAAAGTAAATGTATATATAGAATGCATTTATTCAACTACTATCATTAAGAAATTCAAATACAAAAGGCAATTCTTCTGAATTATTAACAACATCAAGTTAATTTTCTACTTCCCTCTGGTTCAAACATCACAGTTTTGAGAAATTCGTCCAAAGTGTAGATATATTAGAATTTATGCCACCATAAGATTTGTGTTGCGGCAGTATAAAATTAAGTTAGAATAATTTTAATATTTCCCAAAATATTATATTATATACCTTACTATAATTTTAAATGACAAAAATTAAACAGAAACATAAGTATAACTAATTATAAATACATTTTTTTACATTTATCTCAGTAACTTCTTTGATCCACTTGTAATGATGGGATGATAAGACACAAAACTTCAATAAATAATAATGAAATGTCTGTAAGATTCCCAAAGCAGCTCAGTACAATATAAGGACAATTGATACTGAAAGAGTAAGCTTTAAAAAGGTAACTCAAAACCCTTAAAATAATTAAATTTTCAGAATTACTTTTAAGGGAGGAAATGTGCATGCTAAAGCTTCTATAAGGACAATTGATACTGAAAGAGTAAGCTTTAAAAAGGTAACTCAAAACCCTTAAAATAATTAAATTTTAAGAATTACTTTTAAGGGAGGAAATGTGCATGCTAAAGCTTCTCTTTTTTTTTTTTTTTTTTTTTTTTTAGAAGTTTTTAGAAGCCCTTTAGCCAAATTAAAGTGCCCCATCAAATTGAAAAATACCGTATTTTCCAGTGGTCATCCACTGAGGATCAGTATCTGTAATCTCTTCCCCTTGCCCAGGTGCCAGACCAACTTGAACTTCAGTTTTTAGTGTTCTTATGCTGCAGAGAGGTGCAGGGTGGAAGCCATTCAAAGCCTGATGAAATGGAACTGTAAAGTCCCATTTTCTGTCTCCTACTAACTTCCTATAGTTTAAATCGCCTTTGAAAAGAATTAAATTTGACTTCTCTAGTTCAGCATACAAATCAGTAGCAACCTGAGACATAGTACAATATTCATGAGGCAGAGTCCAAAACATATGATCTTGGTAAATCCATGAATGTTTAAGATAATATTCCCAATTAATCCCACACTCAGACATGCACTTGGTATTAGCAGCTTTTAACTGTTCAATCAACCAATATATGTCATTTTTATTAGTATCTGAAACAAACCAGGGAATACTTTTTCCATGAAAGTGAATCTCAGTAGCCAGCTTAGATGCTAACAGGAAATCTGCCATTACCAAATCTGTAACAAGTTCAAATCCTGCATTATCCATGATAAAATCCACTCTAGTAATAGAAAATGTCTCCTGACGCATTTTCTTTCTACTTATAAGTAGTGACCAAAGGTAGTCCAAATTATTCACTAAAATGTAAGGTTTCAGGTCTTCCAAAACAGCTAGTGGACTAGATGTCTGAGGGATGCTCTGATTAGGTGAAAGTGCCAGATCACACTTATTTCCCCATAATACAATCTGAAAGAAAGTACAAAATAATCATTGTTCATTACCTATAAACACTTGAAATACTTTAAATGTTACATCTCCAGCAGCAAACGTCAAATAAAATTTCCATTTAAAACTGTTTCCCTTTACAATTTAAAGGCGATATTAAATAAGCTGTACATGGAAAATCATTTTGCTTGACTCCTTGACCCCTGAACACATTTTTTTTTCCTTAGGCAACTGGAGTTAGGTGACTTCCCCAGGATCACGTAGTTAGGAAGAGTGTTTGAGGCCAAATTTGAACTCAGGTCCTCCTGACTGAGGGCTGGGGCTCTATCCACTACACCAACTAGGTGCCCCTGAACCCATTTTCTACCCAAATGGACCAGAACACACCTCCCAGAAGTTCTCAGAAGAATAATATTAATAATATTTAAGAATGTTTTACATGAGAAAAGGAAAAAAGATGATAAGCAAAGAAATATTTTTTAAAAGTATTGTTTTACTGAATCAAGGAAATGTCCATAGATATTTAAATTTAATGGAATTTTTCACTTTTGAACCAATTTTTTTGAAACAGGAAAAATAAATAACTCAAAAGTGAAAAAAGTCACCTAACAAAAGTGAAAGATAAAAGAGATGCATGGATAAAAACACTACAAGAGAAGGGCTAAAAGCCTCTTCTACAGAGAATTTATGGGAGGGTATGAATGACATGTGATAACAATATTAGCTATGCACTGCAGAAAAATACCCACACTGATGAAACCACAAATTTATTGAAAAAACTGTATCTGCATACATATCTTCATGCCCATTAATATGAGAAGGTAAAAATGGAAAATGATCCAGGATAAATGTAAAATGTATTCTGCCAAGACTGATTATATATATATATATATATATAAAATTTTCATCCCCAATTACATGCTCAACAATTTTTAAATATTCTTTTTTTTAGTTTTGAAGTCCAAATTCTATCCCCTCCTTCCTTTCCCCACTCTTCCCCTGCCCTGAGACAGTAAGCAATAAGACATGGGCTATACATTATACATATGCAATCATGTAAAATATTTCTAGTCATTTTGTACAAGAAATGAATAATAATTTTAAAAAAGCAATTTAAGCAAAAAATAGCATGCTTCAGTCTGTATTCAAACAATATACTAGAGTTCTTTCTCTTGAGATATGCTTCATCTTTAGTCCCTAGAGACTGTCTTAGATCACTGTATTGCTAAGAATTGCTAAGTCATTCTTCCATCTAACAATATTACTGTTACTGTGCACACATATCTTGGTTCTGTTCACTTCACTTTGCATCAGTTCATATGAGTCTTTCCAAGTTTTTCTGAAATATCTTGTCATTTCTTACAACATATTAATATTTTATTAATAAATTATAAGCATACACCACAGGTTGTTTAGACATTTCTCAATTGATGAGTATTCCTTCAATTTCCAATTCTTAGCCTTGACAAAAAGAACTACTATAAATATTTTTGTACGAATAGGTCTTTTTGCTTTTTTTTTTTTTGATGCAAGACTGATATTCTTACGCCAACTAATAGCTATAAAATGCATTTATTAATGTTAAACAGTAACTCAAATTATTTATTATCATTTTGAACTATTACTTTAACCTCTTATTTTACTTTTCAAATATTAATATTTTCTTTCAAACTAGACTAAGTTTGAAGACCAAGACCAACAGTTCTGTGTTCTTAGACTGTCTATTTCAATGGTTTGGACCTCTGCTTCAAATTCACTTCTTTTATATTTTTCCTACTGATTTTTTGATTCCTCCTTCAAATATTTTGTACTTTTGATCTTTTGGTTCCTTGACCCCTGAACCTATTTTCTATCCAAATGGATTAAACACACCTCTAAGAAGTTCTCAGAAGAATATTAATAATATTTAAGGATGTTTTAAGTGAGAAAAGGGAAAAGAGGATGATAAGCAAAGAAATATAAAAAATATATTGTTTCTATTTCAAGTCATATGAAAAGAGGCTCCAAGTCATTATTAATCAGAGAAATGCAAATTAAGACAACTCTGAGATACTACTACATACCTGTCAGATTGGCTAGAATGACAGGGAAAGATAATGCTGAATGTTGGAGGGAATGTGGGAAAACTGAGACATTGATACATTGTTGGTGGAATTGTGAACACATCCAGCCATTCTGGAGAGCAATTTGGAACTATGCTCAAAAAGGTGTCAAACTGTGCATACCCTTTGATCAAGCAGTGTTACTACTGGGCTTATATCCCAAAGAGATCATAAAGAAGGGAAAGGGACCTGTATGTACAAGAATGTTTGTGGTACATGAATATTATGAAATATTATTGTTCTGTAAGAAATGACCAACAGGATGATTTCAGAAAGGCCTGGAGAGACTTACATGAACTGATGCTGAGTGAAATAAGCAGGACCAGGAGATCATTATACACTTCAACAATACTATATGATGATCAATTCTGATGGACGAGGCCTTCTTCAACAATGAGATGAAACAAATCAGTTCCAATAGAACAGTAATGAATTGAACCAGCTACACCCAGCAAAAGAACTCTGGGAGATGACTATGAACCACTACGTACGTGAATTCCCAATCCCTCCATTTTTGTCCACCTGCATTAAAAATCCACTGCAAGTATGTAAGATTGGCCTTAAATGACTTGGCAGATTCAAAGAATATGTACAAAGAAAAAAAAAATAACTTTTAAAAATTTATTTTACATACACACAAAGATTCACAGAGAAGAGAAAGAAAACACTTTAATATTTACCTGAAAGAGTTTTAAAAACTCATCTTTCAGTTGCTTTTCATCTAGATTTTCAATCCTTTTTTTTAAGTCTTGTAGGTAGCTGCATAAAGTCTTAATAGCTTCCTGTGATTCAAAGAAATTCCGTTCTTTTGATTCTTTAAATACATCAAAGTAACTTATTGGTGAACTAATTATAGGACAAAAGAAAGAGGAGTGTAAAAAGAATCATGATGCTATATTATAGTTAATATCATCTTAGCAATTAGTCAAATCTCAAACTGGCAAAGAATAAAGCTTCTTGAAAATTGAAATCTTCTACAATCCTAAAAACTTACTGACAAATCATAGCCCTTTTCCAATATACAATATTTTAAAATATTGACTGATTTGACATTTTCTCTTATTTGCCATGTTCTTCTGACGGAAATTTCAAGTCAAGAAACACAAGAGAGTAGAAAAAGCTACCATCTTAAAAACAATAATACAACATTTTAATATTTTCCTATTTATTCTCACAACAACACTATGAACTAAATGTAATTATTATCACCATTTTACAATTAAGGAAACCAAAGCAGAAAGAATTGCCCAGGGTCAGAAAACTAAGTCTTCCAGTCAAGTCTTCCCGAGTCCAAATGCAGCTCGATTTACTTGGTTGGCAGCTGCCTTGACTTCATTATACAGTCAAGTTCTGATTATCTACGTGCAAGTTATCTTTAAAAAATTTAAAATTCCCACCTCATTCTCCCTTCTCCTTACCCCTATACTTGACATCAATTATTTTCCTGTGATTTCTCCTTTTGTTTCTTAGACAATATGTAATAAAAGAATATGGAGAAATAAAAATAGGAATATGGGGAAATAAAAATATTAACTAAGAAAAAAAAAACCAGAAAGCTAGATCTGAAGAAAAAACATGACATATTTCAAAGTTAAGTACAAAAAACTGGGGGATTATATTCTATTCTAGATTATCCAAATCCACTTCCTACCCCAATCTTATATTCAGGTTAAAAAATTCAAAGTTTATAGAGTAAATTGTGACAAGAAAATAAGGTGATGAATTTTTTAAAAATACATCTACCAAAGTTTGCACATCAAAATGAGTATTTTCTCCTTCAAAGGAGTCAAATTAGGAGAAAATATACTTATTCCAATGATATCATTGCTCAAAATATTTTTGCACTTCCTCTTTTGATACTTTCTTCAGAGCCCATGACACAGTCTTTTGAATGTTTTCAATAGTGACAAATTTTCATCTTTTGAAAGTAGATTTAATTTTTGGAAACAAAGTCTTTTGGAGTCAAGTCTGGTAAATAAGGTGGGTTGGATTGAATAGGTAATACCATCTTGATTCAAAAATTAGGTACAACCATAAAAAACTGAGACTTTTCTATATAGCTCATAACCTGGTTCTGAAGGCAATTCCAGTGTTTTTTGTGATGACAGTATGATTGGAATAATTTTATTAATTCCCAATTTAACTTTGAAGAAAAACATCTATTTACATGTCTTCTACTCTATTTGTTTAAAAATCAGCCTCTTTAGTTTATAGTCACACTTCATATTAAAAATAAACTTGAGTTTCATTATTTTCACATAAAAAGTAATAAATTAACAATCTTTATAATGCCTATTTAAGTCAAAAGAACTTCACTTCACTTTTCAGTGTCTGAAAAGGACAATTCTTACACTAAATGTCACAAATGACTAAGGCATGTTCAATTCTTACTTCTGACTTAAGTAACTATCCTGACAGGAAAAGGTATCTAGTATCAAAGGCTATGTTATAATTTTTTATACTGTGGTTCATTAAAAGCTTTGTGTTAGTAATAGAAATTAAAACTAACTTAAATTAATATTCAATCTCCCTGATAATTGTCCTTGTGGCTCTTTCCTACAAAATATCTTAAATCTGAACCCAACTTTGAGAATTACCCTATGTCATATTGCCATAATATCTGTATAATATCCAAACACTATGCTGAAATAAAAAAATAGATCCTTTAGTTTCATTCCTTCAAAGAGCTCTAACTCAATGACAAAAATTCCTTTAAAAAAATGTTTTTACATGTTTGTTAAGCATTGTAGATAATCATGTCAATTATAAACACATGGCTCTAACTATAGAAAGGTTTGATGAATAACATAAGCTTAAGAACAAATGAAATATAGCCAACAAAACTCAAAAATGGGAGAGATTCCATTCAATATTTACATTCTTTGAAATCCATGAATAAAAGCATTTCAACAATAGAAAGAAATTCAAACATCAAAAACAGGAATTAGGATTAAATGTGGGGGAAAAAATTTCTATAGGAAATTTAAAGTTTCACTGAAATCAACACAGTGGCACACCAAGCTTATTAAAACTATGGGCTGCGACCCTATGGGGTCACACAACTGAATGTGAGGGTTATGAACTTATGATTTATTATCAGTAAATGTTTGATTTGTATGTATACCTGTTTCATACACTATATATGTGAGGTTGTGTAAAAAATTCTCAAGCAAAAAAGGGTTACAAGTGGAGAAAGTTTAAGAAGCCCTGATATAATGGACAGTTTTGGGCTAGAAATCAGAGTTCAAATCTTTCTTCAGTTTCTTCATCTATAAAAATGAATTACCTCACAGTTGTTATGAGAAGAAAATTAGACATATTATGGAGCCACTCTGTGCAGAGTACTCTGCTTGGCAATGGGGAAGAAACAACATAATTTAATTCCCAGCTTTCAAGTAACGTGTATTCTAATAGAGGGATAATATATCAACATTGCTAATATAAACAATTTGACCTAAGTACGACAGTTATGAAACAACATGTAAAGTTAATTAAGTAATCAAAGTTTAAAGGCATCAAAACCAAAGTTCTCTTTACGATATGGGAAGTAAGCAACAATGACAAAGGAAGACATTCTAAATCATAGCAATAAGCTGAGCCAAAGGCACAGAGAACAGTTCAGCAAGGTGTCCAGTTTGACTAGAGTGGTATGGTGTAGGAAGGAATGTAAGGGATAAGCAAAAGAATTTTATTCAGAAGGCAACAGCTGTCACTAAAGACGTGACCAAAAAGAGTGATTAGCCAGAATCTTCAGATATTTTTCTGAGAAAGTATACAGATGAATTACAAGAGTTAAGACAATGGAAGCAGGAAGAGTCTGAACTAGGATGCTGGAATGTGAAAAAGGAACAAATGTGAAAAATGTCATGACTTTTAGCATTTTGGAGAGAGGACTGGCTGGATTTTAGACAGAATCATGAAAATAACATTTTCATAACATAAAAGTGGTATACTGGTCTGATATTTACTTTTATCAAACAAATGCTAAAATGTTACCTTAGTTTTTACCATTAGAAAATTTACTCTATTTTGCTTTTTATTTTTTAAAGGTCAGATTATGTCTATATGTGAAGTCTTACAAAAAGATGCCAAAAAGCTATGAATTCAGATTTTATAAGAAAATAAAGCTTTATTATAAAATAAACAAAATATTCTATTTTAAAAAGAATTTTAAAATGGAGTGTCAGGCACTATCTCAAAGAAGTACATGCACTTCAGTGAAATCCAGCACAAGTATAACATGTTGGTTATATGGTTATATTATTATATTATATATATGGTTATATTGGTTGCACAAGTATAACATAATTTTTAAAAAACATGAATGTGAAAACTTCCTGAAACTCACTTATATTCCAACCAATACAATCTAGGCAGATAGCTTTTACAATTCTAAGTTTCAAAAAGCAAAAAAAATAAGGTTTGGTACTAGACCTGTGATTTTACAGTTATGATGAGGAAATCTTCTACCAGTTTAGGTCAGTATTTTCTCTGCAACTTATAAGTCCTAGAGATTTACCGAAAATACTGAAAAATTAAATTGCCCAAGATTATAAAAACAATATGTATTAAAAATCAGGATTTGAACCCAGGAGTTTCTGCCTTCAAGGTTAGCTTTCTACTATGCTACTCTACTTTTTGACAAAAAAACATAGAGCATCTTTAAATACATTAGGTAACAGTCTGACAAAATATTAACTTACCTTAGCACTAATGCTTCATGAATTCTACGATACATATAACACTCTACATACAACCAAGGAGACTGAAACCAGCTTATTTTTTTATTATTTTCATTTAAAAGAGTATGGTGATATTCCAGATATTTATTCCATATATCAGCATCAAGACAGTTATCAGTCAAAGGCAGAAATGGCTTATCAGTTTGTAGTTCATTTCGTAATTTAGAAAGAAGAGAGATAGCTTTCTTTTCTGCTTCAGTGCCTACCTGGAAAAGAAAATAAAAAATATCTTTCACAAATTGTATTCATTATAAATGGTATTTTTAGGCATCTGAAGTTCAAGGGAAAAAAAAAAAATTGCTTTTAAAGTCTTGGATATTATAGCTGCCAAAAGCTGTTTAGAATGAATCGTTCCAAATCACTTCCAATCCATGCAAGTCTCATCTACATATACTCCAAAAAACTCAATACACAATGGTAGTAAACAATTGTAAATTGTGTTTGGGATGAAATCCGGCCTTCTGGCTCTACTTCAAAATAGTGATGTATGTGACAAATAAGATAATGATAAAAGGAAATAAATCACTAGAAGATTAACAGAAAGATTGTACAAATAAGCAGAAAAGAGAAGGAAATCCAATGAATATTGTGATAAAAGAAAGAAATCACTGAAAGGGGAAAAAAAACTACATTATGAACAACTATATCACTAGAAGAAAGAATGAAATATACTAGAAACTTCCAGAGAGATTTAGAATTACAATAATAATTTACACCCACACATATAAAACATCTTAAAAGTCTTCCGAGCACTTTACAAAACTTATCTCATTTGTCTTCAAAACAACTTGAAGTAGGAAACACGAGTATTATCCACAAACTACAGATGAGAAAAATATAGTTATTTAGAGATTTGTCTTGGGAGAGAATTTGAACCTAGGTACTCCTGACACCAAGATCAACATTGTTCACTATGCTATGTTGTCTCTAAGGGATATAAAGAAAGATCTGGTAGGTCTTTTCAAGAATGTGAAAATAAAAATTGACAATGTTGAAAGAACAGTGGAAGATGTCTAAGTAGTTGATTTCCTGAGTAGCAAAGTGGTTCCAACAACAACAAAAAAAACTCAGATAAAAAAATTTTAATGGCAAATGGTAAATTTTAATGGATTTGGCCAAGTGGAAACTAATGACTCTACACGATAGTAAGAAGCAATAACACAAGTCAAAAAAAAAAAAAAGAAAGAAAGAAAGAAAATGTGAAATATCTCATTATAAAAACAACTGACTTTCAAAAGAGATCCAGGAAAGATAATTAAGAATTACTGTACTATCTAAAAGCCATGATCAAAAAAAAAGGGGGCCTAGATATCTTATTTCAGGAAATTATCCAAAAAAAAAAAAAAAACAAAACCAAAAAACACTACTCTGATATCTCAGAGAACCAGAGGCTAAAATATAAAGAATCCATTTTTCACCTCCTGAAAGATGAAAATTCCTAGGAATATTATAGCCAAATTCCAAAGCTCTCAAGTCAAGGAGAAAATAGTGCAAAAAAGCCAAAAAGGAGTAATTCAGCTATTGTGGAGCCAACACAGTTAGTATTAAAAGCAAGATTTGGCAGCTTTATAGAGGCTTACAATATGAAAAATCCCAGAAGGCAAAAGAACAAGTATTATAACCAATAATCACCTATCAGGAAAACCCGAGTATAATCCTTCAAAGGAAAATTATTAAAGCATTGCTGAAGAATTTCAAGCATTCCTGAAGACTAAAGCTGAATAGAGAATTTGACTTTCAAATACAAGGCTCAGGAGAAGCATAAAGTAAAGAGGAAATAAGTGATTCAAAAAGATAAAACTGTTTACATTTCTATATCCCACACAAGAAGATGGTATCTGTACCTAACTTCTTCAATATTAGGGCAGTTGGAAAGAATATATAAAGAGGGAATGGGTGTGGATTGACTATGATAAGATGCTATCAAAAAAAAAATTAAATTAAAGGGTAAGAAAGAGGAATGCAGAAAGGGACAAATTATTTTACATAAAAAAAGCTTTAACAGTGGATTGAACTCTATCCTAATTGGCTCAAAGAGGGAATAATACACACACTCAATTGAGTATAAAAATCTGTTACCCTATAAAGAAGTAGGAGGGAAAAGAGAAGTGGAGAGTAGGAGTGACAGAACGGAGAACAGACTGGGGGAGGCAGTGGTCAGAAGCAAAAACACTTTTGAAGAGGGACAGGGTGAAAGGAAAGACAGAAGGATAAATGTGGGAAAACAGAATGGAGGGAAATAGAAAGCAATCATGCTTGTGAAAAAAAAATTACAGGAAGTTTCCCTGATAAAAGCCCTCATTTCTCAAATATATAGAGAACTGAGTCAAATTTTCAGAATACAAGTCATTCCCCAAATGATAAATGGTCAAAGAATTTGAAGAGGCAGTTAAAAAAAAAAAATCAAAGCTATCTATAGTCATATGAAAAAATTCCCTAAATCACTATTCATTAGAGAATGCAAATTAAAACTTTGAAATATCACCTCACTTTGATCAGGCTGAATAATATGACAAAAGAGGAAAATGATTAATTTTGGAGGGGATGTGGGAAAATTAAGACACTAATGCACCATTGGTGCAGCTGTGAACTGATCTAACCACTGTGGAGAGCAATTGGGACCTATGTCCAAAGAACTATAAAACTGTGCATACCTTTTAAGACTACCTATTAAGTCTATATTACAAATAATAATAATAATAAAAGAATGGGACGTATGTTTACAAAAATATTTATAGTAGCTTTTTGTGATGGCAAAGAATAAGAATTTGAAGGGATGTCCATCAATTGAGGTATGGTTGAATGAAGTGAATTTATGATCATAATGAAATACTATTATGCTATAAAAAATGATGAGAAGGTTGCTTTCAGAAAAACCTGGAAAGACTTAAATGAACTATTTAAAAGTGAAGTGAGAAAAACCAAGAGAACATAATACACAACAATATTGCATAATGATCAACCAAATGAGGTTAGAAAAGAATCAGTTATGATCAAAACAACTAAATAATAGCAATTCTTAGAAGAAATGAACCAAGAGTTTAAGATGTATATAATGAATGAAATGAGAGTATTAGAAGAAAGAACTGGAAAAGGAATTATAATTATACAAGATCTGACCCAAGTTAAGAGTATCTTTGAAAATTATAATGGATTAAACATAAATTAACATCTTCATGAGACAAAATTCTTTTTTAAAAATTGAAAAAGTTTAAAAGAAAATATAAGTTATTTCCTAAAAAATAACTCATTTGGAAAATATTAAGAGATAATTTAAGAACCCCTGGATGACCTGAAACACATGACCAAAAAAAGAGTCACAATACTGTTCAAGAAATTATAAAAGGAAACCACCCAAAATTATTAGAACAATAAAACAAAGTAAAAAATGGGGGAAAATTCACCTATTACCTCTTGAAAAAAATCTTAAAACTGAAAGCTTAAAAGACCAAAAAATAAAAAATAAATATTGTAAGCATCCAGAAACAAATAAGTGTAAGTACCAAGTAAGTGGTCAGGATTATTCATATTGTGGCTTTCTTCCTTTGAAAACTGCTGTACCTAATGTTTTGATCACTTATCACACTTAGGGAAAGAGTAATGACTTTATAACAAGAGATATGTATGATGGATTAGAGTGAGGGGAGACCTGAGGCAGAAAAACCAATGAGGAGTTTGTTGAAATATTCTAGGTGAGAGATGATTAGAACCTGAACTAAAGTGACAGCTATAAGTACAGAGAAAGAGGAGATATGAGTTATTACTTACAGGGAAAATAGCAAAATTTGGAAATTACGTGAGCATGTGGATAAGGGGAGAGGAATTCAAGACAATGCTATGTTAACATGTCTGAGACACCAGAAGAATGGCAGTATGTTCAACAGAAATAAGTAAGTTTAGAAGAGGCCAGATTGGAAAAGATTAATTCAGTTTTAGATATGTTGAGTTTAAAGAGGCCTCTGAAACATCTGGCATGAAATGACATTAGGGATCTAAAACTAGAGCCTGAGAAGGGATAGGGGCTGGATTTTTAAATTTAGGAGTCATCCACATAGAGATGATAATTAAGTTCATGGAAGTTGACAAGGTTACCAAAAATACTAATGAAAAAGAGATGAGAACACAGGACAGAATCATGGTTATATATTACCAAAGCAATATATAATAACTCACCACATAAAGCATGTAGCTCCTACATGGAAAATATTATGTTTAGAATTCCAACTTAGGATTTTTAGTGAGTATATTAGAAGGGCTAGGAAAATGATCTCTTAAGCATCTACTAGCTGGATGATCCTAGAGATGGTTTCCTCATTGGAAAAAGTGGGGTGTTGAACTAGAAGCCTCTAAGGTCCTTTCAATTTTAACTCAATGATCTTAAGCATATTAAATGAATCATGAAAGCAGCTGGAGCCTGAGAAGAGAGATGCTGTGAAATGAGAGAATGTTAAAAAGGAGATAGAGAGATGTTCCTATCACTCAAAACTCAGGTCAATACTAAAAGTTATTATCCAATTAAATTATGGGAAAAACAGGTTTTTGTGGCACAATCTTAGAAACTAACCATAATTTGTAAGATATTCATAAACAGATCAGTATCATTACATCCAATTGTTATTAAAATAGAAAACTGAAGTCAAAAGACTTAATTAGTAACATTTACCAGGTTCCTATTTAATGTCTAATCAAAAGATAATTATTAAACATACAACCCTTACCTCTCCATGCTTCTCAAAGAACTCACTTTTATGTCGATGCAATGCATCGATAGCCTTAGTTAGGATCGTTGGTGTTTGGTCTTTAATTCTAAGATATGGTAAAGATCTAAAAAAGAGAGAGGTGATACATACTAGTATGTTATTTAGTGATAATAAAATATTAACAGTAATAGATTTGGCATCCCTTCACTTACAAAATACATCTTTTCACAATTACTTTTCACATATTTACTATGACATTAGCATGTCAATGTATAGTATTTTGAGATTCAGTAGTGAAATATAAGACCTATACTGTAATGCTATTCAATTTATTCTAGCAAACATTTATCAATGTCCCTGCTTTAAGGGTTTAGAATCTAGAAGGATGATCTTTTATCTAACTGTGTAAGTGTATAGGAGAAATCAATTTCCAATGAACCGCTTGGTACTTCCATTTCTTTAGGGGTAACATGTCTACTTCCCAAACTTAATCCTTATCACTTAGAGATACCGACCTAAAAACAAATTCATTCTTATGTATTGGTCCCCAGTAATTTCACTCCTATTCAACTAACCCTAATGCCCTACCCTCAAAAAACAACACTTCTCTATTTTTCTCTGCTTTTCCTTTAGGCCCTTTGGCTCACCCATTCCATTATAAAACTTTTCTTTATGATTACTCTCTTCCTTTTACATTCCTTCCATTTCCTAGCATGGGCTGAAACTTGATGTTCTTCTCCAATACTAGTTGCTTGAGCTTCTTTTTCTCCATCCCTAACTTCAATTACTCCTCCCTGAAAAATTTCTAAACCTTTATTCATTGACCATTGCTCAAGATATTCTACAATTCCAAGAATCTATGAAATTCTCTTCAGCAGAAATTTATTCTAGCTGTTTTGTCTTCCCTAATCCGCCATTCATTTACCCACTTTGGAGATCTTCTTCCCTTTCAATAAAACTCTGGCACTTGACTTCCAGTCCTTTATGGGTTGTTCCTTTCCCATTTTTTTCCCAAGAACTCATTTAAACAGTTCAGGACTACTTTAATTGTAGACATCTCATTATTTTTTCATGCTATTCTTTACTAATTTTAAACTTGGATCTGATAAGTCAAAAACTTGACTGTACAGAAACCTTACTCAGGAATAATTCCCACATCAATTACTCTTTCTGTTAATACATATAATCTACTCCACAGTGTTATTTGCTGACCACCATTTTTAGCCCTACCACTTCTTTTCTCAGTTATAACAGGCAGCTAGATGACACAGTGAAGAGAACACAAGGCCTAAGGTCAGGAGAACCCGAGTTGAAATGTGGCCTCCCAACATGTACTAGCTGTGTGACCTTGGTCAAGTCACTTAATCCCAAATGCCTCATCAAAAAAATAAAGTTACAATACAGAGACATGAGTCAACTGAGTAATTTACAAATATTTGACCTTTTCCATTCCTTCTTCCTGAACCATATTTTCCCATATATTTCGCTCCAAATTTAACTTTCCTCCCTTTGCATTAATTTAATTCATTTGTATATGTTATTTCAATCAATCAACAAGCATTTACTAAAGATAAAACAATGTGAAATGGTTGGGATATAGAGAAAAAATGAGTTACTATCCTCAAGGGAATTACATGAGAATAAATAGGAAATAAGAGAGAACAATCAAGCAAGACTTCATTAAGAAGGTGATGCTTGAGCTGATTCTTGAAGGAAAACTGTTTTCTAAGACCAAGCTATATTGGACCCATGTGGAAAAAGCCAATGCAAAGGCATGAGAGGAACATCAAAAAGGCCAGTTTGGCTTAAACATGGGACATAGAGTTATATATGGCTGTAAAAGTTAGGTTGGGGCTAAGTTGTGACAGATGTTAAGTATCAAACAGAGAAGTTTATATTTGATCTTAAGAAGAATGTAAATGCTTTTTTCCGCTGATAAAATTTAAGTTATGGGCAGATTGTTTCATTTTTATCTTTGTAACCATGATGCATCTCCAATTTTAATATATAGTAGACCATTAATAAATTGATTGTTGACTGAAATAAATTTTCAAAAAAGTAACGAATAGAAGAACAAAGGGGGAAAACTAAAAAAAAAAAAACAAAAAATTCTGGGGCGGAAAGTAGGGGCAATAAACCATTTTTTTCTCAACTAAAATACCAAGTCTATTACTATTTGAATCAACTGACTCTTTAAAAATCTGTCTTATATATTTTTATATATAATTATTTTTTAAAATTAATATGTCCTCAAACAGTACTGGTTAAGGAAAATTCTGATTTTTTAATGATCTGAATGCCTTATAAGCCTATATGTATAGTAAAAACTACATACAAAACACAAAATACATGCAAAAAAAATTGAAATACAGTCAAAAAACTTGGGTTCAAATCTAGGATCTGATAGTTATTAGCTTGTGACTAATAACTGTACACACACCCCCAGTCTATATAAAAAGGAAATAATTACAGACACTACCTCACTGGATTTTGCTCAAGAAAAGGCTTTGCCAACCTCTCAAAGAGCTATAAATGTGGATCATTATTCTTAAATATTAAGAAATTTTCATTAGTTCTATTATTTAGATTAGATCATAAACTTTTGTGTTTTTTGAGAGGATGGAATAATTTCAAGTGTTCAGACATCAGTCTGATAAAATTTTCGATGGTAAAATAGAAAGACAGTTCTCTTATTATTTGACCATGATTAATGCTTACTATAACAGTATAATTTCTCTAAAGGAGTCACATTTCTAGGAAAAGATCCTTTCTTCAAGAACATTTATTTGTACCTAACTCTGGGGCCATGCTGGAGAACAGGGAATAGCTAGGTACAATGAAGAGAACACTAAATGTGGATTTTGAAGACCCAGCCACTTAACTCTGACCTCTTTTCACTTATGAAACTGGAGAAAGAAAACAAGACATGAACTATCTGTAAGACTTTGGTCATGTCACCAAACCTCTCTATGCCTCACTTTTTTCATCTGTAAAATAAGTCTCTATTTCAAACAAGTATTGATAATGGCTTCCCTGACAACAAGCTGAGAGCCCCTTCTACCTCTAAGCTACAATATTTCATAAGGCTGTTGTGGTTAAAATTAGGGAAACTAAAGTACTATGTAAATAACAGCCATTTCAAAAATAAATTTCAGATAATTTTGGCCATTAAATTTAAATAAATACCCATTGAATCATCTTTACCATTTCATAGTTCTGAAATATTTTTTTCAAGATAGGTGTTATGAATACAATAAATACATATGATTGATCTAAATTTTTTTCAAGCTTTGTTGAGTTTTTTTTTTTAATATTTTATTTTATTCTTATAAGGCTTTTTATTTTCAAAACATATGTATGGATAATTTGGCAACACTGACCCTTGCATAGCTTTGTGTTTCAGATTTTCTCTTCTTTCCCCCATCCTCTCCCCTAGATGGCAAGCAATTCAATATATGTTAAACATGTTAAAATATATGCTAAATCCAATATGGATAAACATATTTATACAATTCTCTTGCTGCACAAGAGAAATCATGATCTAACTTTTCAAGAGAAAATAGGATCCAAGCATATATTTTAAATCTTTTGCAAAGTTTATTTTGCAAAACACATTTATATACACATTCACCATTATTATTTGTACAGATACATATAATTGTGTACCCACAAGGTGAACCATAAATTATTTAACCTCATTTTCAAATGGAGGTCCAAAAAGATTTTCAGTCAATCAATATTTACTAAGTGCAAACTATGCTGTGCTGGGGATAGAAGAGCCAAAAAATTCATCCTTGTCCTCAAACTCACAATCTAAAAAGGAAGAAAAAAAGCAAACATGTATAAACAAGATATATAGAGGGTAAATAGAAATAATTAAAAGAGAGAAGGCACCAGAATTAAGAAAGGCTGAGAAGTTTCTTGTAGATGAGATCTTACCTGGGAAACTAGGGAAAACTAGGAATGAATGGGGAGAGCTTTCCTCCAAAGGACAGTGAGAGAAAAGGGAATGTCTGGGAGAAAGATCTGTAGTCAGACTGAAAACTAGGGAAGTAGAAGGTTATGAAGGGTTTTCATGGCCAATCCACAGGCATTCAGACCCACTGGAGTTTTTGAGTGTGGGGCGATTGGGGATGACATGGTGGATCTGTAATTTAAGAAAATCACTTCGGTGGCTCTATAGAAAATGGACTGGGGCAGAGAAGAGCCGTGAGGCAAATATACCCACCACCGGCTATTGCAATAATCCAAGCTTGGGTTAGGTAGTTACTTGCCGTAGGTCACATAGCTCTATGGGGAATAGGGATAGAACTAAAACTCAGGTCTCCTTAATTTCTCTCTCATTTTCTTCCCCCTACATAGCACTTTTATCTTAGAAATTTTGACTAAGGGGAATAACTTTAGAAAAGTGGTCTCCTATAATAATAAAAGAGTTCCAAAACACCATAAGAAGTCTACGAGGAAGAGAGGGGGAAAAATAAAACTTTACAGAAGAAACACTTCAATTTAAAGTCCAGAAACGTTGTGATTTGCCCAAAGTCGGAGTCAAATTACGTTAAATTTTCGGGGTGAGCTCGTTGGCAAAAGATACAAGATCAGTGTTTGGATTACTGTTTTGTTTCTTATCTAGGATTAAGGGAAAAAATATTAGCAATGAAAACTAAAGTGAAAAAACCTGTCCTGGGTCCTTTTTTCTTTCGTTGGGCTGGTTGTTAAACATTTATCAGCACACTCCTTGTGTGGCAGACATGGGACTGGATCGTAGGTCTCCAGGACCAGCTCATTGTATTTACAGCTGTGAAAAGTCCACCTAGAGTGAATAACTAATGATAAGCAGCCTCCTAAAAAGGATAAAATAGAGTTCTCAAGCAATCTGCACTGTAACATAACAGCATATTGAGTGGGTGGCGAGATTAGGCTAAGAAACAACGTGAAAGAAAATGACAACTTTTCTTAGAAGAGCCTTTAAAAAAAAGTTTCTTAATTCACGCTTAATTGGTATGTTTCCATTTAGTTATTTCATGGCGGGTAAAAAAAAATTGCTTGATAATAACGGGGAAGGGGAAGGGAAAGGCACAACGCTGAGCAATTGTAAATTCTAGTCAAGCTTACAAGCATCTTCCCTGGGAAGAGACAACTCCCGGTCTCATTCCCAGGAGACGGAGCAGCCGAAACAAGATCCCACACGCCGTAGGCCCTGGGGCCCAGAAGAGGACGCCCCCCTTCTCTTCCCTTTCCCAGAGGAGAGAGGCCTCGGCCCGAAGCCGCTTCTCGGGCTCACTGCCCACTCCGCGCCGCCTTCGCTCAGTTACCACCCGGCTCGGCTTCGGCTCCAAGACCCCTCCCCTATTTGCTGTGCTGGAGCGAGAGGGGATGGGGGGCTTAAAAAGAGAGAGGAAAGCTGAACAAACCCTTCTTCTTTGGGTGTCATCCGAGGAGGAAGCACGTCCATCACAACTGCGAGAGGACCGGCCTCGGCTCCTTCCTCTTCTTCCATAGCCACAGGAAGTAATGTAAACACTAGGGAGGCTAGAAGGAATGACTAGGAAATACGTCATCACAACCGTGCCATCAAACTCCGCCTCCTCCTTTACGCTTTGTTTTGAATAAAGAAACTTTATTCAGCTTGATGGGAAAGTCAGACACCTGCAAGGCCCAGGCTCCGAGTCGCAACCTGAGGGCGGAGGGAGGAGGGGGTAAAGGGAAAAGCTGTCACGTGAGCAGAACTCTAGGTAACGGAGTGAGCGCACGAGGGGTTATAAAACTGGCGGGGCTAAATCGAAAGATGGGATGGATCGGGTCTTTGGGAAGGAGGTTTAGCAAATTCCGGGGGAGCCCTAGGAGGGAAGTTTCTAGCTGCCGGCAGAGCGGTCTTTTCTCCATCGGTGGAGGTCTGGAACGTCCGAGCCCCGGGCGGCCCCGCCCTTCTCCTGGCTGGGAGGAGTCTGAGCCCCGGGCGGCCCCGCCCTTCTGGCTTTGAGGAGTCCGAGCCCCGGGTGGCCCCGCCCTTCTGGCTTTGAGGAGTCCGAGCCCCGGGCGGCCCCGCCCTTCTCCTGGCTGGGAGGAGTCTGAGCCCCGGGCGGCCCCGCCCTTCTGGCTTTGAGGAGTCCGAGCCCCGGGCTGCCCCGCCCTTCTGGCTTTGAGGAGTCCGAGCCCCGGGCGGCCCCGCCCTTCTCCTGGCTGGGAGGAGTCTGAGCCCCGGGAGGCCCCGCCCTTCTGGCTGGGAGGAGTCTGAGCCCCGGGCGGCCCCGCCCTTCTCCTGGCTGGGAGGCGTCTGAGCCCCGGGCGGCCCCGCCCTTCTCCTGGCTGGGAGGAGTCTGAGCCCCGGGCGGCCCCGCCCTTCTCCTGGCTGGGAGGAGTCTGAGCCCCGGGCGGCCCCGCCCTTCTCCTGGCTGGGAGGAGTCTGAGCCCCGGGCGGCCCCGCCCTTCTCCTGGCTGGGAGGAGTCTGAGCCCCGGGCGGCCCCGCCCTTCTCCTGGCTGGGAGGAGTCTGAGCCCCGGGCGGCCCCGCCCTTCTCCTGGCTGGGAGGAGTCTGAGCCCCGGGCGGCCCCGCCCTTCTCCTGGCTGGGAGGAGTCTGAGCCCCGGGCGGCCCCGCCCTTCTCCTGGCTGGGAGGAGTCTGAGCCCCGGGCGGCCCCGCCCTTCTCCCTGGCTGGGAGGAGTCTGAGCCCCGGGAGGCCCCGCCCTTCTGGCTGGGAGGAGTCTGAGCCCCGGGCGGCCCCGCCCTTCTCCTGGCTGGGAGGAGTCTGAGCCCCGGGCGGCCCCGCCCTTCTCCTGGCTGGGAGGAGTCTGAGCCCCGGGCGGCCCCGCCCTTCTCCTGGCTGGGAGGAGTCTCTTCTCCCGGACCACAGGTGGACGAGGTTGGCCTTCTCTCCCCGCCTCCTGGGTCACTTAGATTCCCCTCCTCCGCTGACTGCGAGATTCAGTAAAGAAGTGAGTGATTCTTGAGTCCCTGAAGCCTAAGATAAATAAAACCCCTTCCCCTGCCCGCGGAATTGAATGATCTGCCGGGGAGGTACCAGGGGGAGAACCTGAAGGTCATCCCGTCCAAATCCACCCTCACCCCTCGCCGAACTGAGGTTCTGAGACTTAAGCGACTTGCCCAGGGTCATCCAGAGAATGCAAGAGCTGGGGTTCGAACTCGCGCCGTAGGAACGTCATCTTCAGCCCTGACCCTGATCATTGGTGGTCCTTTAGGTGCGTTTGGGTCTTTTTGACAGAGGTACTTTGGTTTGCCATTTCCTTCTCCAGCTCATCTTACAGATGAGGAAGCTGAGGCCGGCGGTCACACAGAAGCCAGATTTTGAATCAGAAAGATGGGTCTCCTTCACATCGGGCCGGAACATTGCCACCTAGCTGCCCCTCACGGTAGCACAGGGAAATCCTGTTTGTTACACATTCAGCTAGTATGGAAGTGCGTAAAGCCCTGGACCCCAGAGTTCAAAATTAGTTCTCTGACACTTATTAAGTAATCCCGAGCAGTCATTTAACTTCCTCTGCGTCAGTTTCCTACTCTCTAAGAAGAGATTAATAATAGCACCTATTCCTGAAGGTTGTAAGGATCAAGTGAGATATTTGTAAAGTACTTTGCAAACTTACAACACTGTAGCTATTATGGCATGGATTGTGAAGCCGTCAGACTCCTCAGAATAATTGTTTTTCACTTCATAATTGAATGGCTCAGCCACACTTAAATGTTAGTAAAAACAGATGTTTGTTTTTTTTTTTTCTTACCAAGATTCATGAACCTTTTGAAATCTATCCACGGCCCCACCACTTGTTAAGAATACCTGCCTTAGAGGTCAGTTGGCCTGACCCCATCATTTACAGACAATGAATTTTGAGACCCAAAGAATGGTACTAGGTGCTAGCCCAAAATTATACAGATTAAACACGGAGCAGAAGGATTTAAACTCAAAAGTCCTCACTCCAAGTTTTATGAAGAAATAGGCATAATACAATGGGTATAATAAAAATAGATACATAATACAATGAGCTCAAGTGGTATCACTTTAAAGAATAAAGCTTATAATACTCTATGTAAAAGCAGCAGCCTGGTGCTTTCAACTTTTGAAGCCCATATTTCTAATAAAATTAAAAATCATGAAAACAAACCAGACATCCAAAGAAAAAGAACATTAATTAAATTTATTTTAACAAATATTATTCTAGGATCTCCCCTTAACAAATATAGTAAATTTTCAGCTCTTCAAACATTCAATTTATGTGAAAGGGCCTAAAGACAAAAAATCAAGTTCCTGCCTTCAAGGAATTTGTGTTTCTACTGGTGGATATATTGTAATCTAGGCACAAATGAGTAAATCCCAGATTGGGAGAGAGTAGCCCTCTGGAGTGTAGGAAGCATTGAGGGAAGACGAATCAGAAAAAAGTTACTGTTGGTGACACAAAAGCTAAAACTGAAAGAAGCCAAGGTCCTAAAAGGTGAAGAAAAGAGTCATTCCCAGCAAAGGGGACTCCTTAGCAAAATGCACAGAATGTGCAGTTCTACTATTAAGATGCATGGAATCTGCAGTTCTACTATTAAGCTGACAGACTGAATAAAATTGAGTAATATAAAATATAGCAGGAAAGGTAGGTAAGAACTAGACTGTGGAAGGCTTTTAAATATTATATGAAAAGTTTGGATTTTTCTTAATCCAGGGAACTTATTAAAGGTTATTAAATTTGTGGAAAGGACTAAGAAAAGAAAGAGTGAAAGATAAATTCAGGTTTCAAATTTGAGTGATTGGAAGTATAATATTGCCATCTCAGAAACAGCCAAATTTGGAAGAGATGTGGGTTTAAAGAAGAAAGATAAGTTTAGCTTTAGACATATAACCATAGATTTAGAGCTAACAGGCATGTCAGAGGATGTTTACTCCATTCCCCTTTTTGTATAGTGTGGAATTCAGTCCAAGAGAGTTTAAATAACATACCCAAAGTCACCGGGGTATTTAATGGGAGAGCCAAGATTCACACTCAGGTCTTTAAATTTTATTTAGCATATTTTTCACTGTACTGTGTTGCTAGAGATGTCAGTAGGATATCCTGTGAAATGTCTAGCAGACTACTGAAGATTTAACACTGGAATTCGAAATCAAGAGAATAGAATCACAAAATTTAAAGCTAAAGGAAGCCTTCCTAGAAAGAAAAGAGCATACAAGAAAGGAAAATAGATTGGGGCTGGATAAGTGCACATTCATTTAAGAGTGTGTGTGTGTGTGTGTGTGTGTGTACATTTATCTAAGTGTACATATAAAATGTCTCAGAAAAGTATTAATGCAATTAATGCTATATGTATGTATCTGTGTGTTTTTGTGTCTGTATATTTGATAGAGCTGGGAATCATGGAGACATTTTAACTATTTGATGTTAATGAGGGGGAAAAGGAGGGTACAAAGTATGAGAGGAGCAGAGATAAAAAAAAGAGTCTTAGAGCTGTTGCTCTTATTTAATCATTTTCTGTTTGTGCTTTTAAATTTTCCTCTTTGCTGAAGACATGCTGACTTTTGATAAAACCAAGAATGTTTTATAGTAAATTATCTTTTAAGGGCCTTCTTGCTTTCAAATTTTTCTGTGTGCCTGCATGTGGGACAAAACCATCTTTAGAAGTCATCTTCTGCCCATCTTCAGAAGAGTGAATCCTGACAGTCTAAAAAGGCAAGTCAAAAGAAGATTTGTAGAAAACAGGCCAGTTGCTTGAGCAGAATATCTGAGCAAGTTAGTAGCTGCTCAGATAATGTAGTAGACTTCCCTAGAAGAGAGTAGTTGTGACTTATATACCCTGAGGACTGTATGTGGAAAATTAAGTCCTGGTGGCAAATTTTTAGTCTTGCCATCTGTCAAATAAGCCATAATGTAGGGATTTTTTCAAATTATTTTTAAGTTTTTATATTATGGAAAGGTTCACAAAGAAGCCAGAAGATTGTATATGAACAGCTAAAAGAAAATAGAATAAATAATGTAATAAAGTAGCAAGAGTTGAAAGTTTTGTCTAAAAATAATAAATACAAAAAAGTATAATTATACATTCCAAAAATAAAAATCAGGATATAGAATTTTCTAATTTTTTTAGTTATTTGAATTTCTTAAATATATCAATGTGAAAATTTGTTAACCTAAAAATGTAAATTTACTGGTCTAAAAGGTTTTTAATTTGGTATTCTTATTAGAAGCTATAAGGATTGAGCTAGCTCTCACTGTCTTACTTGGTTATTGGCAAAGCAAACTTAAAATTGTATTAAGACCTATTTTACAAGAAATTTTAATGGAAAGGAGTATAGAGGGCAGAACTTTGATGAAGTATACTTGTAAGAGGGCTACTTGAAACAAGGTGTTAACTCAGTGAAATTGATGAGATAATGGTTCTCTAGTTCACATATATATTTAGTACTTAGTTTTGGTGATGCAATGGTTCTCTAATTCACACATAATCAGTATGCTATAATGATGTAATTACAATAAGGTATATAAGGGCTAAGAAGGACTAGAAGATGGATATTCTGTCTTTGATCATCCTCGTGGTGGCTCTCCTACCTACTGCACTAGGAGAGGGAGACTGGCTGAGACTGTCAAGACTGTAGACTATCAGACTGTCCGACTGCTGCATGAGACTGGGTCAGACTGTGACATATAAGGGTCCATTAGAGAGGCCAGGCAAGCGCAGTTAGAATGTAAAATGGGCTCATGGCCTGGAGGCTCCCGGATGTGACAAGTTATGAGTACATGGGGACTTCCTTCGTGCGTGGGACCTCCAGCCAGGGCAGGAATCCTAAACACTGAAATCTAGTCAGGAACAGGAAGTTATCTCCATTTCTGATTGGCTTATGCCTGTGACCTCTTGAATCCGATATAACTTAGTGGAGGAGGAGCCCGACCTTTTTTTCATCCTTTTTCACCTGGAGCTTGGCTTTGAGGAAAGATACTAAAAGAGTTCTGGAGGTTGTAGAGTGAGGTGTAAACCACGTAAATAAAATCTAAGCTTGTCTGCTAAAACTCTCAGGTGCTCTGTTGTGCTCAAATTACATCCATATGAGATAGCAGCCAGATGATTTCTGAAGGCCTCAGGAAGAGATAAGATTGATATTAATATTTACCAGAGATTTCTCTGACGCCCTGGGAATTAGGAGAGAGTAGCAAATGCAGTGTTGCAGTGACAGACACAGAATGTGTAAGAGACAATAAAGACTTTGGATTCCATTCTTGTCCATTCTTGTGGTGTTTATCCTGCTGAGACCAAGGCCCTTCCAGAGGATCTCCAGAAAGCTAGCCCGGACATTACAAAGGGGAATCTCTGCAAGTGACTTGAACCAGAGAAAAAAATCCATAATAATCTTCTCCAAAAGAGGAGAGGACATCAGGAGATGTTTCAGATAGTTGTAAAGATGAGACATTTGAGCCTTAAGATATGATGAACTGATGAAATGGACAGTGAAAATGGGTTACTAAGATAGGGATTGTGCCATCATCCTCTGTAAAGCCTGCCTGCTAAACAGGACTTCCCTTAGTAGCTCTTGTCAATGCATCAATCAGAATCTCTCTCCCTTCATTGTTTCCCATTATAAGCTCCATATTAAAACCCTTTGATGAAGTGTTTGTCATATCAGTTAGTGATTTATTGAGAGTGTATCTCTCAAAGTTAGCAGGGAAAGAATAAGAGAAAATATTATTTTGCACTTATATCATTGGCCAATTCTTAAATTAAGATCAAAACTTTTTTTTTTCTCTTTTAGGGCCCTGCCTCTGTAGAAGGTCAGTCAGTTAGTCAGTCTATGAAAGATGGTGAGATTACCCCTAACTCTTTGGGAATATCATCCTTAATCTCAGACCAGGCACCGCTCAAATGGGATACAGGGAAGTGGAAACAGAATCCGGTTTAGGCAAGTTCTTACCCCCAAGGAGAACAACCCTGACTTTGTAATTTTTCATTAGAATTTAGGGTAACCCAGTTCATGAAAAAAAAAAAAAAAAACAACCAGAGAAGTTTGGGTAGAAATGGATTCATTTGTCCAGATTCCTGGAGGTGGCTGAATCTCATTATCAAGCCATGTTCTCAGCAGGGGGAGCTGAAGACTAGCCCATTTCCTCATTAAATGTTCATGAATTCGCATTGATTTCTTCTATCAGAGGCCTTCCCTGTCATATTTCTTGAGTACTGAGAGAAACCACTGACCACCAATTTACCAATTTTAAACCTGATCAATAAATTGATTATTATCCAGAAACTCTCTCAGGTTTTTCATTCATTTCATATACTTGTAATATATATGGTCATATATACATACCCTGCATAACATTGCATAACATCAGATATCTTTCACTTTCAGAACTAAGTGCATCACAACCAAAGTTCACCTTAACATGTTAAAACTCAACTAGCTTCCAGCCAGTTACTAGAGAGAGAAGTTGTGAGAGGCAGCAGATTAGTATATAGAGGAAATATGCTCCTTCTTCCAGAATACAACTATCGCTTCCACATCACAAGTTTTCCCATCATAGTTTCAGTATATCACAGGTTGGCATAAGAAATTTTATGGAAGCCACAAATGACATACAAAAGCTAGCAGATAACACAAAAAAGTTTAGAAGCTCAGAAATGTATAAAGTATATGTTTAATATTATATGTCAGTTATTTTATCTTTTAATACCATATTAATTCAGAGTTCTTCTCTGCTACAAAGAGGACCAAAAATTTTTATGCAGATTTTCCCAATCAGGGGGGAACTGTACCCATGACCCCCATCATATAGAAGAAATTACTCAATATGATTCTAAAAGATCACTTTGGCCTGATCATTATGCTTACCTACATGCCTATAAAACTGACAAATTGATTTTACTGGTTTTCCTTCCCTGCAACAGGACAGAATTGCAGTTAATACTCAGGATATGAGCTTGTAATGCCAGTTAAGTCTCTTACGGAACCAATCAAGGCGCTTTAAGAATATGTCCTTCTTCAATATGATAGCTAAGTGTTACATTTGACAGAACTCTGGACTGAGATACAAAAAGACCTGAATTCAGAGCTAGTCTGAGATACTTACTCTGTGTCCTTGGGCAAAAGACTTTACCTTTGTTTCTTTCAGCTGTAAAATGAGGATAAATAACAGCAAAGTAGTAAATGCGATGTCTGTAAAGCACCTGGTACACTCTCTGGCATGTATCGGGTATCACATACTTTGTCCTTCTCTCCCTGTAGGCTCCCTTCTGCCATTGCCTCTGCTCAGGATACCCATTTTACTCTGAACAGTGAGAGGATTAAGCCTTCACATGTGCTGTGTTTCTCATCTTCCATACCATCTCCACTTAACTGGGATCATGCATGAAACTTTTGCAACAGCATTTCATCATAGCATCCCAGATGATTGAAGTTGGCTGTGCTACTTTGCAGAGACTTTGTCTTTAATAAAAGTGCTATTCCCAAGAAAGGGAGAAGGCTCTCCATTCTAGTAGTTTCTTGTGTAATGCTGGAAAAACTGAGGCAAGATAGAGATTAGAGAGTTTTTTAATATTTGATTTGAAAAGGAGAGATTTACTGGGACCAAATGGATCCATGGTTTGGTCCCAGGGCTGAATGAAACTGTCATTTCCAAGAATCCAGCATCCAGCCAGCATCCAGCAGCCAATTCGAGTTCTCAATGACATATTTATACATAATAGCTAAACAAAGGCAGGGAGGTAGAGTCTAAACTCTGGTGAGCCGGAATCTCCAGGCAGGAACCATCAATTCGGTTCTGACAGGTTGGGGGGTAAGGCCATAAATTCTTACTAACTGGGAGTTAAAGTGTCTGGTTACAGACAGAAAGTATAGATTTCTCCTTTTTGAGTTTACACATTGACAATTTATAACCTTAGAGCAAATAATCCTAAATTATATCAGTCTTCATGAACCAGAGAGGGGTTTGCAACTAAGGGGATTTAGACATAACAATTTAGGGAAACTGAGGCAGGACCAATTAGGGAAATTGAGGCAGAACAATTGAGGGAAACTGAGGCAGGACAATAAAAGAGAACTGTGGCACAACACTTGGATCTAGTTTTCAGGCGATCTTACCCATATGCAACCACTGTTGCATATGGTTCTACTTGACTCTTTTTTACTTATTAATTCATTCATTTATTTATTATAGCTTTTTATTTTTCAAAATACATTCAGAGATAGTTTTCAACATTCATCTCTGCAAAACTTTGTGCCCAAATTTTTCTTCCTTCCCACCTCTCCCTCCCCTAGACTGCAAGTAATCCAATAGATATTATCTGGAATTCTTCTAAATATATTTTCACTTTTATCATGCATAAGAACCAATCAGATCAAAGAGGGGGAAAATGAGAAAGAAAAACAAGTAAGAAAACAACAAAAAAAGGTGAAAAATACCATTTGTGATGCACATTACTTGTCTCTTTCTGGATCTTCCCTATAGTATCTCCTATTTTGAATAATGGATCAAAGAACACTGAAAAACAAGTAGAGCAGCATAAGATGATTCATGATGTCACCTTAGATCCCAAGTGAAATTGCATATAAGAGGCTATAAACTTTTAGCTATTTTTATTAAGATGATCCAGACCTACTAAAGGTTTCAGAGACAGCATTAGAAAGATTATCTGCTCTGTGGACCAGGATGTTTCTGGTCATCACAAATGTTTTATAGAAGACATCATTCTCCCACTGTTGTGAGAAGACTTTTATACTTTGGATTGTGCTGCTCCAGTGCTTGGGTAGCTTTAAGAATATTTTAGTAGTGGAAATTCACCTAGGAAATTTTAAAGATCCCACCACCCGGAGGAAGGACAACATAAAAAATTAGTATCTGTTTGGTATTGTGGAATAGGAATCATCTCTTCTTGGGCAGGTCCTTTGGTCCATTGAGGCCATTTTTCTTCCTCATCCTCTGTAAGGTGAATCCCATTGCATAAAAAGTTGAAGCCAGATGCTTCACTTTTCTGTATAGCTGCCCTTTATACAAAAGCTTTTCAAGAATTGTTTGCAGTTTTGATTGTTCAAGAGAAGTAAAAAAAATCCTCTTTTTTATTTGCTACTTTTGATTTGTACTTTTAAAAAGCTAGTTTTTGGAAACTGAGTGGATGCCCATCAATTGGAGAATGGCTGAATAAATTGTGGTATGTGAATATTATGGAATATTATTGTTCTGTAAGAAATGACCAGCAGGATGATTTCATAAAGGCCTGGAGAGACTTACATGAACTGATGCTGAGTGAAATGAGCAGGAGCAGAAGATCATTATATACTTCAACAACAATACTATTATGATGATCAATTCTGATGGACCTGGCCCTCTTCAACAATGAGATGAACCAAATCAGTTTCAATAGAGCAGTAATGAACTGAACCAGCTACACCCAGGAAAAGAATTCTGGGAGATGACTATGAACCACTACATAGAATTTCCAATCCCTCTATTTTTGTTCACCTGCATTTTTGATTTCCTTCACATGGTAATTGTACACTATTTCAAAGTCTGACTCTCTTTATACAGCAAAATAACTGTTTGAACATGTATACATATATTGTATTTAACTTATATTGTAATATATTTAACATGTATTGGTCAACCTGCCATCTGGGGGAAGGGGTAGGGGGAAGGAGGGAAAAAGTTGGAACAAAAGGATTTGCATCTGTCAATGCTGAAAAATTACCTATGCATATATCTTGTAAATAAAAAGCTATAATAATAATAAAAAATATATTTTTAAAATAAAATAAAAAGCTTAGTCTTAATCATGTTTTATATTCAAAAAATATTTGTTGTATTTTGAACCTGGAATCTATTTAAACCTTGGCATACAATTGTAAATGAAGATGAAATATAAGCTAATTGAGATCAGGAACTTTTATTTTTGTCCATGTGTTTTCAGTTCCTGGTATATAACTAGTTTTGATTTAATAATGTTGTTTCCTTGTTTGAACACTTAAAGTAATAAATTTTAACTCATATATGTAATCTTTTGGATTCCACTTGAGTGCTCTGTTCTGCCTTCAGAATTTTACACATCTCTAAAAAAGAACAATTCGGGTTATACTGTATATGTCACCAGATTAGATGTCTCCTCAATTATAATATGAGTTTCTCGAGTGTAGAGAGAGTGGTTTTGCCTTTCTTACTAATAAGTGCTTGTTGACTGTTAAAACTCTGAAATTTTGTTTTGTTTAGTTTTGTGTGCTATTATTCAAGTTAAACTACTCCAAGATCTGGGCAAATCTCCCTGCATTTTAGCAAAAATATGCTAGTGGCAAAGTCTCCCTAGAGTTCTTCGTCCAGCACTAAACCACTAAAGTTATTTGAAAAGACAATATGCAGGACCCTGACAATAAATCGAAACTTGGGTTTACGCTTTTCTGAAACAACAGCTGGTGATTTGAAATGTTTACTTCCTGGACACATCAACTGGAAAGTGTGAGCTGCAAACAATCTCAGTTGAAGACTGTGTTCCTCAGAGTTGAAGAAATGAATGTTCCATCCCTGAAATCTTCTGATATTTCTAGGGAAATGAATCACAAACTAAGACTACCATATACTAAGTGGCCTATGAAAATATTGAAGAGGCATTATTCATCTATACCAACTGAAAAATTAGCAGTCAAGAGACCACTAAAAGCATCAAGGACCAAATAACTATCCAGGGTTAACCTACTCTCATCTGTAAATGAGGTAAAGTTCATATTGTCACTGAATTTTGTTTAATGATAAGCATACATTCTAGTTAGCTGTGAATATAATACTGTATCTCTACCCTGGTATTTGAGAATCAGCAAGTTAAAGTGACTTAAGACCTTTGACATGACTAAAGGAAATCAATTCCTAATGTTTTAACTGTTAATAATACAGGTAAGAATGCAATCTAAGTAAGTGTACCATGGAAAAAAAAATTTTTATATATTACCCATAGAACACTTAAGAGCTTGAAACATCCTGAAAGGATCCTTAATTGATGAAGAAGGCTTCTTCCAGCTCTAAATCTAAAGTTCTTTAAGTCTGTGATCCCTGGTGTATGTGTATTCCATATCTCTAGAGATATAAATGCAGAATTCAAAGAAATTCTGAAACAACAAGGGAATTGAAGACCATTTACCTGCTAATACATTGTTACATACTAATACATTGTGTCATCTTTCTATACTTAATGACTTCATAATTAATATTTTAGATAGAAAAATATTTAATAACATCAAAATGTTCTCACAAAAAAACCTTTTTGGTCAGATAGAATATAAGGATTTTGTGGAACACAGTTTCCAGAAATGGCTGCCTTACACTATATTATACAGTATCCTTTAAAAAAGAATAATATTACTTATGTGACAAAATCCAATCGGCCAAAAGGTTTTTGGAAAAAAACTCATCTGAATTTAGAGTTTTACTGTCAAAATGTATATTTTGTATTTTAGCATCATCCGTACTAGAAATAGGAGCAAGATTTGGTCATATAAAGTGGGAAAGTAATAGGAACACCAATCATTTCTTGAATTATGATATTCAGGGCTTTTTTTCATTTTGATTTTTGGGAGGCCAATAAATGATCCTCAGATTCTCTCCAAACTCTGTTATGCAGGTCAGTTGTTTTTTTATTGAACAGGTTTCAGGCATTTGAAATGTTCTGTGTATTTTAATAATACTTACTGTATCACTAAATTATTGAGCTTTTTTCCTTGTATTTCTTTTTTTTGCAGGGTATCTACTGTTTGCTATGGTTTTTCAGCTCTCCTTTGAAATTTTTTATTAAAAGCTCCACTGTAATTTTTAAATTTTTTTCAATTCTTAGACCTTTCCAGCCTTGGAAGTTCCTGTAGTCATTTCATTTTCTTTTCCAGAGTTAAAGAAATATTTATTATTATTCTTTTTTCCTGGGTCTTATTCTAATATAACCATTGAGTCAAGTTATTTGTTCTTGTTTTAATGACAAATGACAAGTGCAGTCAGATAAAAATTATTTAAGGTTATTAATCACATGGAATTCTGTATTAATAACTTACAATTGCATAGTGCTTTATAGTTTATATAGCATTGTCCCATACATTTAATATTTGATTTTTATAGACTTGTGAGACCAGTGGGACAGAGCTTATCTTCATTTTATAAGAAAACAGACTTAGAGACGTTATGACTTATTCAGTGCTGCTAAGTAAAAAAATTTAGATTTGCCCTATCCCCTAGGATACCATGATCAATGTTTTTTTTTATCTTCCCACCTCTAATCCGCACATTTTTATTCCTCTGCAAAATTCCGACTAGTGTTATCCATTTTAAAAAGTAATTGACTTTAAAAAAACTACCTTTTGCTCAACAAATTAAATGGAATCAATATTAAGTACTTGTTATTTGACACTCTGCTAATTAAACAATCAATAAATTGTTATCACTCTTTGCCAGGCATCATGAATGGGGGTAGGGGACAATAAGAGGGGAAAATCAAAGAAAATTCTGCAGTTTTGAGCCTGGGTGATAGGTAGAACTCTAGAGTCATTAATAGAAATAGAAAATTTAGAAGAAATCTAATGAACAAAGTATTTATTAAGTACCTATTATATACTAAGCATTGTGCTACGTGCTGAGGATAAAAAGAAAGGTAAAACTACCCCTGCTGTCATGAACTCATAATCTAATAGGAGAGACAACATGTAAACAATTAGTTATAAACAACATATATGTAGGATAAATTGGACATAGGCTTAGAAGGAGGTTTGGAGTGGGACAGAGAGGGAAGAGTGAAATTTCAATTGCAAGCAGTTGGAGAGATGTAAGATCAGATTCCTATTCTCATACTCTGTCTCCTTACATTGCAACTCTGGCATTATCAGGCCAGATTTACTTAAAGCTTAAGTTTAGCTGATATTTAAGATCTATTCAGAGGTAGAGATATAAAAAGAAAAGTGAAAAAGAAAAAGTTCACAAGCCCATTATAAATCTGTCGTATGACAGACCCCCATGCTTCTCATTGATGATAAACACTTGTGAACATGTGAGCTGATCTGCAGACTTACTCTATTTGCCATTATTAATTTGGTTCTTTGGAACACAGTGAAACAGGTTTGTTTTTGCAGGGAGTCTGAATATCCCAGAGAGAAAGACTACTCACAGAAAAGGTTGTGGGATGGGGAGATGGGGAGGGATACTCTGTTAATCGAATTTATAGAATAAATGCGATAAGATTATTCTCCATTTTATGTGGGATAAAAGACAGACTTTCTTGTATGTAGGGAAAAAAAGTAAAGGAAAAAATCCACAATATTATGTGAAATATCACAGGAAGACGTTAGTGCCATAGGAAATGATAATGGATCAAACAATCTTTCTACAAGATTTTGCTGTGCTAAAGTAACTTTTATTTTCTATCAACAAGATTAATGTGCAAATATTCAGTCAGTCAACATTGTGCCTGCTATTTGCCATGTACTGCTCTAGGAATTTAAATAAAAAAAAAAAAAAGGTAAAAGATAGATCCTGCCCTTATGATAATGAGGAGCTCACTATCTAATGGGGGAAACAACATGCTAATAACTATGTACAAACAAACTTTATATACAGGATCATTGGAAATAATCAACAGAAAAAAGATATTAGAATTTAGGGGAATTGGGAAAGACTTCCTGTTGAAAGTGAGATTTTAGCTGAGATTTCATGGAAACCACAGGTAGAAAAGAGGAAGCAATGCTATGCTGGATATGTCTTATCATCCTTTTTAACCCAAATCACTAGCTTTCTCTGTTTTCAGAATACCATAAAATAATAGGAAAAAATAAAGTTTAGTCAGTAGTAAGGTTGCAAATGAAATAAACTTTCAATAATATATTGTAGAAAAAATATTTTATAAGGGGATAAAGAAATACATATTTTCTTTGATGATAGAACATTGCTACTTCGAGTTTTCTGTTTTCATTTAGGTAATGCTTAAACATGTGGCTTTAAAGTGTACTGTAACTTTACTTTTTCATAACTGTCTAGCGCCACCTTCTGGAATGTGTTATTTTTGGCCAGAAATTCATACAGAATTTGCCTTTTGCAAAAAATATTACTGATAGATCTTGATTTATCCATTTCTTAATGGCTTGGCACATCCATTCTGAAGCAAGATAGTGATGAGTAATAGTCATCCTTATATCTAATATCTGCAGTCAGTTTTCAACAAAAATCAATCACCATAAAAATTTCCAGTAAAAGCCTTACATGAAATTGGGAAATTCATAAATTTGATGCTACACATAGAGGAAACAGTTCAAAGATAAATATCCTACTTAAATAAAACTAGAGATTTTTTTGTTTTGTTTTTTGGAGGCAATTTGGAGATTACGTGACTTGCCCAAGGTCATATAATAAGTGTTGAAGTTAGATTTGAACTCAGGCCCTCCTCACATCCAGGGCCATTGCTCTATCCTCTGTACCTCCTAGCTCTCCCCCATGTTGTTTTATCAAATTACTTTTTATTTATATTTTCCAACATCTGCATTTCCTAATTTATTTCTCCCTCTTATTCCAGAAATGCCTTTGTAATTAAAAAAGAAGAAGAAGAAGAAGAAGAAGAAGAAAAAGAAGAAGAAGAAGAAGAAGAAGAAGAAGAAGAAGAAGAAGAAGAAGAAGAAGAAGAAGAAGAAGAAGAAGAAGAAGAAGAAGAAGAAGAAGAGGAAGAGGAAGAAGAGGAGGAAGAAGAGGAGGAAGAAGAAGAGGAAGAAGAGGAAGAAGAAGAGGAAGAAGAAGAAGAAGAAGAAGAAGAAGAAGAGGAGGAGGAAGAAGAGGAGGAAGAAGAAGAAGAAGAGGAAGAAGAAGAAGAGGAGGAAGGAGGAGGAGGAGGAGGAAGGAGGAGGAGGAGGAAAAAATGTTGCAATACTAACCAATATTGAAAAAATCTGGGGGCAGTTATGTGGCACAGTGTATAGAGCACCATCCCTAAAGTCAGGAGGACCTGAATTCAAATCTGGTCTCAGACAGTTAATGTTCTAGCTGTGTGACTCTCGGCAAGTCACTTAACCCCAAGTGCCTCAGGGGGAAAAAAAAGAAAAAAAAATCTGTTATTATCTTCAGTGTTCCATATCCATATCCACCACCCCAAAAAAAGAAAAGAAGGAAGTGACTCTTCATGAGATAAGACATGTTTAAGCCTAACTTAAAAGTCCTTATTTGGTGAGGTAATGCCCTTACCACTGAAATAAGTCAAGAGGCAGAGATAGCCTGGCTGGGAGTGAGTACAGCAACATTCTTCATTTTTATGTAATTTTCCCTTAATTGTCAGGCAGTACCAGGGACTGGACATCTGCCTGTGTGCTTACTTCACCACTACCCCCATTGTTACCTCTATTTTAGTCTTCTTTCTTTGAAATTGAAAATTAAATCATCATCATCTTGTTCCTAATTGGGAGCACATGAGTCAAGTGAGCTAGCATTTATTAAGGAACTGCTATATGCCAGGCACAGTGCTAAATGCTGGAGATAGCAAGAAAGGCAGAAACCAGTAACTTTTCAAGGAAATCACAGACTAATTTCATTTACATAATGAAATAAGTGCAGTCTAAAAAAAAAGTGTCAGTAATAAAGGTTATGTTGCAAAGAGGGTGTGTTCCATCACATTCTTTAGTAAACAAGAAGTAGAAATGCTTCCTTCTAGCTCTATTGTGATTTTAAAAAGAAAAACAAGAAAAAATATTTTCCATCTTTAAGCAAAAAGTACATTTTTGCCAGTATAGACAGAAGGTCAAATTTAAGGAGTAGAATTCATTGCTTGCCACTGGTTAAAATGACCATCAGTACATATTCCTTTACCCTTTTATCTCCACTATCTCTTTCCTTTCTCCACTATGGTAAGGATGCTAAGTTGTTATTACCTTAAGAACACATCAGAACACGAAATAACTACTTATTCATACTCTCTGTGATAGGCCACTTTGGGTTTTTATAACATAACTAACTTTCTCTTTTATCTCCAACAGCTGTAGTTAACTTAATGGTTTGTTGTTGTGTTTGCTTCTGTTGATCACAAGCCCTGCAAGGTAAGATAATCAAATGTCCTGTGAAATGTTTCTTGTTAGCTTTGGGCATTTGATAAAAACCACTTCCTTTATTTGGTGCACCAAGGAGAATCTGTGAGCTATCTAATACGCATTATATTTATATGTAAATATATTTTTTCTCATGTTTTTTGATTGTTTATATTGAGAATATTAAGTGTCATTGGTCAGTTCTTCCACCGATGTGAACTTCTTGGCAGTTGGAAAAGAATCTCATGTTGAGAATACTAGAGAATACCACATTGAGAATAACAGAAAAATTAATTCTTATGTTGTTCATTCATTTTAGTCATGTCCAATTGTTCATGATCTCCCCTGCTTTGGATTTCACCATTTCCTTCTCCAGCTCATTTTACAAATGAGGAAACTGAAGGAAGTAGGATTAAGTGATTTGCCCAGGATCACATAGTTAATTAGTGTCTCAGGTCTTATTTGAATTCAGTTCTTCCTGACTCCAGCCCCAGCACTCTATCCTCTGTGTCACCTAACTGCCCAAAGTCAACTGTGAGAAGTTTAAAAGATTTTTTTACTCCCTGTATTTTCTCATTCCTGCCTTAAATCTGTGGCAGTTTTTTAGACCTGGTTGGTGTCATTCTGTATTTCTGGGATCTAATATGATTTACTTTTTTTTTAACTTTTATTTTTCAAGAACTTTCATGACTGTGGGTTAGTAAAAATGGTGATGCTATGCATGGCATTCTCATTTATTAATATGGAAAAAATATTGTGGTAATTGTTTGACCCAGAGATCTCACTAGTTGGTATATGTTCCATTGAGGTCGAAGACATAGAAAAAAATAATTACTTTCAATGTAAATATTCATAGCAACATTTTTTGTGGCAGGAAAGAACCTGAAACATAGTAGATTTCCATTGATTGGGGAACAACTAAATAAATTATAATACATGAATATAAGAAATGTACACCAGAAGAAGACATGAATAAGAATTCAGAGAAGCATGGGAAAATTTGTAAATTGACAGACAATGAAATGAGCAGAACTCATAAAACATTGTAATATAAAACGTAAAATAATGACAGCAACAACTCAAGACTGAATACTATGTGGTTATAATGACTGAGCATAGGCCCTAGAAAAGAGAGGCCAAAATGCACTTCACGCTTTTCTTTGCAGAGATGAGAGACAGTGGAGTAGGGAATAGTATATATAATGTTATATTCACATGATGTTGATTAATTTTGTTAAACTGCCCTTTTTCTTTTTTTATTCTTTTTTGCTGAAAAAGTACATTTTCAGAAATATTAAGGTATTATGAAAAAAATAACAAAAATGTTTAAATTACACACACACATATATATATACATATATATATAAACTGGAAATACATTGAAAAAACAAAAATAGTAATATAATTTCAACATGAATAAAAAGACACTTCATGTTTTTAGGGGAAATAGATCAATGTTATTAGACTTATTTCTTTGAAGATTCTATTTATAAAAAGTACATTTTGATGAAAATAGATTTTAATCTCTTCCTTTAAATTATTATTTTTTTTGGGGGGGAGGAATTTAATCATTAAGAATAAGAAACTTTAAACTACTTTGTAGATTTTTTTTAAAGAAACATGAATATTTCTTAACATACATCATTATAGGAATATATATCCATACAGGAATTCTTAAAAAAAAAAAAAAAAAAAAAAAAAACTAGGTGATTTTTAAAACCCTTTGTCTGTCTACTTTTCTAGCACTTAGCCCTTTAGTTATAGAAGTAGAAAAAAAGCCACAAGAAGACTTGGATCATTTTTTTCTTCATATTATGGCTTTGCAAGATCCTAGAATACATTATTTGGTAGCTAACCTTTCAGCATCTCTATACTTAGCTAGGCTGGTCATCAGTAACCTATGTCTAGTACTATACTTGCTGCTTTATTAATGTGGTACAACCTGCCTTATGCTTTGCCAATGTACAACAGAATAGCATAAAATAGATTATATCTTGCCTACAGGTATTTGGAAAAGCAGGTTTAAATTAAGATGTTGAGAAAGTGATGGGATACTTTTATTGAGATTTTAAGTGGGACTAAAGGTCACTTGTAAGATGTAGATGTAGCTGTCATTTCAGTTTCAGCTGAAAGATATAATGAATCTTCTGGAGATTATATTAAGGGCATATTTGATAAAAATATGAAAAAGGAATAGGGAGTGTTCAGAGTTTTCTGGAGCAGGACACATCTTTATATAACTAAAAGTTATATAACTAACTGAAAGGTATAATGAATATCTAACTCTAATGTGTTGAATTATGTTCATTAGCCATCAAAAAAGCTGAGGCATTTTTCTCAATAAAGCAATTTACAGCTGTTTGTTGACAGGGAATATCTCAAGTATATATTAAGGTTATATACAATTTCTTGATAAATGACTGTTCAATGAAACCTCGCTTCTAAACAGAGTCTGATGGAATGAAACCACTCTCCAGCTCAAGATAAATTAGAAGGACTTCAAGAAAAGTTTGTCTCACTGGGATGGGGTGTGCAACCCAGCCCAGATGGTATTTGGGAAAGCCAGTGAGAGGGTCATAATCACAGCAGATCAAGAACTGAGATCTTCAGTCCTTGCTCAATAGCAGAGCAGAGCAGACCATTGGAGCAGTCTCAGTTCAGAAGGTAAATTGCCAGATTAGCAAACCAAGTTGTTTCCTGCAGAGAGCAGGTAGGACTACGCCCCATTGTGAGCAAGATACCAAACACAAGGAACCCCCATGCTCAGAACTTCATGGGAAGCTTGGAACAGCACCCCAGGAGCAGAGTTTGACCATAAAAAGAACAAAAGGGGGAGAGAGAAAGAAAGAAAATAAGCAAAAAACCAAAAAGAACCCTAACCATAGAAAGCTATTAGGGTGACAGGGAACACCAAAATATCAATTCAGACAAGGACAAAATGTCCACAGAGGAAATCTCAAAGAGTGATATGAATTGATCTCAAGTCTGAAGAGGCTTTTTGGAAGTGCTCATAAAATATTTTAAAAGGCAAATCAGAGAAGAAAAAAATGAGGTAGAAGAAAAAAATGAGAAAAGAAACAAGATATGCAAAAGAAAGTCAACAGCTTGGAAAAGGAAGAGAAAAAAATTGACTGAAGAAAACAATTCCTTAAAAAATACAATTGGCCAAATGCAAAAAAATCCATTGAAGAAAACACCCTGAGAAGTAGAATTAATCAAATGGAAAAAGAGATGCAAAAACTAGCTGAATAAAATCACACAATAAAAATTAGCAAGGGGCAAATGGAAGCTAATGATTCAGACATTGAGAATCAATCAAATTTTTAAAAATGAAAAAAATGGAAGAAAATGTAAAATACCTCATTAGAAAAACAATCCACCTGGAAAATAGATCCAGGAAAGACAATTTAAAAATTATTGATCTACCTGAAAGGGCATGACTAAAAAAAAGAGCCTGGATAGACTGATCAAGAGATCATCAAGAAAAGCTGCCCTGATATACTAAGACCAGAAGGAGAAATAGTCATTTTAAGAATCCATAGATCACCTCCAGAAAGAGATCCTACAAGGAAAACCCAAAGAAACAATGTTGCAAAACTCCAGTACTATAATCTCAAGGAAAAAACACCGCAAGCTACCAGACAAAAACAATTGAAGTATCAAGGAGTAACAGTCAGGATTACCCAGTATTTGACAGCTTTCACAATAAAGAATCAGAGGGCCTGGCTATTGAAAAAAAAAACAACTAAACAACTAAAATTTGATCTTCAAACACAAGGATTCAACAGAAGCATAGAAAGATAAACAGGGGGAAAATATATATTTAAAGGTTAAACTGTTTACATCCCTAGATGGGAAACTGATATCTGATAAATTACTGTAAAGTGATCTTGTGATAGTCACACAAAGTATAAAAATAGGAAAATATGTGTTATATTTGTCATAAGTTTTGCTGCTTATCATTGAAAATTTCCTAGAAGAGATTCTTAATCTTAAACTTTTTAAAATAATAGGTTTTTATTTTCAAAAAACATGCAAAAGATAGTTTTCAACATTCACCCTTGCAAAACCTTGTGTTCCAAATTTTTCTAGTCCCCTTCCCCCACCTCCTCCCCTAGACAGCAAGCAATCCAATACATGTTAAATTTTTTAACATGTGTCATGAAATCATTTTCAGAATTATATTTTAAATGTGTGAAATAAAATATATAGATTACAAGGAAAACAATTATATTGAAAGTTATCAAAATTTTTTTAAAAAGTAAAAGTTTCTGAACTCCAAGCTTCAATGAAGACAGAAATCCTGGTTCATAAGAACCAGTGACTGAGCAGGTATTGTGTTCTTCATTGTAGCCCTAATAGCTGCTGCTGCTTCTTAATGTCATTTCTTTATGTCACTGGGTGTTGCCATCATGGACCATATTGGTGAAATCTAAGCTTCATTGCTTCTGAATGGGAGAGTTGAACAAGCCCATTACTTCAAGAATTCATTCTCCCACATTTGGTCCCCCAAGAGGACTTGACCTTGCTTGTTGTTTTTTTGTTCTGTTTTTGTTCTGTTTGAGGTTTATTTTTTCCCCTCTAGCGCTTCATGTCAGGCTTCTCACTTCCTTGAGGTTCAGCACTGTCCAGTTGCAGCCCTAAAAGTTCACTAGAAAGTACTTAGGACCTGGCCAGCAAGGAGTGTTATAAGAGGAATATCTCTACCAGCATTCCCTTTTTATAGGAGCTGGGTTAATTCTTTTTCTTAAAAGATATTGAAACTATCCTCAAAATGTAATTGATTCAAGGGCCCAAATGTCCAGACCGTTTATATTACTTCTTCATTGTCTGGATACATGAAGAGATCTAGCTTCTTCCTGGTGATTCATTGGCAAGACCACCATGGTCATGTCAGGCACTCTGCTGAATCAACTCAGTGTCCTTACTAACTATTCTAATTGAGTATTCTTTGCCTGCTAGAGCCAAATAAATCTCTATTTCTTAACTGTTGGATGGTTGATTTAGTTCTAATAATGATGACTACTAAACCTAATCTCTTTTTTGCCATCCTTTTAAATAACTCTTTCCAGTATAATAATTATCTATTGCCCCCAGGCAAATATAAGCTCCTTTAGAGCAGAGACTTTAATATTGATCTTTGTTCTAACACCCTGCATGTAGTAATGATTTAGCAAATGTTTCTCAAATTTAATTGTCCTCTGAACTCAAGACTTAAACTTTGGAAATCACCTTATCTTCCATTGATGACAGACTAGCTGTGTTAAGATTTTGCTCTGAAATGACCCTTCTGGCCAGTGGTTCTTTACAGGTACAGAGCAAATCAAACACTGGCCATATAACAGATACAGGACGCCTTCCTCAAATCTATTTAGTACAAAAAAATTAGAGCCTACATATCGTAGCCTTACCCAGGCCCTTTCTTTCCTGCAAGGTTATAAGGGGAAAGATAATAAAAACAGGGCATTCCCAGGTCCACCACTGAAGGGGGAAGGATAGAAGGGGATAAAACATTAAACTCCTGTTATATGTTAGTCTGCAGTTCTGAGTGCTTTACAAATATTACCTCATATTCCCAGGAAAGGCCTTTGTACTTCACTCCTGCATCTCTTTTATTTATCTGTTCTTTGGACATCCTTGTATTACATCTGTGACTTTGTGTGTTTAATTCTTTAGAAGTTGTGATTCTGCCAACGCTAAGAGTTCTTCATTCACAATAAGTGGATAGAAATGATGAAAAAACAGTATCTGAAGAGGCAAAGAGAAATCCTAATGAAGGGGGGGAGAACTGTTCCCTTTAAGATTATCACTCTGAGATTGTGTTCCCTTTTCTGATCTCAGAGATCAGGATCTCCCAGGCTCCAAGGAGTTAAGAGAAGCCCCCCACCACCACCACCACCTCACAGGATAAGAGAAGCAATACTATTCAGGGGTAAATCAACTCCCATAGAAATTCTAAATTGTCATTCAATTGAGGAATCCTGGTCTGATCAGCTGGGCTGTCCCAGCCCCCATCAAGATACCCAACATAACAGCTTCCTAGAGCTAAACTCTTTGCAGATGGCCCATGCACTCTGACAGGACCCTTCTGCCCTCTGAAAAAGCATTTTCAGCGTAAAATGCCATTTCCCAATAGATCTTTGCCATTATAGAAGTTAGTCCTTTAGCAAACTGATTTCTATCCAACAATAAACTTTCATTTTGCAACTAATAATTTGGGAATGAGTGAATTCTTTCACTTTTAAACCTCCAGCCGATTAAGGGGATCTTTAATAGCTCTCTTATTGTCACTAACCCCATGACCACCAGGAATTGAGAGCATTCAAACCACAACACTAACATCTATCTGGAGTCCACAGGGTGAAAGAATGGAAGAAGATCATTTGGTGTCAAATGATAGATATGGAATTAATCTTAGGAAGAAACTGTATCTTTTAGGTATAAAATAGAACTCTGTACTGTAAAAAGTAAAGATTTGGATCAATAAACAAAATGACACCTGTGTGTGTGTATGTGTGTGATTACTGCCTTAGGTGTACCAATGTAGTTATTTCTCAACTAGACATAGATAATTAGAGATTTCTGTTACTTTACTAGTACATATGTTTGAGATGTGACAAACCAAAAGTCTCTTGAGACTTATCAAACAATTAATAGCCACTATTTTTGGTAATACTGCCAGAAGAAATGTAAAAATAATTACTGAGGTCTATAAAGTCTGGAGAGGAAATTGATGATTTCAGGTTTATAAATGGCATTTTTATTGAACTGCTAGCATTTACCTGTAAGGGCTTCAGAATAGAGTAGGCCTTGAGAAGTGAACAACTAGATAAAAAGAAGGTATCTCAATTATAGAGTTATTTTTGCCCAACTGTATACCAATAAATTTTATAACAAGGAAAATGGAAGAATATTTTTAAATTATAACTTTTTATTGACAGAACATATGCATAGCTAATTTTTTACTACATTATCCCTTGCACTCACTTCTGTTCTGACTTTTCCCTTCCCTCCCTCCACCCTTTCCCCTAGATGGCAGGCAGTCATTATACATGTTAAATATGTTATAGTGTATCTTAGATACAATATATGTGTGCAGAACTGTACAGTTCTCTTGTTGCATAAGAAGAATTGGATTCAAAAGGTAAAAATAACCTGGGAAGAAAAACAAAAAATGCACACAGTTCACATTCATTTCCCAGTGTTCCTTCTCTGGGTGTAGCTGATTCTGTCCAGCTGTCCATTGTAGATCATTTGGAACTGAATTAGATCTTCTTCTTGTCAAAGATATCCACTTCCATCAGAATACATCCTCATACAGTATTGTTGTTGAAGTATATAATGATCTCCTGGTTCTGCTTATTTCACTCAGCATCAGTTCATGTAAGTCTTTCCAAGCCTCTCTGTATTCATTCTGCTGGTCATTTCTTACAGAACAATAATATTAATGGAAGAATATTTACAAAAATACAAAGCAGAAGAGGAAATAGAATATCTAAATAGGCTTATTTTAGAAAGCGAAATTAAACAGGTACCAGGTCCAGACAGATTTACAAGTGAATTTTATCAAGCATTTAAAAGCCAATTAATTCCAATATTAGATAAATTATTTGGAATAATAGGTAAAGAAGGGGTCCTATCATATTCCTTTTCTGAAACAAATTTACTAATATCTAAACTAAGAAAAGTAAAAATACAAAAATATTATAGACCAATTTAATAATACCAGCTAAAATATTACAATATATATTACTGTATAAATTACAAGGATTATACATTATGACCAAGTGAGATTCATGCCAGGAATGCAGAGATACAATATAAAGAAAATTATTAAAATAATTATATCAATAATAAAAGTAAAAACATTCATAATATTCAATAGATGCAGAAAAAGCTTTTGATAAAAAAAAAGTTATTTCTATTAAAAAACACTTGAAAGCATAGATATAAATGGATTTTTGCTTAAATTGATAAGCATTTATCTAAAATCATTAGCACGCATTATTTGTAATGGGGATAAAGTAGAAGCCTTCCCAGTAAGATCAGGTATAAAACAAAATGCACTAGTATTCAATATTGTATTGGAAATATTAGCAATAGTAATAAAAGAAGAAAAATAAAGGGAATCTGAATAAGGAGTGAAATAATAAAACAATCTCTTTTTGCAGATAATATGATGATATACTTGGAAAATCCTGAAGACTCAACTAAAAAGTTAATTGAAATAATTAGTTATTTCAACAAAGTATAAAAAGTATAAACTTTTAGGACCTAGCCAGCAAGGAGTGTTATAAGAGGAATAAAAAGTAAACTCACAGAAATCATCAGCATTCCTATATTTTACCAATAAGATCCTTCAGGAAGAAATAGCTAAAGATATCCCATTTAAAATAACTATTGATAATATAAAACATCTGGGAATATCCCTTCTAAAACAAACCCAGGATCTCTATGAACAAAACTATTAAAAAAAAAAAATAAAAAAAAAAACTTTGTACACAAATAGAAGCATATTTAAACAAATAGAGAAATATTGATTGTTCATGGGTAAGACAGGGTCAATGTAATAAAAAGGACAATTTTACCAAAATTAATTTATATATTCACTGCCATCCCAATTCAATTGCCAATTACCAATTACCAACAAATCATTTTACAGAGCTAGAAAAAATAATGAAACTCATCTGGAAGAAAAGGTCAAGAATATCAAAGGAACTGATAGAAACAATAGTAAGGAAGGAGGTTTAGCAGTACCAGATTTTAAACTACGTTACAAGGCAGTAATTATCAAACTATCTAATACTGACTAAGAAATAGAAAGGTAGATGAATGGAACAGAATAGACATATGACATACGGCAAAAAATAACTACAGTTACCCATTGTTTGATAAGTATAAAGATTTAAGTTTGGGGGACAAAAATTCATTATTTGGTAAAATTTGTTGGGAAAGCTGGAAAGAAGTCTGGCAGAAATTGGGCATAGATCAATATCTTACATTTATCAAGATCAGGTTTAAATGGTTATATCCTAGATATAACAAGATATTACAAGAAAATTTGAAGAATATTGATGTAGAGGACTGAAACTCTGAATAGGTGTACTTGAATCTGAGAATGCAGAGCACTTAAGGCTAATTACCCCTTCGCTGTGAAAAATTGGATTTATTAGCATATCTTTGGATCATGGCTCTCCTCACCTTTGGTGCTTGCAGAATGTTTGGTAGTAAGATAACCGTAGGCAAGGATTGGGGGGTGTAGTGAGAGAAGGGAGAGTGACTTGGTGGCAGGAGGAAGAGAAAAGAGGGTGGTGACTCCAGAATCCCGGATAGATCTTTGGCAAGCCTCATGGCATCTTGCCAGCCTCCACTTCTTTCCCCTAAAAACCAAGAACTTTAATTTGTCCTGACTCTGGCTGACTCTGAAGCCCTCCAGGGAGCTAGCCCATAATCTACATTTGGCCCCCAACATGAGGCAAGGACCCTAATTTCACTGAAGAAGTCCCTGTGATCAACACACAGGGTGAGTATTAAAATAGACAAACAGGGGACTTACTTTGTTAAGAGCTAAACTAGTAACTTTCGTTTTCTAGCTGAAATGAGGCAGATATTAGGAAAAGATTATCTGTCACACTTATGGATAGGGGAACAATTTCTGAACAAACAAGACAGAGACTATTGTGAGTTAGAAGATAATTTTACATGGATTACATTAAATTTAAAATAAATAAATAAAATATGTAGCTAAGATCAGAAAGAAAGCATAAAACTGGGGGGAAATTGTTAGATAGTTCCTCAGCTAAAAGTCTCATATTCCAAATATATAAAGAACTTTATGAAATCTATAAGAATGTGAATCATTCATTCCCTAGTTGATAAATGGTTAAAGGATATGAACAGGCAGTTTTTCAATGAAGAAATCCAAACAATTTATAGACTTGGGAAAAAATGCTCTAAATCATTATAGATTAGACATGCAAATTAAAATAAACTTGAGTTATCATTTTATATCTATCAGATTGGCTAAAATGAAAAATGGGGAAAGTGACAAATGTTGAAGGGGATGTAGAAAAATGGGGATTTTAAATCATTGTTGGTGAATCTGTGAATTGATCCAAACATTTTGAAGAAAGATTTGGAATTATGCCCAATAAGGTATTAAACTGTCCATACCCTTTAACCTAGCAATACCATCTTTGAGTCTGTTTCTCAAGATTATTAGGAAAAATTTAAAAGAATCTACATATTCTAAAATATTTATAGCAGCTCTCTTTGTGGTAGCAAAGAACTGGAAATTGTGGGGATACCCATCAGTTGGGGAATGATTAAACAAATTGAAATATATGTTCGTAATGGAATATTATTCTGCTATGACAAACGATGAGTTCAGTGATTTTAGAAAAGCATGGAGAGACCTCCATGAAATAATGAAAAGCAAAATCAGCAGAACCAAGAGAATATTGGATACAGCAACAGCAGTATTGTATTTTAAGAACAACTTTGAACAACCCAGTCATTCTGGCTATTATAATTTAATTATAATTATTAACCTCAAGGATCCTATGAAGGAAAATGCTTTGAATCTAAAAAGGAATATTGCTATCTGTCCCAGTTTCCTTCCTTAAAAATAGGGATAATAATAGGACCTAATTCCCAGAGTTGTTGCAAGTATCAAGTGAAATAATATATGTGAAGCACTTAGTATAGTGCTTAATTCAGAGTAGGCACCTAAATATTCATTGGCTGGATAACTGGTGTGGGATCTCAAGCACTTTAGTAGAGGGAAATCTTTCAATTGCAGTTTGAACTAGATAGTCATTTAGTTTCAAGTCTAAAATTCTGTGCTTCTGTTAAATATAAGGTTTGGCCTTGATGACAGTATATATATGGATTCGGGATTTGTTGAATGACTACAATAGTCATAAATTGATATTGCTTTAAAGATCTACACTAAGAGTACCTATGGGATATGTTCCTGTGATTTTGTAGTGTTGAGTATTTTTTTTTTTAATCAATGACTTATGTTATACATTTCGAGCTTAGATTTGCAAGTGACATAACATTTTGGATGGCAAAATCAGGAACCCAAATGATCTCACCCCCAAATGGTAGATTAGGATTAGAGTGACAAGGTTGTACAACAGATCATGCTAAAAAAATATCTGCTGGTTTTAATGGACTTTGAGCACAATATGACTCAACATGGCAGCCAAATACCAATATAATTTTGGATTGCATTAAGAAAGGTGTAATATACAAATTAAGAGATGAAAGTAGTCTAACATTTGAAGGGGTTTTTTTTTTTGTTGTTTTTTTTTTTTAAAGAATGACATTAATTAGGGTTGAAGGTGACCAAGGAGGTAAAAAGCTTTGAGATCATAATATATGAGGATTAGTTTAAGGAACTTTGCATATTTATCTTGGAAAAGAAATGACTTAACTGGCAATATGGGAGAACTCTTCTAGAGTCTAGAGAAGATCATGTGGAAGAGGAATTCATTTTCTTCCACTGGGTTCCAGAAGGCAGAATTGAAGACTTAATGGAAGGAGAACTTCCTAGCAGTTTGAATTATCTAAAAGTAAAATGGGACACAAAGTCATGGGGAATTGAAAATGTTTAGAAATAATGAGATTTTTTTAAAACCACCTTTTCAACCACTTTATCTAAAAATAGGTTGTATTGTACTAGGACTTAGTAGAAGACAGAATCTCATCAGCAGAAATTTCACTTTCTGGGCCACAAAGTTGTTAGATTCATATTATTCTAATTGGTATACTGGGCTGAATTTTACTGCTTTAGAGTAGAAATATTCTATAATAAATTCAATTACAACAATCAAATATCTTCAAAGTATAATGTCATTTTGGATCAATCATTATTTTTAAAAAATTTATGTAACTGAAATTCTAGTTTTACAAATTCAAACTCATAAAGTGATAAACTATAGTAACTCAAACCTTTTAATAACCTATGTTGTATTGTTCTGATTCAAACAGTACTTGATGCATTGAACAGCATTTGCAACAGCAGAAGAGTATCATCTTGGCAACCTGTCCCAAGAACTGGGATCTCATATGTGGAAATAACCAATTCTCCTAAGGTAAATTTTTAACTTAAAAGCTATATATGTTTTTTTAATTGTATTATAAATAGAATTTGTTTTTAACAAAACAGTTTTTATGTCTTATTTGAATAATTATATCAATCAACAATTATTACCCACAGTCAATTAAAGTCACTTTACAAAAATAATATCTATATGAGAAAAGAATAATATATTTGAACATGAGTCAATTGTCACAGACAAAAATAGCAATTTTTAATATTGTTACAAATACTTTAAAGTTGGAAAGTTCATTTTTTCCTTTTATTGTTGTCAAATTTAAAAACTATTTTATCACTACAAAATTATTGGTCAGAGGGAAGCTGAATAATAAGACCTTTTGGAGTAAATTGTCTATTACTTATACATTATACATTATATATGTGTTTTATATATATATACATATATTCAAATTATACATTCAAATACTTTAAAACTAAAATTCATGCCGTAATGACCAGACAGATTCTTCTAAAATATAAAATAATAGGAAAGCTCCCTAAAAAAGTAGTGGTAATGGTGGTGGCAATCATATTTTAGTCATAATTTTTAGGATGATTGCAAGTAGGATCCTCTCAGAGAACAATGTTATTTAAATAAAAACATTGTCAACTAAAAGGCTGTAATTAGAGGAAACTTTATAAAGCAATTAAGCCAAACTATCCTATAATCCCGTGGTTCAGAGCACCACACTGGAGACTCCACAGTATTTTGACAACTCTATGAAGAGAATACTTACTCTGCTGTTTGGTTGATTAAAAAAAAAAAAAAAAAAAAAAAGACATAGTTCATCTGAAGTAATAAAGCTACATTCAGAATTCCTTAACTCAAGAGTAACTAGAACTACCACTATTCTGACATTGTGTTTCAGCAGTATCTTCTTAGTGTTCAAATTGATATGGAGTCTCATAACATTTTCACTTCCTGAACTCTAGACAAACCACCATCTTAATTCTCTGAGGAGCTTTATTGAAATTATCTTACCCTTGTCTTTTGTTTCCATGAAGTTGTCCCCCTCTACAATCATTTAAGTTAACCTGACAAAGAAAGGAAATTTAGGATTTGGTTTCTCCCAGGACAATTTTGGGGAAAGTTGGAGGGAAGAGGTTTTTTTTTTTTTTTTTTTTTTTTTAATTCAGTCTTGTTTGGTGGAATTGACAAGTAAATTCATCTGGCTCTGGGGATTTTTTCTTATGGAGGTCATTGATGGTTTATTCAATTTCTTTTCTGAGATAAGGTTATTTGAGTATTGTTTCCTCTTTTGTTAATTGGGAAATTTATATATTTGTAAATATTCATCCATTTCCCTTAAATTGTTAGATTTATTGGCATATAATTGGGCAAAAGAGCTCTAATAAATGCTCTAAGTTCTTCTTTATTGTTGGTGAATTTACTCTTTTCATTTTTGATACTGGAAATTTGGTTCTTTTTTTTTTTTAAATCAAATTAACCAGTGGTTTATCTATTTTATTGATTGTTGTTTTCTCATAAAACCAGCTGTTTTATTTATTAATTCAGTGATTTTCTTTAATTTTATTAATTTTTCCTTTGATTTTCAGAATTTCCAATTTGGTGTTTAATTGGGGGATTTTAATTTGTTCCCTTTATAATTTTTTTAATTGCATTTTCAATTCATTGAGCTGCTCTTTCTCTATTTTATTATTAGAAGCATTTAGAGATACAGATTTCCCATTAAGTACTTCTTCTGCTGTATCCCATAAATTTTGGTATGATGTTTGATGGTTATCATTCTTTCTTATAAAATTATTCATTGTTTCTATGATTTTGTTCTTTAGCCGACTCATTCTTTAGGAATAGATTATTTATTTTCCAATTAATTTTTAATCTTATGTTCTCATGCTTTATTGAATGTGATTTTTATTGCATTTGATCTGAAATGGATGTATTTAATATTTCTGCTTTTCTGGATTTGGTTGTGAGGAGTTTTTGCCACAAATACATAGTCAGTGTTTGTGAGGATACTATGTACCAATGAAGAAAAGGTATATTCTTCATATTTCCCTTCACTTTTTCCCAGAGGTCTACCAAATCTAACTTTTCTAAATTTTTACTCACCTCCCTAACTTCTTTCCTGTCTATTTTTTGGTTAGACGTATCTATTTTTGAGAGAAGAAAATAGTGGGCCCCATCAGTATAGTTTTATAGTACATTTCATCTGTAATTCATTTAACTTTTCCTTTAAGAATTTGGATGCTATGCCACTTGGAATATTTATGTTTAATACTTATGTTACTTTTGTTTATAGTACCTTTTTAGCATAGTTTCTCCACTAATTTCTTTTAATTAGCCCTATTTTTACTTTTGCTTTATCTGAGATCATAAAAATAATAGCTGTTCCTGTTTTTTGTTTTTCATTTAAGTTGAAACATAATAGTTTCTGCTACAATGCTTTATTTTTACTTTCTATGGTTTTTGTTTCAACTGTGTTTCTTGTAAACAACATATTGTTAAATTCTGATTTTGGATCCATTCTGCTGTCTGCTTCAGTTTTAGGGATGAATTCATTGCATTCACATTCACAGTTACATTTCCTGTACATTTCCTTTCATTCTATTTTTTGTCTTTTTTTTTATCCTCCTCTCTTTTTATTCTGTCCCTTCTCAAAAGTTTATTTTGTTTCCAACTATTCCCTACCTTTATCTGCCCTCCCTTCTATCAATACCCTTCTTCTCTTGTCTTTTCCCTTCCTACTTCCTTGTAAAGTAATATAAACTTCTATACCCAACTGAGTGTGTATATTATTCCCTCTTTGATCCCTTTTTGATGAGAATAAGTTTAGAATATTGCCTGCCACTCCCCATCTTCACTCTGATATAAAAGCTCCTCCTTTCACATCTTTTATGTGAGATGTTTCATCCATTCTACCTCTCCCTTCCTCCTCCCAGTGCATTCCTCTTTCTCACCTCTTAATTTTATTTTTTAAATCTTCTCATCATACTCAACTTACACCTATAATCTGTATATGTATACTCTTTTGATTTTGATTTCTTGATGTTTCATGGAGTCAAGAGCTTCTACTTGCCCAATTCTAATTTTTAACAAATTGTTTTTTTTTTCATGAGTTTTTGTATCTCCTTTTTTATTTGGCTAATTGTACTTTTAGGGAATTCTTTTCTCCGATTAATTTTTGCACATCTTTTTCAATGTGACCAACTCTGCTTTTTTAAAAGCATTCTTTTTTTTATTGGATCCTTGCACCTCTTTTGCCATTTAGCCTATTTTGTTTTTTAAGATGTTTTCTTCAGTATTTTCAGTGCTTCCTTTATTACCAAGCTGGTGACTTATTTCATGATTTTTTTTTTTTGCATCATTATCATTTCTTTTCCCATTTTTTCCCTCTCTGTCTCTTATTTGATTTTTAAAATCCCTTTTCTGAGCATTTCCAATAATTCTTTTGGGGCTTGAGACCAAGAAGTTTTGACTTTTTTGTCATCTTCTAAATTTGTGTTTTTAATCTTTCCTGTCACCATGGTAACATTCTATGGTAAGATTCTTTTTTTTAAATTTTTGACCATTTTTCCAGCCTATCTCTTGTCCTTTAGTTTTATATTCAAGTTGGGTTTGTTTCTTGGGGTGGAGGAGTCATGGTCCCAAGCTTCAGATTTTTTTTTCTAGCTGTTTTTAAAGCTAGTTCTGGGAGTCCATAAGTTTTCAGTTCTTCCAAGGTCTGATCTGAGGAGAGGTTTGTTTACTAGTCATCTGGCCTGTGCTCTCATTTTTGAGCAACTACTAGCACTCTTTCCTGCTGTGGATCTGTGACTAGTTCAAATCTGATCTCAGACACTTAACACTTCCTGGCTGTGTGACCTTGGGCAAGTCACTTAAGCCCAATTGCCTCAGCAACAACAAAAATAGATTTCTACACCCAGTGTATTAGCAAAGGGATCCCCTTAATCTCTTTCTGACCAGTTGTCCAACCCCCATCTGTGAGTTAAGAGCTCTAGAAGCAAATGCTACTGATTCAGTTGCCGCCAAGGGCCTACTCTGATTTGCTGAGGTAGAGCATGTGTTGAACTGTGCTCCTCTCTCTCACCCCAATGCAACAAACTTTTCTTGCCAACCTTCTAAGTCATCTTAGACCAGAAAATTGTTTTATCACATCCTTTTGTGTGGCTCCAGAAGTTTTTTGAGGAATTATTTAAATTATTTGCAGGGTAACATTTTAGCACTCAGGGAAATCACTACATTTTCTCCACCATCATGGATCCTTACTCAAGAAAATAATTCTTGGAGGAGGATTCTGGGAAAATGGTGGAGTACATCAGTAAATTTCAAACTCTCCATATTTTCCCTACAAACAGGATTAATTCAGGTCTCAGGGCAAACATAGACTACTGAATAAGGAAGAGTTGGGGCAAAAGAGGGGTCTTCCTGGTACAATCCAAGAAAACCTGAAGAAGTGCACCCACCTCAGAGCTAGCTCCTCAGAAACTCCAAGTGGGAAGCTAGGTTGGGCTGAAGCCTCAGCAGGAACCACAGAAACTTTCACCTCCAGACAGTGGGATGAGTCAGGGGTGTGAGTCTGGGAAGACAGAGGGAACCTCACCTGATCAGGAACACCAGGCCTAGCTGTGCTGCAGAGATGCTACTTAGGTGAGAAGGACCCGCTGGAGACTAATTAGAGGCTGCTATAAAATACTATTCCCAAAAGAGGGAATGAAAGAAATCTCTTCCCTTCATAACTATTCTCTACAATGCACACAAATAAAAAGATGAAGAATTAATTATTTCCTTAAATTTCACTTTACAATGAGGTTAAACTTGCTTTTTCAGTAAGCCACAAATACCATGACTGATATTCTCAGTTAATAATTGAAAATGTTTTTTGTTCTTCAACTAATTTCATTCATCTAGTGGCCAAGGCCCTTATAATTTGATGTTGATGAGGAACTTTTTTTTCTTAACTTTTTTTATTCCCTTTCCTTTTATTTTTTATTTACAAACATTTATTTTCCCCTTCCTACTCCCTGACTAAAAGAAAAAAATGTTCTTGTAACAAATATGCATAATCAAAACAATTCTTACATTGGTCATGTCCACAAATGTATGTCTCATTCTGCATCTGAAATCATCACTTTGTCAGCTGATTCATCATCATCCTTTGGAATCATAACTGGACATAGAGTTCTTCAATCTTTCAAAGTTGTTTGTCTTTTATAATATTTTGTCATATATATTATTCTTTTGGCTCTTTGACTATGTATTACTTCATACAAGTCTTTCCAGAATTTTCTGAAACCATCTCTTTCATCATTTCTTACAAGATAGGAGTGTTCCATTTCATATATATCTATATACATAAGTATGCATGTATGTATATACACACCTTAATCTGTTTAGATATTCCCCCAATTAATTGATATCCCTTTAATTTTTAGTTTGCCACTACAAGATCTTCTACATATATTTTTGTACATATGGGTCTTTTTTGATTGAGGAACTTCTTACCTTGTGGTTAAGTCATTTATTTAAATCCTTCTAGGAAAACTCAAGTACTTCCTTTATATATAAATTTTAAAACTGATTTGAAACCAAATACAAAGCATCAATCAACACTCTTAAGAAAAATACTGAAAAGCCAATGTCATTTTTGTTTTTAGCTTTAATTTGCCCTGAACTTGGAAATATTATAGGCATCAAATCAATTTTAAATCACTAAAAGGAGACCATTTATTTCTTTATTCAAAAGAAAATTTCAGAAAGAACTAGGAAGAAAAGGAAGTACAGAATTGAAGAGCCCAATTTCTCAGCCATTCCAACCCAAGAACAGCTGTAAAAAATTAATGCTGCTTCCAGATTATTTCATCAGTAATTGTTTTCCAGATCTTAAGGGACCAATGCTAAAACTTCTCAAAAAAAATAGGACAATTTGCCAAAATCTTCACTTGAAAATTATGATTTACTGTCAAGTTCAAAAGCAATTTCTGTTTTCAAAATGTTTTCAAAGTCAACTCCATTTGAATGAACAGATACTTATTCTAAATTTTCTTTTAATCCTTCGAAGTTGGGGGCAGGGGAGACAAAGGGAAGAGGGGTGGAGTGTGGGATTTGCCTGACCCTCTTTTAGACATGCCTTGAGCTTCTTTTAAAAGCATGCCAACTTCCTTTCAAAGGGGAGCAATAATTCTTGTTAATAAAAAATTAAAAGCGGAGTTGAGGGCAAAGTCTTTGTTCCTCCTATGTACTCTTCTGGCTTTTCAATGTTGATTGTAACATCCTGCTGAGGTTTTGGGGGAAATTAGAACATTTTTGATGATTTTTCAACTTCAGACCAAGCTAGATTTTATTACAAATTGAGGTTCATCCACTACTATATAAGGAATGATCCCCATATAATTCTTCTAGCAACATCATAAAAATAAATTAATTTTATTAGTCTTTTTGCGAAAGAGATTTTTATCTTCTGGTGATTCACAAATTTGGCCTCAGCTAAAATACACTATTTATAAGCCCATATTAATGGCTAAAAAAAAACAATTCAGTGACGGTTTCTCTTTTTTCCCCTTTTTCTACGATTTTTTTTTTAAAAAAGAAGAAATAAACAGAGAGCAGAGCAATAAATAGCTCACTTTATCCTTGTTTCTATGGTGAAAATTATGTTTCAGGATATTCTTCCTGAAAGTTTTGAAATGGTATAGTGTATGAATAATTTAGCTTTGTAGATTGGTTTTATAGTTATTTTAACTATCTGGATTTATTTTAAATTCTTGTTAGGTAAATTGCTGTAATAGGTATGAAGAGAAAGTTGGCATGAGAATCAAAAGCCCCAACTTTGTGTGGCCTTGAAGAGGTCCTTGACTTCTTTGTGCCTCAGTTCCCAATTGTCAAGTGAGGAGGTGAAGGACTAGATGACTTCTAGTCTCTTCTAAGCATTGTCGTTTTTGATTAGGTATATTATATTCTCTGTTATTTGACAGAGGAGTGATGGATGGACTCAAAGTAAACTATAGTTCACACAATTTTGAACATGGAAAATTTGGGGAGAATTTTTGCTCAAATTATTCCTGTTTAAAAAGAAAGATTGCAAAACATATTATTTTTATCTTCAAAGGGCTTACAATCTATGGAAGAAAATTGGATTAATGTAAATGAACATAGGAACCACCACAACAAAAAATTATAAAAGTAGTTACAACAAAATAAAAATATATAAAATGTGATCAAAGATGGCCAGAATGGATAGGGTGGTTAAAGTCAAATGGGATTAATTAGTCCTTGAAAATCTCTTAAAAGAGGTAAATCCTAAACAGAATTTTTTAGGTCAGAACCTCAAGGATGAAACTACAAAATTGTGGTATCAGGTCAGAACTTTAGTCCATCCAGGCCAATATTCTGTTTTTGATAATAGATCCAAAAATCATAATGTGGAAGCTCATACTGTTCTTATTCATTCATTTATTCACTCCTTCATTCCTCCCCCATAATACATTTAAAACACATTTCAAAGTCCAGTGTATTAGTGAACAACAATTTCAAAATCTTGGAAATATGCTCTCAAACATTTTTAGTTTCCACCAATAACTTATGAATCTAGAATTTACAAGTTGATTTAAACACATTTTCAGCTTTATCATCTTTTTATCTGGTGGGTTCCAGGTTTCTTTATCAATATCTCAATATATCTGTCCCTTTTTATTTTTACTGTTATAGTAAAAATAAAAAGGGACAGATATATGAGAGAGGAAGACTCATGCCTCCCTGAGGCAATTGGGGGGTAAGTGTCACACAGGGTCTAGGGTCACACAGCTAGGAAAAGTTAATAAGTGTCTGAAGTCAAATTTGAACTCAGATCCTCCTGACTTTGAAGCTGGTGCTCTATCCATTGCACCACCTAACTGCCCCATGCTTGGCAAATCTTAAAGTGGTATATAAATGCTAGCTGCTGTTATTGTTTTTTTTTTCTTTGCAGTACAGCAAAGGACTTTTTAAAGTCCTTTTGAAAACATAAATAATGTTAATTGATTCGCTTTTTTCCAAATGCTTAATTGTCCTTCCTTTAGTTACTTTTCAAAAATCCATATTGTCAGTAAGTTCCCTATTAATAGGAAGATAAAGTTTTTAATAAAAGGGAAGACTCATGCTAAGGAAATAACCTGTTGGATTAAAATGCAATATTCGGCCTCCATTAGTACAGTAAGAAATGGAGGGGGGGTGGGGAGAGAAGAGTAGTCCATTGGGAATTCTGGATTGAAAAAAGTTCAAATGTGAGTGGGAGTATACTGCAGTCATTTCAGACTGGCTCCCTAGAGCCAGCTGTTAAATTCTCAGTGTGAGCATTTACACCTCAGAAATCAGCCAACTACAGACTGAGGCTTGATTTAGTGTTTTACTGATTTTAAAGACTTAAATAATGGAGAAAATGCTAATAATGCAAATCAAACTTCTTTGTATATGTCCCTATGTGTATTTTCCTCCAGAATCAGTTATTAGGCATTTATCAGCTTACTCCTGCAAATAAGGAAAAAGAATTGTATTTTATAGGCACCATAACATTGTGGACAGAGTGCTGGAGTTGTGTTAGACACAGGTTAGATAGATAGACAGACAGACAGATAAATAGATAATGGATGGATAGATAGATGATGGATGAATAGATAGGTAGATAAATGGATGGATAGATAGATGATAGATGGATGAATAGATAGATGATGGATAGATGGATAGATAGATGATGGATGGATGAATAGAGAGATGAATGGATGGATATATAGCTAGATAGATAAATAGATTAATTAGACAAAGGATAGAGTATGGATAGAATAGATTAAATAGACAGATAAATGAATAGATAAATAGTAGAATATAGATTAGAGAAATAAGCAATAGGAATACAATAGATTGATAATATGATAGATGATAGGTATACTAGATCACAGATAAATAGATTGATAGATCACATTCATTAAGCCTTACTATGCCCCAACGTGCTATAAGCTGGAAATTCAAAAACAAGAAGACATTTCTTACTCTCAAGGAGCATTCATGCTAATAAGAAAAGGCAAAAAATAAAGAGGGGCTGGAAAGGTAGTGGAGAGAGAGGAGTAGGATGTCAGTCAAAAGTGAAGAGTGAGAGCAATATATCTGGGCCTTCTCATGGGAGAGGTTTCAAATACATATTTGTGAGGATCAAATGAGATAATGTATATATGAGAGTTCTTGACAAATTTTTTTTTTCCCTGAGGCAACTGGGGGGTAAGTGTCACACAGGGTCCAGGGTCACACAGCTAGGAAGAGTTAATAAGTCTGAAGTCAGATTTGAACTCAGGATCTCCTGACTTTGAAGCTGGTGCTCTATCCATTGCACCACCTAACTGCCCCAAGCTTGGCAAATCTTAAAGTGGTATATAAATGCTAGCCACCGTTATTTTTTTTTTCTTTGCAGTACAGCAAGAAATAAGGGTCATGGATTGTCGTTTTAGAGCTAGAAGAGCTTACAGGAGTTCTTATCTTGGGGTCCACAGACCTCCCCCTCCTCCTGAGTCCCAGAAAGTGCCTAAATTTGGATAGCAAAATATTTTGATAACTCTATTTCCATATAATTGTTTTCCTTTTTAATCTTATGTATTTTGTTCTTTGTATTTAAAAAAACAGCATTCTTAGAAAGGTTTCATAGGCTCCAACAGATTGCCAAAGGATTCCATAATAAAAAATTGTAAAGGATTTTTTGCTCAGTGTGAAAAGTTTTTACGAAGCAGGTGTCAGGCAAGCATATCAATTTCTAATAAACAAAACAAAGAAAATCTAGAAGCTTACTTATAACCACACTTGTGTAGAAAACTTAGCATTTCAATTGCTTAGGAGATAGGAAAAATATGTGGATTTTTCTCTTCATCTCAGAAAACTATCTTTTTTCTGATTTCACCACAGCTGCCTTTTGTGAGAGTTCTTTTAAATGATAATGTCAACAAAAAATAAAAATTCTCCTGATGACAACAGTCATATCTGCATCACTAGGACCTCTATACCCTCACATGGCTCTTCTGTAGTGGGACAAGAGAAAAAGAAACATCAAGGTTTGCTCCAGAGCACCTGACTGGAGAGTGTCAGGTGCAACTTCAAACAACTTTCTCAGTTTTTTAGGTTAAAAAAAATTAAGATAGTGTAAGACTTTGTCAAAACCATGGCAAGCTGAAGCAGAGCCCTGTTCTCCTAACTCTTACTTATTTCCCTGTGCCACAACAAAAGCCTCAAAAACCATGATTAATAATCTTAATAGTGCAATTTGTATTCCATGTAAGAATAAATTAGGATAAGACACAAATGAAAGATCTAATTATCTTTTTAAATTAACAAAAGGATCAACTTTGATAGGCCAATATAACAAGATTCTATATCACACAGTGTTCTAATTTTTGTGGTCTCTAGGGTAAATTAACAGAAATATTATCAATACCCAGAGTATGATTTGAATTTTTTTTCTTGACAAGATTTGGGATTTTATTACGATGTTTTAAAAATTCAATACTTCTCCCTTCAGAGCAGTGCTTCCCTTCCAAAGGGAAGAAACGTTTCCCTTTAGGAGTTCACTAATTAAATGTTCACTAAACCACTTCCTCTTTTTTCCTCAAAAGAAATTCCTTTAAAAATTTACTGTTCACAAAATAATTGTACTGCAGTGATAACCTATCTATTTGCTGCTCATTGTCATAGTTTTTGCCTAGTCCTATATACTCAATATTTTAGAAGATTCTTCGTTGTGGATAGGGGCATGGGTGTTCAATTAACTTATAAGGGCCATCCCAGATAATTTATGAATTGAACTCCTGAGCAAACTTGTAAGGAGTCCAAGGCCTGGTGTGTGCATATTTGTGCATTTCAAAGATGATAGACTTTTCCCTAGATGTATCCAGCTACATAATGATTCAGAAAGATCTTGATTTGGTCCCAAATAGCAAACCCTGGGTGATCTCTTGGTCCTCTCTTGCCCCATAGTGGAAGAACTGTATTATTTAAAAAGAAAGATCACTCTCTTCCTTCAGCATTCCAGGGTGGTATTATAACCCTGAGATTTCAAGTGAAGGAAGAATTGGCCCTTCTTTACCAAGCATGACATTATCATGACTGATTCAACTAACTTGGCAAGCTTGCAACTAGGATTCCTGGCTATCTTTTTTCTGCTTTTTTATATTTGTTTTTTCCTCATTTCAAGCTGGAAAGTATCTATTCAGAGATAGATACGAACACTTTGGAGTCTAATTTATGTGTTTAAAAAGTCCAACATTCCTTTGTCAATTGGAATAAGCTGCCTGATATCAAGGGAAATTTCTTCACTATAGGTGACCACCCAAAATTTGGACCAGAGATATTTGGATGTTGTCAAGCCAAAGGAAAATATAAAATGCTTTATCAGCAGTTCCACAAATTCTTTCTTGTTCATTTGATAGCAGCACTTAAGGTTTTGATTTTTTTTCAATTTGGTTTTGGGGTTTTTTAAGTACATTCCTTTTGTTCTTTCAATAGGACTACCTGGTTCATATTACACATTTGAGTATTTTTTTTTATCTCTCTTTTGGGGGAATCGTAGCTTTGAATCTAAATCTAAACTTTAAATCATTTGTCTCTGGAGCTCTAGGGCTAGGGTTATAATGAGGTGTTATAACTCCCTTTTACAGATGAGGAAAATGAGGCACACCAAGGTAAGTGACTTACCAGTCACACAAGTAGTAAGTATCTAAAACCAAATTTGGATTCAGAGCTTCCTGATTCCAGTTTAGTATTTTATCCATTGTGTCACTTAGGCCGAATTTTTACAAACTAAACTTATTTATTCCTCTGTGGAAGTTCTCCAGAGCTCCAACTCCAGAAGAATCAGTATAACAATTTAAGCCACAAATTTCTTTGCAGCCAACCAAGAAAATTTTATCATATTGGTTTTTCTTCCCTAACTTTCAAAATTCTATTAGTAGTAAGTATAATTGTGCCCTTTCCCACCACAGCTAATAACTTCATAACTCTAAAAAAAACAACAAAATGCAAAACAACATTAAACCCAAGTAGGATAGCAGTGTTGCATTTTGTTTTGTTTTTAATGAAATGAGATCTAAAGGTGAAAAGGAGAAAAATAAAAAGAACAAGTTTGTTTCCCCTATACTTCTGAGAAAATTAAGCCCATATCTCTGGAAAATCAATAATTATAATACACAGATGATCACTCAGGAGACTTTAGGCTAGCAAAGTCTCCATTCCTTATCATTATCAATATCTGAAAAGTTGAACTTCTTAACTGTCTTTGGGTCTCTACATATGTCATAATCCTTAGGACTAAAAGATTTGTGATTTCCATGTGCAAAAAAAGTTTATTTTTGTAGGGACAAGGAACTGGAAACTGAGTGGATGCCCATCAGTTGAGGAATGGCTGAATAAGCTGTGTTATATGAACATAATGGAATATTATTGTTTTGTAAGAAATGATGAGCAGGATGATTTCAGAAAGGCCTGGAGAGATTTACATGAACTGACACTAAGTGAAGTGAATAGATCTAAGAGAACATTGTACACAACAATAGGATTATGTTATGATCAACTAGGATGGACTTGACTCTTTTCAACAATTAGGTGATTCAGGCCAGTTCCAATAGGCTTGTGATGGAGAGAGCATCTGCATAGAGAGGACCATGGGGACTAGATGTGCATCATAACATAGTATTTTCATCTTTGTTGTTGTTCTTATTTACTTGCTTGGTTTTTTTTCTCATTTTTTCCTTTTTGATCTGATTTTTCTTATGCAGCATGATACATGTGGAAATATGTTGAGAAGAATTGCACATGTTTAACCTATATTGGATTATTTGATGTCTAGGGAGAGGGGAAAGGGAGAAAGAAAAATTTGGAACACAAGGATTAGCAAGGGTGAACAATGAAAACTATCTTTGCATGTATTTTGAAAAATAAAAAGCTATTAATATATAAAAAAGATTACAGTGTAGCTGCTTACACTGCTTCCATCACTTCAAATTTAAAATGCTACTAACTAAGCTCCAATTATTTTTTTAATCAACCTTATCAATAAAAACAGTTTAAGCTAGTTTTAACCCCAATACATGTATATATTTATTTATAAATTATGAATGTATATATCCATGTGTATAAACACATATTGCAGTATTCTATTATTTACATTTGTGTTTTAAACACAAAAATTCAAAAAATGGGATAAAAAAATATACTGAGAAAAGTATACTTGAAGCAAAGATACTTACAGCAAGGTGTTAACTTAGTGTGATTGATGAGATAATGGTTTAGTATGGTAGTATAATGGTTTTACAGTTGGCACATGCTCAGTGTGCGGTAGTGATATAATTGTACTAAGGTATATAAGGGCTGAGAGGACTTGAGAGACTCGAATGCAAGTGTGCTCAAGCTCAATCTGAGATGATAGACTCCATCCTTGACCATCCTTGTAGTGGCTCTCCTGCCTTCATCACTTCTCCACCTAAGACCAAGGCCCATCCAGAGATCCTCCAGAAAGCTAGTCCAGACACTACAGAACAATATAGATAGATAGATAGATAGAATGTAATACAATGTATATTATATGTAATATGTATATATATATATATATATATATTTGGGGGGGCTGAGGCAATTGGGGTTTAAGTGACTTGCCCAGGGTGGCACAACTGGGAAGTGTTAAGTGTCTGAGACCAGATTTGAACTCAGGTCCTCCTGACTTCAGGGCTGGTTCTTGAACAGTATTTTTAAACTTTTAATTTGGAATGGTACAAAAAACTTTTAGCTTTTGAGAGCAATGTGATGAATATGCTTCATTATATGAGAAAAATCCTTTTGTAGATTCTGAGAGATAAAGTGAATTTGTAAATTATAATTATTCAGTTAATTTGAGTAACATATTTAGCCAAGCAGGTAAATTTCTTATTTTAGATACATCTTGCATTTTTGAAGCACATTATAACCATATTGGGTCATGAGATTCAGTAAGCATAGCTTTTCAGCAGATGTCATTAAGAGATCACTACATTAGTCCAGGTAAGACATGATAGATGGCCTGAACCAAAGTGGTGGTTGTATGGAAAAAATAGGAAGCAAGTAAGAAATTTGGTGGAGATAAAAATGACTTGGGATTTGGGAACTGCTTAGATCTGTGGATAAGGTAAAGTGAGGAGCCTAGAATGACATGGAGAGTGTAAAACCGGGTGACTGGAAGCATGATGGCATTCTTAACAAGAAAGAGGAAGTTTGAAAAAGGAGTTGGTTTGGTGAAAAAGAGGACAATCGTCATCAACCTGCTCAACCTATGTGATTCACTCTGTCCCATCCAAAATGAAAAGGGATAAGTGAGATTCTTGCTCACCATTTCTTTCTTGGACCATAGTGCTCACTTTCTAAGGGGAACCTACTTAAGCCACAAGATGCTCACTTTCTAAGGGGAACCTACTTAAGCCACAAGATAATCTGGAAGGAGAGGGTGCAAATTGGGTATATATATAAATGCTTCTGAGGGTGCCCAGATCAGAATAAGGTTATAACTTCCTTGAGGGGCCTACATCCAGAGCAGAAAGCTAAAGATCAGAGGTGTGGCAGGGGAGAGTACTAGTAATAATAGGTAAAGGTAAGGTATATTAAAGACAAGACTCATGATTGGTCATTTTGAAGGGCATTGCTCTCTTTTACAGGCAACCTCTAAGTATAAAGGGCTCTGTAAACACAAAGTTCAATATAAGTAATAAAAAAAATTTACAGTATTTTTGCACCATCCTCTAATTCACTATATACTCTTCTCAAGAAATTCTTTGAAATCAGAATAATGTCTTAAACATATAAAATAAAAAATAACATTACAAATAATGGGATACAAATCTGCACATATTTCCCTCACATCAACCAATTTTTTTTGTTATTTCCCTAGGTGCCTGAAAATAGAATGAAGTTGTATTAAATCAACCCAAAAAAGTATTCACAGCCCAGAAGAATACAAGCATATGTTGAAAAATCCCTGATAAAACTATTTCATTTTCCCCTTAAATGGTCAAAAACCAAATGGAAAATGGACTGAATGATGGTTTCATTTTATCTGGGTAACAATGGTAATTGGTAGCAGTAGATTATATTTTCCTCAAATCACAAGTAGCTTTGGAGTCCTCTAGTCTCTAGTTTCTTAAACTATGGGTCACAACCAAAAATTATGATTTATTATCAGTAAATGTTTTATTTATTATGCCTATTTTACATACCTAGGGTCATATAAAAATTGGGGGAGGGGGGGAGGCAAAAAAGAATCACAAGTGGAAAAAGTTTAAGAATTCCTGCTCTACAATTTGGAACTATGCTCAAAAAGCTATCAAACTGTGCATAGCCTTTGACCCAGCAGTGTTACTACTGGGCTTATATCCCAAAGAGATTTTAAAGAAAGGAAAGGGGCCTGTATATGCAAGAATGTTTGTAGCAGCCCTCTTTGTAGTGCACAGAAACTGGAAACTGAGTGGATGCCCATCAATTGGAGAATGGCTGAATAAATTGTGGTATATGAATATCATGGAATATTATTGTTCTGTAAGAAATGACCAACAGGATGATTTCAGAAAGGCCTGGAGAGACTTACAAGAACTGATGCTGAGTGAAATGAGCAGTACCAGAAGATCACTATTTACTTCAACAACAACACTATATGATGATCAATTCTGATGGACGTGGCCCACTTCAATAATGAGATGAACTCAATCAGTTCCAATAGAGCAATAATGAATTGAACCAACTACACCCAGCAAAAGAACTCTGGGAGATGACTATGAACCACTATATAGACTTTCCAATCCCTCTATTTTTGTCCGCCTGCATTTTTGATTTCCTTCACAGGCTAATTGTACACTATTTCAAAGTCTGACTCTTTTTATGCAGCAAAATAATTGTTTGGGCATGTATACATATATGTATTTAACTTATACTTTTAACATATTTAACATATATTGATCAACCTGCCATCTGAGGGAAGGGATGAGGGGAAGGAGGGAAAAAGTTGAAACAAAAGGATTTGCAACTGTCAGTACTGAAAAATTACCTATGCATATATTTGTAAATAAAAAGCTATAATAAAAAAATAGTCAATTGCATATTTAAAAAAAATTCCTGCTCTACTTCACTTATAGAAAGTATAGTATCTAAAACAATCTGTAATGTAGGAGTCCCACTCCAAAATGGGGACAAAGAACCTGGTCAAAGATCCCAGTTAAAAAGAGACAAGAAGACTGAATCAATAGTATGTTTCCATTACAGAACTTCAAGTGGTCTCACATGATTCAGTGTAGATTTCATGTAGCTCCTTTGAACATCTCTCTGGAAAAATACTCAAATTAGATCCAAACCAGAACAATTTCCCTAAACCTATTGAGTTCAAATCCACATCCCCAGACAGACTTATATACAAGCAGCTCAATACTTTCCCATCATTAAACAATTTGGACAAATACTAGGATATTCTAGTGTCCCTTAGGGGATGCTGGAATGTTAAATGTTTTTTTTTAAATAAACCCACTCCTGTCAATAAAAGTTACTTAAAAAAATAAAAATAAACTGCAAAGAAAAAAAAATAAATAAATAAACCCACTCTCCCAAGGATTTTCAATGTAGGGATTAAATATATTGCAAGTATATAAAAAAAAAAAATGTTTTTTGAAATAAACCCACTCCTGTCAATAAAAAGGTATTTAAAAAAATAAAAATAAACTGCAAAGAAAATAAATAAATAAATAAACCCACTCTCCCAAGGATTTTCAATGTAGGGATTAAATATATTGCAAGTATATAAAAAAAAAATGTTTTTTGAAATAAACCCACTCCTGTCAATAAAAAGTTATTTAAAAAAATAAAAATAAAAATAAACTGCAAAGAAAATAAATAAATAAATAAACCCACTCTCCCAAGGATTTTCAATGTAGGGATTAAATATATTGCAAGTATATCAAAAAAAATGTTTTTTGAAATAAACCCACTCCTGTCAATAAAAAGTTATTTAAAAAAATAAAAATAAACTGCAAAGAAAATAAATAAATAAATAAACCCACTCTCCCAAGGATTTTCAATGTAGGGATTAAATATATTGCAAGTATATAAAAAAAAAAAATGTTTTTTGAAATAAACCCACTCCTGTCAATAAAAAGTTATTTAAAAAAATAAAAATAAACTGCAAAGAAAATAAATAAATAAATAAACCCACTCTCCCAAGGATTTTCAATGTAGGGATTAAATATATTGCAAGTATATAAAAAAAAAATGTTTTTTGAAATAAACCCACTCCTGTCAATAAAAAGTTATTTAAAAAAATAAAAATAAAAATAAACTGCAAAGAAAATAAATAAATAAATAAACCCACTCTCCCAAGGATTTTCAATGTAGGGATTAAATATATTGCAAGTATATCAAAAAAAATGTTTTTTGAAATAAACCCACTCCTGTCAATAAAAAGTTATTTAAAAAAATAAAAATAAAAATAAACTGCAAAGAAAATAAATAAATAAATAAACCCACTCTCCCAAGGATTTTCAATGTAGGGATTAAATATATTTCAAGTATATAAAAAAAAAACTTTCTGATTTCCAGTAAAACTAAGAAAAACTGACTTAAGATCACATAGCTAATAAGAGAACTAAAAGCAAAAATAAAAATGCAAGTGCATTAACCACATTGCTTTGCCAAATGCATGTTGTAGTCGGTACTGACTAGATGACTAGAATAAGACTTTGTAAAATTATAATTAAAATAATCCAGAGCTCCTAAAAGTTATAATTATTGTTTTTTCTTCTGCCCCAATTGAGAGAGGCAGCAACAGCATGGTAGAAATAATATTAGACTGAGAAATAAAGAATTTGCATACAAATTTTATTCTGCCATTCACTTCCTGCGTAGGTAGCATTAATCATTCATTGTCTGGGACTCAATCTCAATTATTTGTAAAGTGAAAGTTAAGTAGATGACCTCTAAAAGCCTTTTTTTTTTTTTTTTTTTTTTTAGTTTTTCCAAAGACTTTTATTTTGAATTAAGTTCAAAAGAAGAAAAAAAAAATGATTATGTTCAAAGAAAAAAAAATTCAGATATTGTTCTCCGTTCCCATAATACCAGAAGAGAAATGTAAGCAAAACACCCGCTGAACAACAACAACAACAACAACAACAACAACAACAAAGTCTAGCAAAACAAGCAGAAGAAGATGTTACAAGTTCTTCTCTAGGATGGGATTAGTATCGTTAAGATTACCTACAGACAGACAGAACTCTAAATTTTAGAGCCCAGGATCCATTTTTTTTTTGAGGGTCAAGATGGGGACCGCATCCAGGATGTTTGTGACTGGCCCCAAGCGAGGCCTGCCATCATTTGAATTGGTTGTCAATCAAGGTCCCTCTCTTCTTGGCTTTCTTCGCCTCCAGCTCGGCCAGCTCCCGAAGCCGTCTCTTGCTCCTGCCTTTCCGCTCCAGCTGTTTCTCAATCACTTTGGCGTTCTGCGCGTAGGAATCCGCAATTTCCCGAGCCTCAGTCTCCTCCTCCTCCTCCTCAATGGTGGAGACAGTGACGGAACTGAATTTGCCCATGTCCTTGGTACGCTTGGTCATCATTACCTTTCTAGGAGGCTCTTGTTTCTGGCCGTATAGGCGGGTCTTCCCAGAGCCTCCTCGTCCCAACTTGACAACGGCTCCCTCCACGATGAAGGTCACGGGAGCATTTTTCTGCTGGTGCTGGTAGAAGAGCCGCAAGCCGCACTTTGCACACTTCTTCCGGAATTGCCGTTCTATTCCTTCGGACCTCCGGAGATGGACACTCTCCTCTTCTTCCGTGTTACACACCTTGTGAGCGTGTTTGGCTGCATCAATCACCCGGGCTCGGTCCCGGGGTCTCATGGGTAATTTCTCTAACCGGCAGTCTAGGACCAGCACCATCTGCCCGCACAGACAGTGGTAGACGTGGAGAGGTTTCTCGCCGTCGTCATACTCTTCTCGGTCTCGGGTATCGGAGCACACCACCGAGCGCGAGACCACCTTCGGCATCGCTCTGCTAATACCGCTACTCACTCCTTCTGAAAGGCTTTCTAGCCTTCAGGCTGTCACCATCATCTGATAATTAGCATCATCTAGCACTCATCTTTACTCCAGGTATTTGTCAAGTAGGTTTTGCCTAAAGCACTTTCTCTTCTAAAAGTGTGCTTCTCATATTCTCTTCTAATAATAAGTGATAAAACGTAGAATTTAACAGATATAATCCGTCACTTTCTTAGGTTTTACAAGGATTGCCTTTAATACTCATTGCATCAAAAATGTTGGTGGCAGCTGTTTTGGAAGTGATTGGAAATTGATTAATGTTCATCAATTGCAGAATGGCTGCATAAATTATGGTATATGGATATAATGGAATACTATTGAACTATAGTTCTATAGGCTGGTTTCAGGAAAAGTTGTAAAGACTTATATGAATTGATGATGAGTGCAGGAGAATTCTCTTACACAGTAACAGAAGGATGATCAGCTGTGATAGATGTAGCTCTTCTCAGAAATACAATGATCCCAGACAATTCTTGTCATGGTCTTCTCTAAATATAATGTTCTCTGGGAGTAGGTTTCTTGGAGGGCTTCTGAAGGCAGCCAGGAGTTAAAAGTCCAAATCTTTTATTGTTTCTTTCCAAGTCTTACCTCCTTCGCTTGGCACCCGCCTAGTTTTTCTTAGAGGCCTTCCGTAGTCTTGCCTCTCCTTTGGCTTGTGAATCTCCGAGTCTTACCTCCTTCGCTTGGCACCCGCCTAGTTTTTCTTAGAGGCCTTCTGTAGTCTTGCCTCTTCTTTGGCTTGTGAATCTCCTCGACTGAATCCTGGCTGAGGCTCTGAGAGCTTCTAGTGGGCTTGTCCTCTCTGACCCCGAAAGCTCCTCCTTCTATGCCCCACACTGAGTAGACATCAATCATTATATCACTAGGAAGCCATTATTTTTTGTAGGACTAAATCAATGCTAAACTAGATTTAAATCTAAATATCCTCAATTTCACTTACTTAGCACCTGGTAAGAATCCTAACAAATTCCAGTAGATTTTAGATGGAAAATGCCATCTGTATCCAGAAAAAGAACTGTGAAGATTGACTGTGGATTAAAGCATATTTTTGTAATGCCGGAGAAACTGAAGCAGGAGGGAGATTAGAGAGTTTTTAATATTTTATTAATTGAAGAGTATAATTGACTGGGCAGGATTCTTGTCTCAAAGTGTCCAGTCAGACAGAGATAAAGATATACTTGGACCTCTGTCAATAAAAAGTTATTATAATAAAGAGAAAAAAAAAAAAGAACAAAGGACAAACCACAATAGTCTCTTTGAACTAATCATTATTGGTGCACTGAAAAATATCCAAGTTCTGTTTATCATAAATTGGTATTTGTAAGATGATCCAGTTCCCTTTCCTTAGCTCAGTATAAAACCTCAAAGTTTCTAACATTTCCAGGCCATTCAGAGATTGGGCCATGGTTCAGATAAAGCAGTCTTCCTCCTTAAATCAGAAAAATATGGGGACTTATTAATATCATTGAGGCAAATGTGTATATATTTTCTCTTACCCTTACTTTATGACTATGGCTGTGTGTTTTGAATATTACTCAATAAACTGTAATTAGATGAAAAAAAAAAAAAGATATACTTGGACCAAGGGATCCATGTTGGTCCCAGGGCTGGAGGAGACTGTTATTTCAAAGAATCCAGCCTCCAGCCTCCAATGATAAATGGGAGAACCCCAACTTCTTAAATACCTGTTCTCTAAACAAAGGAAGGGGTAAGAAGCAAGGGAAAACTTCCGGTCAGGATGGGGGAGGCCATAAATCCTAAAAACCCAGAGACAGGATGTCTGAATACACAGAAATAAAGATGTCGGTGAAGTTATCTTGGAATATTTTAGAGGGATATTGTAAATTCTTGAGGACAGAAAAGAGTCAGGAGGTCTACTCTCTTGTTTATCTTGCTTGCATTAACAATTTACAACCTTAGAGCAAATAGTCCTCAGTCTTAATGGGCCAGAGGGGGAGTTTTACAGCTTAGGGGATTGAGACATTACAGTTAAGGAAACTGAGACAAGGGAAACTAGTGCATCAGAACAGTTAAAGAGAACTGTGACATAACAATTTTCACCTTTGTTTTGTTTTGGTTTTTTCTTTTTCATGGTTTTTCCTTTTTCTTCAGATTTTTTTTTCCAAGCATGACTCACATGGAAATATGTAAAAAATACTAAATGCATCATTTAACATTTCTCTAGTATATAGACACCCCCTTTGAGTTTTGTTTTCTACTTTCAATGAAAATGGAAAAAAGAAGCAAAGAATATGCATATTTGAAGAATAATAAAAAAAGAAGTTAGGGAGTAGGCATGATAAGTAAAGTAAAAACAAAAACTGCTGAAATCAGTATTTCCAAAGGCATTTTATCTGACACAAATAACTAATTAAAAACTCTAGGGAAAAACTGAAACTCAATTAACCTCATCTATTCAGTACTGTTTCTTCAATGGGAACTAGTTAACATCACTGCCACCATGTCTAATCGTCTACCTTCCCATCCTCTCTTTCTTTTGTCGTTAAAAGGAAACATGATTTTGTAGACAGAATGGTGGACCTGGGATCACAAAGATTTAGTATCAAATCCGGCCTCAAATATTTACTTTCTAGATAACCTTGTATAAGTTGTTTGCTTGGGTCTTGCTTTCCTTATCAGTAAAATGAGGAGGCTGGATTTCATGACTGGTAGGTTTCTTCTGTCCCTAAATCTGAGATCTTATGAGTCATTCCCCCTTCCTTTCTGCACAGAGAATTATTTTAATCCATCTTACAAAAATGTATGGTACCAAATCTGTCAACAGTATCCATTATAAGAAATGAAATCAAGAAACTCCTTGTGGATGTACCTTAATAGACAGAAATATTTAATTGCATGGGTAACCAAAATCAAACTTTTGGGCCAATCTCTCTGCCTTTAATTAACCTGGTCCTCAAGTCCCCTTTTTTTTTTTTTAAAGGTTTTAAGACCTTTACATTTACATTTAAAAAAGAAAATTTACATTTGATCCGAGATAAAAAGATGTAATAGGAAGCCTCTGGAGTTTACCAAATAAGGGGAATGAAATTGTCAAACGCACACTTTAAGAAAATCACTTTGACTGGTTGGTGGAGAAGGGATTAGAGTGGAGAGACACTTGTAGCAGAAAGGCCAGTTGCAAGGCTGCTGAAAACAACTAAATGAGAACTGATTTGAGTCTAGAATAGTAACTGTGAGTGGAGAGCAGAGAATGTGTGTGAAGGATACTGGGGAGGCAGAAACAACCCAGTGTGATTGCATCTGATTGGATGCATGGGATGAGCAAAAGTGAAGAGTTGAAAAAGATATCAATGAACTAGATGAAGTGAGATCTTTCAAGACAGTTGTGAAAATCAAGTAAGGCTTCATTTATTTCAAAGTTTGAGTAGGCCTGAAGGACTTTAAGCATTCACTCAAGGGCATACTTAAGCCCCCTCCCTGCTATCCCTGAGGGCATACTTAAGTCCCCTTCTTGTTATCCTCCCTATTTCAGGCAACTATGTACTTATTGGTCAAGTTCACTTTCTTGGGTAGTTCCCGAGTTTTGAATGTAAGATCCTCAGCCAATAAGGATGAGGGTCAGTGGTGGGAGGGGGTATTTGCATTAGGGATAAAAAAGTGTTGACCCTGCCCCCTACAGTGCCTCCTCCCTTCGATTGTCTGCTTGATGAGTGGGACGCCCGATTCTCTCAAGAATGTATAATAAACTTTGCTTTGCTTCTAGGTATCTCTCCAGCTTTTTTTTATAAAATGCTGTCTGAACCACACATCAAGATTATTATTCAAAATCTTTCCAGCTCAGCAAAATCTGCCAGCATTTATAATCTGTGGGTATAGCCAGAAAAACCAAGGATTGGAACTTCTGCTTAAGGTAGTGATGTGAGAGGTTGTAAAGGAGCCCCAGTCCTCCACTAAATATCTAAATGAACACATGACCAAGAAGACCAGAGAAATAGTCAGAAACTTTCCCAGATAGTCTAAATTCAAAGGAAGATTGCTGGAAGGCTGAGAGGCCTTGGAGAACAAAAGTGTCAGGGGAAGCAAAAGGTGGTATGAGCCACTTGCTGGAAGCCTGCAGGTGCCCAAAGCAGAGATTTGTCAGGAGCCCTTGACCCCACCTGGATTCACAGAGCCAAAGCCTCTCTGATCTCAAAGGGCCTGAGACACAGGTGAGGATGTGGAAGATGCAGCTTTTAAGGGGGTACGTACCACAGGAGGTAGACATTAAGCAGAGCCCTGAGAACTGTGTCCTGAAGTCAGTGATATCTTGGCCCTGGTCTGACAGAGTACGTCAGGGGAGAGAATGATCCCCTGTAGGTCATTGTGCAGGAAGGTACAGGACCAGGTATTACAAGCCTAAGAGCACTCCGCAGAAAACTGGGCCTATTTTAATCACTGAGTGTAATGTTCTCTTGTTCGGTTTTCTTGGGGTCTCTGGGAGCAGCCTTTGTTTCAGTTCAGTAATCACCAGAAGAGTAGTCAGAGGTTAAAGTCCAAAAACTTCATTATCTCTTTGCCTGATGCTGGGCAGCTTTCTGGAGAGCTTTCAGACTGGCTTTGGTCTTAGTTGGGGAAGTGCAGGAGGCCAGGCCAGTCACTAGGAAGATCGAAGATCGAATTGAATTTCTCCCCTTGGTTCTGAGAGGTTAAGCTCCCCGCCCACCCCAGTCCTTTGTCTTCTCTGCCTCTCCTCTGAGGGCTTTCTGAGTACCAGCTTAAATGCTCTACACTGAGTATTAACCAATCTTTATATCACTAGGAAACCTTTATTTGTTGTAAGATTAAAGCAATCATACTGAACCATGCTAAAGTAGATAACCATTATCTCTATCAATTCCACTGAATTAGCACTTTGTAAGAATCCTTTGTTTCAAGTTTCAAGTTTGTTTTCAAGTTCTGGCCCATAACAACTGAGTATATGCATTTAGGGGAAGTCTAATACAAGCAAAAATCACCATTTTAATTGAAAGCTATTTGGGACATAGCAGGAAGAAAATAACTCCCAGTTGGGTATCATTGCTAAATATTAATAAGATAATCATTTGATGATAAATTATTACTAATAATAGATACCATTTGTATAATACTTTTAGGTTTATAACGTACTTTGCAAATAATTTCATTTTATTCTCACAATCACCCTGGTGAAACCCATATTGCAACTGAGTAAAGTGAGACTAAGTGACTTTTCCATGGTCACTAAGGTTGTCTGAAGCCAATTTGAACTCAGATATTCCTGAATGCAGATCTGGTATTCTAAACACTGTGCCACCTACCTTGTGTAAGAAGTGAAAACACTGAAAAAAATAGAGGTATCTACTATTTCAACAGAAATATCTGTCTAAAAAATACAAGTATCTATATATGTAACATATCTAATAGCAAAAATAATTGACCAAGAAAACAGGACAAGAAAAAATAATTTAAGAGTCATCTGATCTTTGAAAAATCATAGTCAAACAAAGAACCTTAGATAAAATATTTCAAGAAATCATAAAAGAAATTAAAAAACCAGAAAAAAGAACTGGAAGACAAAGTACAAAATTGGAAGAAGCCACAAGTTGCCTCCTCAAAGAAATCTCAAATTGAAAACACCCTGTAATGTTGCAACTAGAATTAGGTTAAAAAAAAAAAAAAATACTCCAAGCACTCAAAAAGAAAGAATTCAATTCCCAAGAAACTAGAATCAAGATCACTCAAGACTATATTGCAAATAATGAGAGAAAATCTTGGTAAGTGATACTTCAAAAGGCAAAATATAAAAGTTTACAAGCAAGAATAACTTGTTGAGCAAACCTGAATATAATCTAATGGATAAAAAAAGTTGACATTTAAGAAAATAAAGAATTTTGAACTATTCCAAATGAAAGTACCAAACTAGCAGAATATTTGAAAGGCAAATACTGGAGGCCAGAGAACTCTAGAAAATTAAATTAACTTAAACTGTTGAAAGGAAATTAAATTAACTTAAACTGTTGAAAGGAGTTAAATGGTAATCCATTGCTTACACTGGAAAAGAAGAGACAACTGTTCTTTTCAAAATCCTACTTCAAAAGTTACAAAGGAAATTAAAAAGTCAAACTAGGTTCAAGTGGAATTTGTTCTATTTGGTTGGTTTAAGAGAGGAAATAAGAATTAGAACAAAAAGGAATAGACTAAGGAAGAAATGAGAAAGAAAGGGGAGGAACTTTCAACATTTCATAATTGGGATATGTGAGAAAAATGCAAATATTGAAGAATAGTGGTGGGAGCAGGTATCTTATAAACTTTACTCATCACAACTGAATAGGGGAGAGTAGTACACATGAAGTTTGGTGTAGAAATATTAAACTCAACAAAGAAACAGGCAGAAATAGAGAAAGTAGGGTTTAAAAAAGAGAGGAAAGAGTTGTGAAGATAACAGCCATAAGCAGAATAAACTTCAACTTTGGAAGGTGGATCAAAGGAGAGAATGAAAATATAAGAACTAATGGTTGGGGGGCTGAGAAACGTCAGAGAAAGGTCATTTCAACTATAAGTTATTAATGTTGAACACCTTTCTTTTCTTTTACTATCTTCTTTGGAGAGAAGACTAAAAGAGGAAAAAAGTAAAAATATATATACAATTTACTATTCTAATTGTGAACAAGATGAATTCACTCACAAAATGTATGATAAATCAGCAGAAACATTTCCTGCCTATCCCAACTTGGTACCAATCTGGTGACCCTGCTAGTTTTCTTATTTTAGCTTATATATATCATATGGCAACCAATAAAATTGTTCAGTATTTGGCATAATTTTTCTTGAATATCTAGATATTTAGCATTATAAAAGTAGAGCCCTAAAAGGAAGTGACACCTCAGATCAAGAGAAAGGTCTGAGGACCATTTCACTGGAGCAAAGTCAAATCCTTCTTCTAAACAGTGTTTTTGGCTCAGAGCTCTGGCTCAGTCTCTTTTGGTCATTTGGGATGATTTTTACCTCCACACAACTAGAAAAAGGAGATCCAGAATCTTAAGTAAGACAATGACTCTTTCAAAATTAGAATTGAGCAAAAGAAAGCCAAAGAAGATATGAGACCAAAAAATAATAAAACAAAATATAAAGCGCAAAAAACTGACACAAAGGAATTAGAAGGAGGAAGAAGGCTGATATTTCTGGAATCTGACTCACATAAGGAATGGATTAAAAAGGAAATATATATGTGTGTGTGTATATACATATATATATGTCTTCTAAATTTATAAAGTCTTCTAAATTTATAAAGAAATAAGAGGGGACAGGAATGGGATAAAGTGGAGATATAAAAGTGTGCAAATTAATGGGATAAAGAGAGAGGGAAAAGGTGGGGGGAGAGGATAAGGGAAGAAACTTTGAAGGCAGGCAATAACAAGGCAAGGTAGCAGGTAGAAGTAATACAGAAGAGTTAGCAGAGATAGGAAATAAAAGATACACACAAGGAGTAATAAATGATCAGGAGTAGAATTTATTTAGAAAAAAAAGAGTAGTAATCATTGGTCTCAAAGTTAAAACTAAAATAGATTTAATCAAAAGAGAAGTGGGAAATTACATCATATCTATATTAATCAGTATTGTTTTAGACTATTTAAATTAACCACATAGTATAAGATTGGAATATTGCTGGGTGTAGGAAATGATTAATTACTGCATCTAGAAAAATATGGAAAGACTTGGACATATGAAGGATGCTATCCACCTTCAGAGAAAGAAGGCAAGCAAAGACTATGTGTGTGTGTGTGTATACATGAATGTATATGTAAATATGTATGGTATCTATGACTATTTGTGTTTGTGTATGGGTATATGTGTGTGCATGCATATGTATGTACATATATGCATATATAAGTACATCCATTCTTAATTGTAACCTTCTTGGGGATGTGGGAAGGAGGAAATAGAGAATAAAGAAAAAAGTTAAATGTGCACAACAGAAAACAAAAGAAAATGTACAAGTGAGTGTAATGGGAAACTGAGGACTTCTCAAAATAAGTCACTTGATAATTCCAGACCCAATTTCAAAGGTGTGTAATCATTAAGGCTCTGGGAAAGAGAACAAAAGGCTTGCTCTTCCAGTAAAATATCTGAAGTGATCCCCTGGACCTTTACTTAACTGCTTAGAGAAGAATCTAACTATTTAATAGCCTGCAGATATTCTGAGAGGTCTATAAACTGGCTAATCTCTATTTGTTGTTTGAGGAAGTTTGAGGTAAACTAAGTCTCCTTGGTTATTCTAGTTTAATAGACTACTTACCTCTAAACAAATTTCCTTTTTGTGGAGGATTATATGGTTTCTTATAAAATCATTAACTAAGGTAGATTGAATTTATAACTTAGATTCAGATTGTCTGGGGAATCTGGGAAATAGGGTGCTCATATTGGCTAAAATAAACAGTTATAAGCAGTTGCAAAACTGCCCACCATAAAACATACATGCAAACAGTTGGAAACCTTGTGAAACAGACCATTATAAAATTCAAGTCAAAATTTAACAAGTTCATGTTACTTCCAAGTATTAAGTGAGAGTGAGAAAGGGGAAGGAAGGGTATCATGGATTCTATATAACTCTAATTTCTGTGGAAATTAACCTCTCTCTACTGGTAGAACTCCAATGGAAAGATGTTCACTTCTTCCAAAATTCTAAAATAAACACTTCTATTCTTCACTTACCACACATAAGGAAGGAAAGATGAACAGTTCTGAACATAATGTATAATTTTTATTTTCATAGGCTTTCATGAAATGGAAATTTATTGTCTCATAATTTTGAATCCTCTCATATTCTACCCATGCACATGACAATGGTGCTTTTTCTTTTTTTTCTATTTTTTATTTATTTTAAATAAATTTTTTTAAAAATAAAGCTGATATGGGGCTTGTCATAGTGAAACTGGTTTGGAAAGCTCAAGCAAGGGAACCCACTATCAGCCTAGCATGAAGCAAAGTCAAGTGAGCAATCTGAACAAGGTCCACTATTTAGCACACACTGACCATAGGCTGTGAGAACTAGGGGAAGAGAGTTAGGAGGTGCTGAAGGAAATGAGGAAAACTTAAAATGCCAGATTGTCATGGCGTAAGGAAAAAAATCAAAGTTTAGCAGATTATTTCCATGAGAATCTGCATTTATAATTTGCTGGCTACCTTTTTGTACAACAGGGTTAAGGGAAGTCTTCACAAATAGGCCACTTCAAGCAACACACAATAGTGCTGGGGATTTTCTATGACATTTGTTACCACAAGTTCTCATTGTTTTTTGGCAAGTCCCTAAAGTCATGCTTTTAATATTGTCATGATTTCTTTACACAATCCAAAACTAAATGGAGTAAGTGTTGGTGCATGATTTTTTTGTTCACAGGTAATTGTGCACTCAATGCAGTGTCTGAAGCAGAAATGCAACAAAGTATGGATCAGTTCTCTGCTGCTTGTGCTAATTTTGACCTAAGAATTAACATCCAGAAACAAAGATACTCCATCAGCCAATACCACATCATCCCTATGTAGAGCCATCAGTTATAACAGATGGAGAAGTTTTGAATGCTGTGGATAAGTTAGCTGTATTCTTTCCTGGCATGTATACATAGATAATGAGGTTGACACACATTGCCAAAACGAGAGGTATTTGACTGACTACCAAATCAAAGAACCATTGTGCTGACTTCCTTGCTGGATGCCTCTGAAACCTGCATGGTAAAACAGCATCATTGACAGGAAACTAAATTGATTCCATTTGAATTATATTAGAAAGATTCTGAAGATCATCAGGCAGGATAAAATATCAAACATTAAGATTTTTTTTGAACTAAACTGCCATTCAACCTCTACTGCAGAGAATGTAACTCCATTGGGTTGGCCATGTATGTTTGCCAAAAAGAACTCGAAGAAAGAAAATGTAAGCAAAAAAAAAACAACAACAAAAAGAGTGAAAATACTATGTTGTGATCCACACTCAGCTCCACTATCCTCTCTCTGGATATAGATGGCTCTCTCTTCATCACAAGACCATCGGAACTGGCCTTCATCACCTCACTGTTGAGGAGAGCCACAAGTTGGACACATTTCAGCTTGACTAATGTAGCTTTATCATTTTGGTCCTCTTTGAGAATGAAGGACAACCACCAACCAATGGTTCCCTTATTCAAAGTAGAAGCCACTGTTCAAGGGAAATTTTCATTAAAATCCTCATGATTGGAATAAGAAAGGTAATATGAATTGGTCATCAATCAATAATCAACAAATCAATCAAATATTAGACATACTAAGTGCTGTGCTAAGTACATTATTAGAAAACTCGCTAGTTTATAGCTAGAGAGAGAATATGTAAACCAGTCTGACATGCCCTCTAAATGATCCCCAGATATGAATGTAGTTATCTATACTTCTACTGAAGTTGAACACAACATTTACAAGACAAATACATGTCACATGAGCCATCATGGGATCCAGGACTTTCCTCCAATAGTCTATTTGGTGAGATTCTCAGTCCTACTTCCCTAGAAGTTGATGATGGGGGTGGTAAGACATTTTCCAGTTAAATCTCCACTGTTGAAGAAATAGATAGCAGCAAGGATGAGGGGGGACTTTTGAAGTAGAGCTGAAGAATGGCAAAAGCAGTGTTGTTTAAAAAAAAGCAGGGGGGGAGAAACAACATCAATAAAATTATAAAAAAAATCCAACAAAAAACAAAGGTCATATTCACATTCTACATAATTTAGGAACAGAACCTGGAAAACATTTTTTTTCAAATGCAAATTTTATTATAGTAATTTATATTGTTTAAAAATTGGCAGATTCAAAAGAACTTGAAAAGTTTGTAAAGTAAAATAATAATTTCAAAGTTCATTCTGAGTATTGTACTTCATTTAATCAAATTATTTGTTAATAGTGCTGTTCTATTTGTTCACTAACAAAATGTAATAATGCTGCACAATTTATCTTTGAAAAGAACCATCCAAAAAGGAAAATGTACAGAGAAGTACATAAATTAGCTGTAATTTCATATATATATATACAATGTCAATAAAGAATTTGTTCACCAACTAAGAAGGAAGTTAAACCAATCTCATATGCAAATTACCTTGCATAAAGTCAGCTTTTGTGTTATGATGCATTATTAATTAGCTGTATTGACCTGGTCTTTTAATTGCCTATTTTTTAAGTCTCTGGAAAAAAAAACAAAACCAAATGGAATTTTAATGTATTTTATCGGCAAAGCCCCAGAAATTATATTCAGTTATATTTTTTCAAACCAAGGTGGTAAAATGGTTATACGTTTTAAAACAACTCGGGTCCAAAGCTGATTCATGGTGGAAAGACATCCTTCCAAATTCAAAACATAAGAATACATGTTATTTCAATCAGGGGCAAAGTCTATTACAACCAATTAGCAAAAAAGGAATCTCCATTTCTAAAGACAATTTGTTCAAAATATCTTTTATTTCATGGATATAATTAATAAAGATGAAAAAGATGTAACATTCTTCAATATATTTCCTCCCAGTCTGGTTTTTTTTCATTTTTTTTTTTTTTTTTTGTAATTCAGACAACTTTATTTAAAAAATTAAATGGACAAGAACATAGAATGCATATGAATGAAGGTTACTATCATCAAGAAATTTAAGTACCAAAGTTACTTAATTCCTTTGAATTATCAATATTATCAAATTAATTTTCTGCTTCCCTGTATTTCAAACGTTAGTTTTAAGACATTCATCCTAAAGGTAGACAAATTAATATCCATGCAGTATAAAATTAAGTTAAAATATTTTAAGTTAAAACTTAAGTTAAAATATTTCCCCAAATTTTAAACACCATGTAAGTACTTTACTTTTAAATGGTAAAAATTAAATAAGTCTAAGTGTATTTAACTATAAAAGCAAAATACACTTTTTGCATTTATCTCAGTAACTTCCTGAAATTTTGGACAAGACATAAAACTTCAATGAAAAATAAGAAATGAAATGTCTTTAAGACTCTCAAAGCAGCTGAACCTAAAGAACCTTAATTAGCAACATCAGTACAAAAGAGCAACTGATGTTGAAATTAGGTAACCCCATTCCTTCAAAGTAATTAAGTTTTAAAATTACTTTTCTGGGAAGGAAATAAGCTAAGTTAGAGCTTCTCTTTAAAGGTTTAAAAATCCCCTAAGCCAAATCAAAGGGCCCCATCAAACTGAAATACACCGTATTTTCCAGTAGTCATCCACTGAGGATCAGTATCTGTAATCTCTTCCCCTTGCCCAGTTGTCAAACCAACCTGAACTTCAGCTTTTATTGTTCTTATGCTGCAGAGAGGTGCAGGATGGAAACCATTCAAAGCCTGATGAAATGGAACTGTAAACTTCCACTTTCTGTCTCCTACTAATTTCCTATAGTTTAAATCGCCTTTGAAAAGAATTAAATTTGACTTCTGTAGTTCAGCATATAAATCAGGAGCAAAATGAGACATAGTACAATATTCGTGAGGCAGAGTCCAAAACATATGATCTTGGTAAACCCATGTATGCTTTTTAAGATAATGCTCCCAATTAGCTCCACACTCGAACAAACACTTAGTATTGGAGGCTTTTAATTCTTCAATCATCCAATTTAGATCTTTTTTATTAGTATCTGAAACATACCAGGGAATACTTTTTCCATGAAGATGGATCTCAGTAGCCAGCTTAGATGCTAAGAGGAAGTCTGCCATTATCAAATCTGTAACAAGTTCAAATCCTGCATTATCCAGGATAAAGTCCACTCTAGTAGTAGAAAATTTCTCCTGACTAGTTTTCTTTCGGTTTATAAGAAGTGACCAAAGCATTTCCAAATTATTCACTAAAATGAAAGGCTTCAGTTCATCCAAAACAGCCAATGGACTAGCTATCTGAGAGCTGCTCTGACCACCTGAGAGTGACAGATCACACTTATTTCCCCATAACGAAATCTGGGAAAAAAAAAAAAAAACAAACAAACATTATTCATACCTATAAACAACTGAAATATTTCACTGCCCATATCGTTAGTGGCATGATAGTTGTTGGCCTCCCCAAAAATTTCAAACGTTTTATTACTAATCTTTACATGAAAAAGCAGACTGATGACATTTTTCACTTTAAAACTAAATGTTTTTTAATTAGAAAAACAAACTCAAGAAAGAAAAATTCAATCAGTCAATACACTGCAAATTTCCCCATTTATGTGTTCTGAGTAATTGTTAAGATATTGAATAGAAATAAAAGGTAGGTAAGATTTTGTTAAAAGACAAGACTTCAAATGATACAACTTAATTCAATATTTAATAAAAAATGTGAATTTTCTATTTTTATATTCTAAAAGTGAAACTAATATTTTATTATTACATTAATAACTTTTTTTAAAGTTTTTAAGCTTATTTTTGAAAGACGTAACTAAACTTCAGCAACACATTTTGAACTAGAACCTTTAATGAACTTATATTAAACATGTTTTCAACAAAAAAACTTTATTCTTAAGAAATAAATGAAATTGTATACTTATTGTGTATCTAATTTATATTTTAATATATTTAACATCTACTAGTCATCCTGCCATCTGGGGGAGGGGATGGGGGCAGTGGAATTTTTTGAACTAGAACCTTTAATGAACTTATATTAAACATGTTTTCAACAAAAAAACTTTATTCTTAAGAAATAAATGAAATTGTATACTTATTGTGTATCTAATTTATATTTTAATATATTTAACATCTACTAGTCATCCTGCCATCTGGGGGAGGGGGTGGGGGGGGTAAGAGGTGAAAAATTGGAACAAGAGGTTTGGCAATTGTTAATGCTGTAAAGTTACCCATGCATATAACCTGTAAATTAAAGGCTATTAAATAAATAATAAATAAATAAATAAAATAAAGTGAAATCACATTATCCTAAGGAAAAAAAAAGAAATAAATGAAATTGATTAAAAGGATTTTTTTGTTTGCTGTTTTTGCTGAGGCAATTGGGGTTGACTTGCCCAGGGTCACACAGCTAGTGTTAAGTGTCTGAGGCAGGATTTGAACTCAGGTACTTTTGACTTCAAGGCTGGTGCTCTACCCACTCACTGCACCACCTAGCTGCCCTGATTAAAAGTTTTTAAAATACTGAAATAATTTTAAAATATTATTTTGGAAATATTTCTAACCCTACCTCCAACAAAAATAAAGTCACACATAATAGTATTAATACTTAACCATTATAGAGCATTTTGATTAGAATTGAATAGTTTTTTTTTCCATTTTTGTTTTATTATTAAAAAAAAAAAAGACCCAGCTAATTTATTTGTTTTGGATTTTGGAGGTAATTGGGGTTAAATGACTTGCCCAGGGTCACAAAGGTATTTAGTTTCTGAGACAGGATTTGAATGCCTGGCTCCACTGCTGGTTCTCTATTCACATACTACCTACCTGCCTCTCAATATTCAATGTAAATTATCATACTAGTTCTTCAGGGTAATAATAGACATTAAAAATTAAAAGTTCCATGTGTGGAACTAGTGTGGTGGTCTGGGAGCACTAAGAAAAACCGGTAGCAAAAAATACAAGGCATTCTCCCCATATATTCCATATTCCCTTCTGATTTAGAAATTATATCAAGCCGGGGAGACAGTTGTAGAGATAAAAATTAAGCATAAAGGGTGACCTTTTCTGTTTTAAAACTCCATCCTTAATTTAAAACTGCAGCTGGGGCTTGGGGAGGAAGTTATATGATTTTATGCAAACTGTGGAGTGTTATAACCAACTTTAATGATTCCCTTACATCTCTTTTAATTAATTTTATTCAGCTACACTGAACAAATAAAAAGAATTTTACTCTAGGCAAATAAAGTTTGAAATCAGTTTTTTAAGGTCAGAAGATTACACTAAGATATTCTTTCAGTATTTCTTATTGGAAGCTTCACACTGTGAGCACCAGAATGATCCATATTACTGCTGGATTATCGTGCTTTCATAGATACTCATTAGAATTTAGTAGTATGCAAAACAAAATAGCTGACGAGAGTTCTATGATTATAGGCCATGGTTCAAAACAGAGGTCTGCAACGTGTAGAATTTTAACTTTCTAACTCCAAAGCAAAACTTGCCTAGATTAAGTTGCATAGGTGAAACATTTTTTGTTGGAAGCAAGACTGGACAAGCAATTTAAAAGTCTGAACTTCTAGAACATATAATGATGTAACAAAAATGGTTGATTAAAGAAGAACAAACCCAAATATTGTACTAGTATACATAAAATATAGTAAGGATCAGAGAAGGGGTAGAAGGATACCCCTAGTCTAGTTTTTCTAGACTGCAGGGGTCCTCAAACTTTTTAAATAGGGGGCCAGTTCACTGTCCCTCAGACTGTTGGAGGGACGGACGTAAAAACAAAAACTTTGTTTTGTGGGCCTTTAAATAAAGAAACTTCATAGCCCTGGATGAGGGGGATAAACGTCCTCAGCGGCCACATCTGGCCCATGGGCGGTAGTTTGAGGACCTCTGCTCTAGAGGGTTTTTTGGAAGATATGAGTAATAATTATATGTGATGACAATATATAGCCAGATTATATTCTGCACTAATGCAAAGAGTACTCACAATGATGAGACCAAAGATCTACTAAAGAATTTGTGTATCTATATACGTATTCACATGTACATACAAATATATTAGTCTGAGAAAGTAAAAATGGAGAATGAACTCCAGGATAAATGTAAAATGCATTCTGCCAAGATTGATATTCTTAAGATAATTACTACCTACAAAATTCATTTATCAATATTAGTACCTCAAAATCTTTCCTATAAGCATCTTGAAATATTACTTAATCCATTATTTTATTTTATTTCTTGTAAGAAATGTCTTTTTCCATTCCTCCCACCCTCTTCCCCCATCTCTAACTAGGTTATAAACTCCTTGATATGGGAATAAAATTGAGAAGTTCAACAGTTCTCTATATTTCCTCAGAATGTTTATTTTAATGGCTTGGACAAGGGAAGATGGTCAATAAATTTTAACTTGGAAAAAGTTCTCTGCTTCGTCTTTCAAATATTCTATGCTGGGGCAGCGAGGTGGCACAGTGAATAGAGCACTAGCCCTGAAGTCAGGAAGACCTGAGTTCAAATCTGGTCTCAGACACTTCATAGCTGTGTGACCCTGGGCAAGTCATTTAACCCCAATTGCCTCAGCAGAAAAAACAAAACAAATATTCTATGCTTTCAGTTTTTTTTGCTTCTTGGCTCCTGAATACACTTTAGCCACATCGATGAGTCTACTTCCAAGAATTACTCTGAACAACAATAATATTAGCATTTAAGAATGTTTTAATGAAATACCTCATTGGAAAAACTAAAAAATGAGCTGGAAAATAGAGCTAGGATAGATAATTTTAAAATTATACAACTGGGGCAGCTAGATGGAGTGGTGAATAAGAGTGACCTGAGTTCCAATCCAACCTCAGACATTTAATACTTTCTAGCTGTATGACCCAGGGCAAGTCACTTAACCCTAATTGCCTCGGGGGAGGAGGGAAACTCTTTAAAAGCCATGATTTAAAAAAAAAAAAGCCTACACGTCACAATTTCAAAAAATTATCAGAGTAAACTGCTCTGATAATCTAGAACCAAAAAGTAAAATAGAAATTGAAAGAATCCATTAATCACCTCCTGAAAGAATCCCAACATGAAAACAGCCAAGAATATTAGTCAAATTCCAGAGCTCCCAGGTCAAATAGAAAATATTGCAAGTAGCCAGAAAACAATTCAAATATCATGGAACCACAGTCAGGATAACACAAGATTTAGCAGCTTCTACATTAAAGGACCAGAGGGCTTGGAATAAGATTATTTTGGAGTCCAAAGCAATCCCAATAGACTTTAGACAGAAAATTGTCATCTGCATCCAGAAAAAGAAGTATGGAGACTGAATGTAAATCAATACATGCTATGTTTACTTTTTTCCCCCTCTCCCATAGTTTTTCCTTTATTCTGATTTTTCTCTCCCAAAGGAAGGAAGGAAGGAAAAGAAAGGAAAGAGGGGGAAAAAAAGATTATTCTAGAGTTCACAGGAGAAATCAAGAATCACCTACATAATAAAATTGAGTATACCCTTCAGGGGAAAAAAAAAAAAAAAGACAGTCAAGGAAATAAAGGACTTTCAAACATGAAAAGACCAGAGCTGAATTGAAAAGTCTGACTTTCAAGGGAAGGTAAACAGGTAAACAGGAAAAGGAAATAAAAAATCATTTAATAAGGTTAAACCATTCACATTCCTATATGAGACAATACTTATATCTCATAAAAATTTTCTTATTGTTAGGGCAATTAGAAGAAGTATATATAAACAGAGGGCACAGGTGTAAGATGAAAATAAAGGATATCTAAAAAAATAAAGGGAAAAGGTAAAGATTGAATGGAGTAAATTATCTCACATAAAAGAGACAAGAACAAGCTTTTACAGTGAAGGGGAAGAAGGGAGGAGAGGGAAGGAATAACATGAACACTCAGTTGAGTAGAGAAATCTATCTTACCCTATAGAAAAGTAGATAGGGAAGGGAATGAGATACAAAGGAGAGTAAATGTGGGGAGGTGATAGAAGCAAAATTTTTTGAGGAGGGAAAGGGCAAAAAGAGAGAACTAGAATAAACAGAAATAGGACAGAGAGAAAAAGTCAGCAATATAGTAATTATAAAAAAAAATTTGAAGCAAGTTTTTCTGTTAAAGGCCTCATTTCTCAGATCAAAAGATATAAGGTTTTCAGATGAAGTATTGAATGTTATCTATAGAAAAATTCTCTAATTCACTATAGCAGAAATGCAAATTAAAACAATTCTGAGATACCTATTAGAATGGCTAGCTAATAGGACAGAAAAGAAAAATAACATGCACCAGAAGGGATGTGGGAAACATGAGACATTACCATATTGTTGGTAGTGCTGTTAAGTAATTCAACTATTCTATAGAGCAATTTGGAATTATACTCTAGCAGGAGTCCTCAAACTACAGCCTGTGGGGCAAATGCGGCAGCTGAGGACGTTTATCCCCCTCACCCGGGACTATGAAGTTTCTTTATTAAAGGCCCACAAAACAAAGTTTTTGTTTTTACGATAGTCCGGCTCTCCAACAGTCGGAGGGACAGTGAACTGGCCCCCTATTTAAAAAGTTTGAGGACTACTGCTCTTAAGGGCTTTAAACCATGCATACTCCTTGACTTAACAATGTCACTATTAAATCTATATCTCAAAGAAAAAAAAATAAACAAATATTTATAGCAGCTCTTTTCTGTTACCAAAGAACTAGAAACTGAGGGGATGCCCATAAATTAGGGAATGGCTGAACAAATTGTGGTTGGTGATCATGATGGAATACTTTTGTTTTGTAAGAAATGATGACCAGGATGATCTCAGAAAGACTTAAACAAGTTGATGCAAAGTAAAATATACCATACACGAGGTAACAGCAATATTGTAAGATGATAAGCTGTGAATGACTTAGCTAGTTTTGGCAGATCTAGCCAATAGATAGCCAAAAATAAAATGCTAAATAAATTCCTTCCATAAGAGTGTCTTAAATAAGAAAAGGGAAAAAAGGATGACAAAGAACTACAATGATCTAAGACAGCTCTTAAGGTATAATGATGAAGAATGTTATCCATCCCAGAGACCGATGGTAATTGAATACAGATTGAAGCATACTTTTTTTTTTTTTCTTGATTTTTTTTCCCTTTTGGTCTGTTTCTTTTTGAAGAGGGCTGAAATTCTTGAGTCGTTGCCCTGAGGTTGGTTCAAGCACTTAGGGCTAATTACTTATTGGACAATATTCTATGGGCATATGCTTGGAAAATGGTCCTTCCCACTATCCTGTGCTGGCTCAATGATTGGTGTATACAGAGGATTGTAGAAGGGACTAGGGGGCAGAGTAAGACCAGCCAGAGTAATTTTTTGCAGTAGATGAGGAAGAAGGCGGGTCACGGAGATTCTGCTTCCATCCTGTTCCATCCCGTGTCTAAAGACCAAGAATAAAGACTAAGGACTTTTGCTTATCCTGACTCCTGCTGATTCTGGGGTATCTGGGGTACTAGCGTGGTTATCACACTTTTCTTAACATGACATAATACAGAAATATTTCACATGACTACACGTGTAACCTATATAGAATTGCTTGTCTTCTCAACAGGGCATGAGAAAAAAGGAGAGAATTTAGAACTCAAAATTTTTAAAAATGAATGTTAAAAATTGTTTTTATATGTAACTGGAGAAAAATAAAATGCTAAATAAATTCCTTCCATAAGAGTGTTTTAAATAAGAAAAGGGAAAAAAGGATGACAAAGAACTATAAAAAGTTCAATGTTCCACAGCAGAAATATCTACTGAGTTAATTGACTGCTCAAGCTTTATATTATATATATATGTATATGTGTACATATGAATAATTTTTAAACATTAAGACAAATAGTTACTCTGCAACTAACAAGGATCCTAGCTAAAGAAAAAAAAAATTCTAAATTGACTTCAAAATTGATTTCCAAGTATTAAAATGAATTTTGTTTACTGAATAACATTATCTTTAAAAACATCCATTATGGAATATTACTGTTCTGTAAGAAATGACCAACAGGATAATTTCAGAAAGGCCTGGAGAGACTTACACGAACTGATGCTGAGTGAAATGAGCAGGACCAGGAGATCATTATATACTTCAACAACAATACTATATGATGACCAGTTCTGATGGATCAGGCCATCCTCAGCAACGAGATCAACCAAATCATTTCTAATGGAGCAGTAATGAACTGAACTAGTTATGCCCAGAAAAAGAACTCTGGGAGATGACTAAAAACCATTACATTGAATTCCCAATCCCTATATTTATGCCCACCTGCATTTTTGATTTCCTTCACAAGCTAATTGTACAATATTTCAGAGTCTGATTCTTTTTGTACAGCAAAATAACGTTTTGGTCATGTATACTTATTGTGTATCTAATTTATATTTTAATATATTTAACATCTACTGGTCATCTTGCCATCTAGGGGAGGGGGTGGGGGGGGTAAGAGGTGAAAAATTGGAACAAGAGGTTTGGCAATTGTTAATGCTGTAAAGTTACCCATGTATATATCCTGTAAATAAAAGGCTATTAAATTTAAAAAAAAAAAATCCATTATAAGTATGTATGCCTCATCTTAAATGACTTGGCAAATTTAAATATATATATATAAAACTATAAATAAGATACACATATATATGGGTATAAATATACATATGTACACTTCTATACATACACATGAGAGGAGAAAGGGAGAAGAGGAAGGGAAAGAGAAAAAGAGAATAAAATAATATTTTACCTGCAAGAGTTTAAAAAACTCATTTTTCAGTTGACTTTCATTTAGGTTTTCAATCCCACTACTTAACTCTTGTAGGTAAATACATAAAGTTATGATAGCATCCTGTGATTCCAAGAAATTCTGTTGTTTTGATTCTTTAAACACATCAAAGTCACTGATTGGTGAACTGAAATGGAGGCAAAAGAAACAAAGTGCAAAAATAATCATGATGCTATACTTTAAATAGTTGTTAATATTATCTTAGTAATTCAATAGTCAATTCTTATACTCTAGTAAAGGCTAAAAAGCAAAGTTTTTTGAAAACTGAAATCTTGTAAGATAATCATAAAAACTTATTTTAACAAATCATAGCCCTTTCCCAATACACAATATTTAAAAATTTGGCATATTCTTCTTGGTTGTCAAGTTCTTCTGATGAAAATTTCAACAATTAGGAAGCATAAGAGAGCAGGAAAAGCTAGTCTTAAGATGATGACAAAAAAAACCAAACATTTTTATAAATCACTTTAAAATTCTTGAATTTATCCTCACAACAATGCTATGAATAGGTGCTATTGTTATTCCAATTTTCCAAATGAGAAAACTGAGGCAGAAAAGAATCAATTTGCTCAGAGATAAGAAACTAAATTTTCCAGCAAAAATTCAAACTCTGATCCCCTGGAGTCCAAATCTCACACTCTACCTATTTGGCCATTCACCTGCCTTAACTTCATTATATAATCAAATTTTGATTACCTATGTGTGGATAACCTCTGAAAAATCTAAAATTCCAAATTAGTTACTCCCGTCTCCTCATCCCCATGCTTGACAATTATTTTCCTGGGCCATCTCATAATAGAACATGGAGTAATAAGATTGTTAACCAAAAGAAACAAAAAGGGATTTAAATCTGAAAGGGAAAAAAAAAAGGATGACTTATTGCAAAGTCAAGTGCAAAAAATTGGGGGGTTATATTCTATTCTAAATTATCCATATCATGGATCCCCTTTTATATTCACGTAAACAATTGAAAGTTTATGCTATATGAGTTGTGACAAGAAAGTACAGGACTGATTTTTAAAAACAACCTTTCAGAATTTATATATCTAAATGAGTATTTTCCCCTTCATAGCAGTCAAAGTATTAGTCAAAATATACTTATTCCAATGGTATTATCATCATTCAAAATATTTTTGGCTTACTCTTTTGGAACTGTCTTCAGAGCCTATGGCAGTCTTTTGGATATTTTTAATGGTGGTATAATAATAGTGTTGGGCTTGGAACCAGGAAGACATGAGTTCAAATTCTGCTTCAGACACTTAGCTGTGTTATCCTGGGCAAGTCACTTAAATGCTCTCTGCCTCAGTTTCCTCATCTGTAAAATTGACACATCTCACAAAGAATTATTATGAGCAAATGAAATAACATGTAAATCACTTTGAAAGTCATAAAGTGTCACATAAATGCTGTATTCATTTACTTATTATAGGCCTACTATGTGTAGAGTACTATGCTTCCCAGTGGAGGAGATTCACCATATAAATAATTTACATTTCCAACTTTCAATTAACTTGTATTCTAATAGAAACAATACATCAACATAGAAAAAACAAATGATATTACATAAGTAAAGTAGTTACGAAATAACTTTCAATGTCTAAATATAGAGAATAAAGGAAATCAAAAACAAGTTGCTCAGAAACTGGAAACAGAGTGGATGCCTATCAGTTGGAGAATGACTGAACAAATTGTGGTATATGAATGTTATGGGATATTATTGTTCAGTAAGAAATGACCAGCAGGATGATTTCAGAGAGGTCTGGAGAGACTGACATGAACTGATGCCAAATGAAGTGAGCAGAACCAGGAGAACATTACACAACACGATAACTATAAATATATAAGCATATATTGGATTTAACATATACTGGACTACTTGCCATCTGGAAAGGGGGGAAAACTGGAATACAAGGTTTTGCAAGGGCTAATGTTAAAGAATTGTCCACACATATGTTTTGAAAAATAAAAAGCTTAAAAAACAACAACAAAAAACAAGTTGCTCTTTACAATACAGAAAGCAGGCAACATTAAGGAATATGGACATTCCAAGGCACAGCAACAGCCTGAGGCAAAGTCACAGAAAGGAGCTCCGCAAGGAGTCCATTTTGGCTACAATACAGGGTACAAGAAAGTCTTTTCAGCTAAGACTCAAAAGGAACAAGTGTTGTGAAATTTTGGGAAAAGACATGAAGCATAAAAATTTTATCCAAAAGGCAAAAGTGATTAGCCAGAATCTCCATGAGAATATTTTTTCTGGGAAAGAATAAACCTGGATTAAAAGGGTAAAGATAATGGAAACAGGAAATATGTTTGAAAAGGGTGCTGGGAATAGGAAAAAATGAACAAATGTGAAAGATGTTGTGACTTCCAGCATTTTTTTGGACTGGCTAGATTTTAAACAATACAATGAACATGGCACTGTGTTGTACAGGTGTGATGTTCTCCTTTATAAAGTGAATGCTGAAATGTTACCTATTTTTTACCATTAGAAAATTTACTCGATTTTGCTTTTATAGTTGTAAATTATTTTAATAGACTATTCAAAAGTCAGATACAGTACAGACACTCTTTAAGTCTTACATTTGGCCAAAAGCTATGAATTTGGACTTCATAAGAAAATAAACCTTTAATACAAAATAAGCTAAGTAATCAAATTTTTAAAGAATTTTAAAATGGAATGGCAGATACAATCTCAAAGAAGTATGTTTATTTTAGTGAAACCTGTCATAATCACATTTATAACATGACTTTTAAGAAATATGCATCTGAAAACTTCCTGCAACTCACTTATGTTTCTACTAGTAGCCAGCTAGCTTTTTTTTGGCTCTAAGCAGTTTCAAAAAGATAAGGTTTATGACTGAACCTATGAGTTCATTGTTATGATAAGGAAATTCTTTTACTAGTGCACCTATGATTTCATTGTTATGATAGGAAATTCTTTTACTAGTGCACCTATGAATTCATTGTTATGATAAGGAAATTCTTTTACTAGTGTACCTATGAGTTCATTGTTATGATAAGGAAATTCTTTTACTAGTGTACCTATAAGTTCATTGTTATGATAAGGAAATTCTTTTACTAGTATGAGTCAACACTTTCTTTCCAACTTGTCTCTAGAAATTTACTGAGAACACAAAGTTAAATTACCGAGGGTCACATAGTTAACTGCTAAGAGACAGGATCTGAATCCAGGATTCCTTGGCTTCCCAGATGGCTTTTGTTTGGGGAAAGGCAATTGGAGTTAAGTGATTTGTCCAGGGTCACAGAGCTAGCACGTGTCAAGTATCTGATGTCATATGCTCTAACCTTTTGACAAAAAACAATGTCCTAGAATACAACAAGTAACATAGAATTCTACAAGATATTAATTTACCTTAGCAGTAATGCTTCATGAATTCTACGGTACATATAACACTCTACATATAACCAAGGAGACTGAAACCAGCTTATTTTTTTATCATTTTCATTTAAAATACTATGGTGATATTCCAGGTGTTCATTCCATACATCGGCATCAACCCAGGTATCAGCCAAAGGCAGTAATGGCTTATCAGTTTCTAGTTCATTATGTAACTTAGAAAGAAGAGAGAAAGCTTTCTTTTCTGCTTCAGCGCCTACCTGGAAAAGAGAATTAAAAATATCTTTCACAAACTATAGTCATCATAAGTCATATTTTTAAATATTTGGAGCTCAAAAAGCAAAATTGCTTTTTTTTTTTTTTTTTGGAGAGTTCAGGGTATTACAGCTGCCAAAAGCTGTTTAGAATGAACCATGTTCCAATTCAATATTCTAAAGTTCCAAATCACTTCCTATCCATGTAGGTTTCAACATAAATAAATAAATATATAAAAATATAAATAAAAATATACTTCAGGAAAACCCAATGGTAGTAACCAAGTTGGTGAATTGTGTGTTTGGGGCAACTCAGTTCCAAACAATAACATGTGACAAATAAGATACAAAAACAACAAAAAAGAAATAAATCATTAGAAGATTAAGAGAAAGACAATATAAAGCAGAAAACCAAATCTAATGAACAGAACTATAGAATTTTTTTTAAAAAGCAAAGAGAAATAACTGTTAAATTATCTCATTTTGGTTCCAAAATAAATTGATGAGCAGGAAATAATGGATATTATCCACATTCTACAGATGAGGAAAACAAAGTTCATGGTCATTAAGTGACTTGCCTAGGGCAAAATTTGAACTCAGGTTTTTCTGACTCAAATGCCAACATTGTCCACTATGCTGCATTGTCCCTATAAAAAAATATCTGGTACCTCTTAAGAATGTTAATTAAGTTACTAAAGGAAGAATGAAAAAGTGTGAAAATAAGAAGTGAAAATGTTGAAAGGACAAGGGAAAATCTTAAAGAAGTAGTAGATTCTCTGAGGAGCAGAGTGATTCAACAGAATTTTAAAAATGCTGAGACAGATGAAGAAAAAAAATTTTAAATGGTAAAATTGAGGAAAGACCTTTATAAACAAAAGAATTAGATGGCCAAACTTAGCAAGACAAAGGATTACAGTTCTCCTTGTGGGGAAAACAAAAAAAAAGAATCTGATAATCACATTCCATGAAATCATGCAAGAAAATTACACACAAGTAACAGAAACATAAAGCCAAAGAGAGAGCCTTTGAAGGACAAAAAGAAAAGAGAATCCTAATTTAACTAATTTAGAAATGAACTTAAATTCTAGAGCTAGCATTTCTAAGAAAGAATCCATAAGCACTTTAGAGGACATAATTTACATTATCAGCAAAAATCAATTCAAATTGTGAAAAAACTATTCAATAAGGACAGGAATTACTAAAATACAATATGGTAAAAAAAAAAAAAAAAAAAAAAAAAAAAAAAAAAAAAAAAAAAAAAAAAAAAAGAAAAAAAAAAAAAAAAAAAAAAAAAAAAAAAAAAAAAAAAAAAAAAAAAAAAAAAAAAAAAAAAAAAAAGACAAGAAAAATTGGCCTGTTTCCCCAAACTGTCTATCAATCAAAAAGAAGCATACTTCTGTCATTAAAAAAGATGCTTCATCCATAAACTGGAAAAAAACTTAATTCTTTCTTAATGAGAAATATAGAACTAGCCATGTAAATTGACCAAGCAACTGAAACTTAAGTAAACTACAATAGTATGCAAATAAGGAATAAAAAATAACTAAATGCTTGCATATTTTAAGAATGTGAACAATTCATTATATAGACTTTCAACCAAAACTTTTTTTAAAGTTAAGTAGAAGGAAGACTCCGTGAAAAACAACATGAAAGAAGTAGATCTGAAAAACTCAATGAGAGGGGGAGAAGTGAAATTTCTCTTGAAATTAGGTATCAATCAGAAAAGATGGTGGAGCAGAATGAAGCACAGACCAGTTGCAAGTTCCTCTTAACAACTACATCAGCAAAGATCCAAGATCATCAAAGCAAGTAGTGGCTTGAAAATCTGAGGTGAAACCACAGAAAGTTGTATTTCTAGCCCTAGATCACTAATTAGGCCCACTAGGAGATGACCAGAGTGGAAAAAGTGCCATAGTACAGGCTCAAAACTGGGAAAGGCCTATAATGGCATTCTTGATTCTCTAACTTCTGCATAGGAGTGAAGATTCAGGTTCAAGTCAGGATTACAACCTGTAAAAAAATCACAAGCTCCCAGCATAATGAGCAGACAGTAAGTAGGTTTGCTCTGAATCTGGAGACCTTTCTAGCTAGTTAACTGAGGGAGAAAGAAGAGGGAAAAATGCCAGAAAGGAGGAACCATCTCTCAGAACTCCAAGAGGCAGCTCTGTAGCTATACTGCCTAGAACCAAACTAAAGATCAGGGTCAAGAAAGGATGTGATTAAAACATGTTTTAAATCAAGATTAAATAAAACACAATGAAAGTTGGTAGTTCCTATATCAAATCACCTCTCATAAAATCTGAAAAACACAGCATTCAAGTGCCAGAAAAGTGGCAGGTCCTCAGATAATCCAAGGCAGAGACAAACAAGTCCATGACAATCTTGTCAGAAGTACGCAGAACTTGGTCCTAACTCAAAGTTCCAATCTGGGAAGTAATGATGAAAAATGAATAAATTTGTTAAAATTGCCTTAATAAAGTGCTATTATGGATAGTATTATGGATACTCAAGACCCAAACTCAGAAGAGAGTAACTCCAAAATATCTACAAAATCCCTATAAGCACTACAAGATCAATTAGTATTCTTAGAAGAAATGAAGCAAAGGTTTAAAAATGGCATAATAAATGAATTAAGAGTGGTAGAGGAAAGAACTAGAAAAATGATAACTTTAAAGGAAAAGCTTCATAAAAAGAATAGCTTAACCAGTCCTGAAATCAGGAGGACCTGGGTTCAAATTGGACCTCAGACACTTAATACTTCCTAGCTGTGTGACTCTAGGCAAGTCACTTAACCCCAATTCCTAGGGGAAGGAAGGGGATAGAGAAGGGGGAGAAGAGAGAATAGCTTAGCATTAAAGTTACAAAACCTTATCTAATTAAAAGATGCCTTGAAAATTAGAATGGACCAAAGAGAAGTCAATTATCTCCATGAGACAAAATATATTCTAAAAAGTTAGGATTGAAAAATAAAAGAAAATGTAAGGTATCTTTGAAAAAACACCACCACCACCAAAGTGGAAAGTATCAAGGAGAGATAATTCAAGAATGAACAAAAAAAGGGCCAGAATATTGTATTTCAAGAAATCAAACTGCCCACAATTATTAGAATAAGAGAGCAAAGTAAAAATAGGAAAAAAATCCACTAATCATCTCCTAAAAGAAACCGCAAATGAATGAGAGCTTCATTTACCAGGTTCAATTATTAAATATATAACCCTTACCTCTCCATACTTCTCAAAGAATTCATCTTTATGTTGGTGCAATGTATCAATAACCTTTGTTAGGATCTGTGGTGCTCGATTTTTCATTGTAAAATATGCAAAAGATCTAAAAGAAAGAGGTAACAGGTACTAGTATGTTATTTAATGATAATAAAATGTTAATAGTAATAGATCTGGAATCCCTTCATTTACAAAACATATGTATACCTTACAATTACTTTTCACATATTTGCTAAGTCATTATTAGTATGCCAATGTATACTATTTTGAGATAAATTATAAGACCTAAGTGATATGCTATTCAATTTATTCCAAGCAAATGTCTATTATATAAAAGGCACTGAAGATATAAAAATTTAAATTAAAAAAAAGCCTCTGCTTTATGTATTAAAATCTAATAGGAAAGTTAGTCATTCTCTTACTAATATTTTAGTGAACTGTATAAATACATGGGAGATGTAAATCTCCAATGATCTGTCTGTTTGATACGTCTATTTCTTTATAGGTAAGATATATACCTTGCAAACACAGTCCCTATCATCCTGAGACATTAACCAAAAAACAATTTCCTTTTAGGACTTTCATTTCTATTCATCTAGTCCTAATTCCCTACTCCAAAACACTACACATCCCTATTTTCCCCTTGCTCTTTCCTTTATATCTTTGGTTCATCTATTCCTCTATTAAATTCCTCTTTATGTTCAATCTTTTTCTTTTACAATCTTTGCATTAATTGAAACCTGATTTTCCCAAGGACTCGGGATCACTGGTATTCTCCAAATTCTGGTTGCTCCATCTTCCACATCTCCACCCTTCACTTCAGGTAGAATTGGTAAACTTCTTACTCTTCATCACAAGTTCTAAACCTTTATTCTACAATCCTCACTCAAGTCTTGAACAATTCAAGATTCTATGAAACTTTCTTCAGTAGAAATTTGTTTTGGCTATACTATCCTCCCTAATGTGCCACTTAGCTGCCTGCGTTGCAGACACACGTTCTCTGAGAATCTGGCATCTGACTTACAGTCTTTTATTTTTTCCCTTTCTCATTTTTTTCAATAACTCATATAAAAGGTTCAGATCTGCTTCAACTGTACACATCTTTTTCTCATTATTTTTTACTAATTCTGAATTTAGGTCTGATGAATCAAAGATAGGACTGTACAAAGGGAACTTACTCAGGAAGAAAGGGCAAATGAAATTTTTTCCCCTATTCCATTCTTGACGGCATTATTTGCTAACCACTATTTCCTACACCTATCACTTTTATTTCCCATACCTACTACCTTTTTTTTTTTCGTTTAATATTTAATTTGGGGGGGTTACATTTTAAGTTCCAAGCTGCCTACCCCTACTCTTAACTGAAGACTACATCACAAATATATACATACTTATACACACATAGTAAAACTATACTCTACATGCTTCTATTTATCACTTCTTTCCCTAAAGATGGATAGTATCTTCTTTCGTAGTTGTGGTTTATGTCTATTTATAATACTAGAACATCCAGATCACTTACAATTATTCTTTAAACAATATAGTTGTTACTATAATCAACATTCTCATGGCTCTGCACATTTCATTCTTCATCATTAAAATCTTCCTGCTCGAACTCTGGGAGATGACTAAAAACCATTACATTGAATTCCCAATCCCTATATTTATGCACCTGCATTTTTGATTTCCTTCACAAGCTAATTGTACAATAATTCAGAGTCTGATTCTTTTTGTACAGCAAAATAATGTTGTGGTCATGTATACTTATTGTGTATCTAAGTTATATTTTAATATATTTAACATCTACTGGTCATCCTGCCATTTAGGGGAGGGGGGGGGGGGGGGTTAAGAGGTGAAAAATTGGAACAAGAGGTTTGGCAATTGTTAATGCTGTAAAGTTACCCATGTATATATCATGTAAATTAAAGGCTATTAAATAAAAAAAAAAAAAAAAATAACTGATTCTCAGCCAGAATAAAAAAAATAAAATAAAATAAAATAAAATCTTCCTGCTCATCATTTCTTATAGCATAATAATATTCCATCACAATCATTTGCTTAGTTGTTCCCCAATTGATGCATATCTCCTCAATTTTTAGTTCTTTGCCAACACAAAAAGCATTGATAGCAATATTTTTAAATGGACTCTTCCTTTTCCCTTAAGTATTCTGGGAAACAGGCCTAAGCATAGTAATGGTGGATCAAAAAGTTTATATAGTTTTAAAACTCTTTAGGTACAATTCCAGAAGGCTCCCTAAAATGGTTTCCTCAAAAAGTCACGAGTCTTCTGAATAATGTACAAATCTTTGACCTCTTTTGTTTCTTCTTCCTGTGTCATCATTTCCCATGTATTTCTCCCTAAATTCAACTTTCTTTCTTTTGCATCAAAATCCCCACATGGACAGTTAGATATGTGTGGGACAAAGACCCAAGAGGATTTCTCAAGGTAAAAGCAGAAAGGAATTATATTACGATCTCATGAGAAAGGGTGTCTTCCTCCCAACAAGCAGTCAGATAAGGAGAGGCCTGTGTCTCACTTTAATCTGTAAAATAAATCCTTGGTTGGAACAGATAGTGATAATGATCTCCATGACAAGATGGCCTGATACACCCTTGAACTAAATATTTCCTAAGGAAATTGTGGCTAAAACTGGGAGGCTATAATACTATGTAAATGATGATGATTTTGAAAATGAATTTAGATTAATTTTGGCAATTGAGTTTAAATTACCTATGAAAATAAATTTTTTAAACATTTTTAAAAGCTAAAAGTTATGAATACATCCCATAGACACATGATTGATTCAACTTTCCAAAGAAAATAGAATCAAATTATATATTTTAGATGCTTTGCAAAAGCTTAAGCCACTATACAAAATTTTTTTCTTTTGGTGAGGCAATTGGGGTTAAGTCCCTTGCCCAAGTGAAATAGCTAGTAAGTGTTAATTAAGTGTGTGAGGCCAGATTTGAACCAAGTCCTCCCGATTCTAGGAGTGGGTTTTCTATCCACCGAGTCATCTAGCTGTCCCCACCATTATTATTTTTTACAGGAACATATAACTGCATAGCAACGAGGAACTTCATAAATTATTTAATCTAATCTCCCCATTTTCAAACTGAGAGCAAGAGATTTTACTCTGGTCAGTAGACAGAAATGAGGAGGGAGACCTTTCCAGCAGAGAAAAAATGTCCAACCCAGAGAGATGGGAATGTCTGGAAGAAAATATTCTGCAGTTAGACTGGAAACTGGGGAACCGGGAGCACGAGGTTTCGAGGGGCTTTTATGTTTGTTCCCACAGACACAGGGAGCAGTTAGATTTTGTTGAATAGGGAGATGACTGAGATCAGTGACTCTAAAAAGTCACTTTGGAGCAGGGAAAAGAGTTGAGGCCAGCAGACCCATCAGCAGGCTATTGCAATAATCCAAAACTGAATTGGTTATTGCGATTTGTCCTATGTCACTCGGCTATTTGAGTGACGGAAGCAGAACTAGAAACCACGTCTCCTTACATTGTCTTCCTCACATCGCACTTTGACTTCGGAAAGGTCTACTAAGGGCTATGAGTAACTTCAGAAAAGCGGTCCCCTGAAATAACAAGAGTTCTGCCGCGCTACCACCTAAGAACCCTCGGAGGAAAAGGGAGAGAAAAAGAGAAGTTCCCCAGAGGGGCAGACCTGCCCCAGTCACCCAGAGCACGGCCGTGTGACGGAGCAGGTTCACACCGGCTGAATTCCGCTCGGCAGCCAGACGAGCATCCTTCCCTCTCCTTAGCTCCGGTCCTGGCACGGCTGCTCGGCTTCAAGGCCCCGAGACTATGGGTGGGCCCGGGGGGGGGGGGGAATGCAGGCAGGCTAAATCTGAGAGAAGAAATGCGAAATGTACCCATGGTCTTGAGCCGACATCTGAGGGGGGAGCTCATCCATCACGAATGCTACACAAGGCCGCCAGGCTCAGGCGCCGCAAACTACCCCGAAGCCGCCGGAAGTAAAGTGAGTACGGGGAGAAGCGGGGAGGGGGAAAAGTCAGTGACGAGGAAATGCGTCACCACAGCCGTGCCGTCCAACCCCGCCTTCTCCCGGGCCGTACGAAGAGACCGCACGCCTTGTTTTGAATAAACGAACTTTATTCGACCTCGCTTTGTGGGAAAGTCGAGCACCTGCAAGGCGCAGGCTCCCGGTCCCCGCGACTGCGACCGCGGAGGGAGTGGGGGGGGCCAGGGATGAGGGGGAAAGCTGTCACGTGGAGCCAGACGCACGTACGCGCTGCGCGGGTATGGAGGTCAGCGGACCCAGCTGGCTGTGGAGTCCCGATGGCTCGGGGCCCTGCTTTGGGAGTAGGAGGTTCCGGGTTAACTTTGGCGTAGCAACTAGGGGACGCGTCTGGCTGCCGGCCTAGTCTCCATCAGTCTGTGTACCATCCGGGTCCCGGGCGGCCCCGCCCTTCCCCCCAGCGGGGAGGAGTCTTTCCTCCCGGACCGCAGGTGGGGCAGGTTGGCCTCCCCTCCCGGCCTCCCCTCCCCCGCCTCCTGGGTCTCCGCTGACTCCGAGATTCTGCGGAAGCGTGAGTGCTTCTTTAATCCCTGAAGCCCCGGGGATAAAAAGATTAAAAAAAAAAAAAACCCCTTCCCCTGCCCGCGGAATTGAATGATCTGCCGGGGAGGTAACAGGGGGAGAACCTGAAGGTCATCCCGTCCAAATCCACCCTCACCCCTCGCCGAACTGAGGTTCTGAGACTTAAGCGACTTGCCCAGGGTCATCCAGAGAATGCAAGAGCTGGGGTTCGAACTCGCGCCGTAGGAACGCCATCTTCAGCCCTGACCCTGATCATTGGTGGTCCTTTAGGTGCGTTTGGGTCTTTTTGACAGAGGTACTTTGGTTTGCCATTTCCTTCTCCAGCTCATCTTACAGATGAGGAAGCCGAGGCCGGCGGTCACACGGAAGCCAGATTTTGAATCAGAAAGATGGGTCTCCTTCACGTCGGGCCGGAACATTGCCACCTAGCTGCCCCTCACGGTAGCACAGGGAAATCCTGTTTGTTACACATTCAGCTAGTATGGAAGTGCGTAAAGCCCTGGACCCCAGAGTTCAAAGTTAGTTAACTCTGACACTTATTAAAGGACCCCGAGCAAGTCGCTTAATTTTTCTCTGCTTCAGCTTCCTCCTGTGTAAAAAGGGATTAATTCTATCGTTGAAGGTGGTTGTAGGGACAATGTGTAAAGCACTTTGCAAACTTAGTGTAATGCCGGAGAAACTGAGACAAAATAGAGATTAGAGAGTTTTTAATAATTTATTTTAAAGGGAGGGATTTACTGGGGGACCAAATGGATCCATGGTTTGGTCCCAGGGCCGAATGAGACTATGGTCTCCAAGAATCCAGCAGTCTGAGTTCTCAATGACATATATGCACGTGGTTCAGACTCAGGGGGTAGATCGAGGCAGGGGCGGAGTCCGGGTGCTGAGAGCGGGTACTTGACTCAGGCAGGGTGGGATGAGCCGCCGGCGTAGGGGAGAGGCATCTTGATGAGACAGTATCTGATACTCCAATAGCTTGGGATGGGGAGAGGCATTCTGATCTGATTAAGAGGGAGGGGTGGTTTTGCAGGATTGAGCAGAACAATTTAGGGAATCTGAGTCAGGATAATTAAAAGAGAACTGTGGCACAATATTACAACGCTATAGCTATTATAGCGTGGACGGTGAAGCCTTCAGACTCCTCAGATTAATTGTTTTTCAATTTGTAACTGGAGGAATTACTCAGCCCCCCATTTAAATGTTAGTAAAAATAGATGTCTTTTTTTTTTTTTTTTAAAACCAAGATTCACGAAGCTCTTGAAATCTGTCCATGGCCCCACTATCTGTTATGCACCCCTGCCTTGGAGGTCATCTAGCTTGAACTCCATATTTACAGACAAGAAAACTTTAGACCTAAAGAGTTGCGCTAAGTGCCAACCCAAAATTATACAGGTTAAACAAGTAACAGAAAGATTTGAACTCAAAGGTCTTCCAAGTTTTATGATCTTTTTATACTGCCAAATCCATCATTTTTCACTGTGAATAGGCATAATACAATATGGATAATAAAAATAGATACATAATACAATGAACTTAAATGGTGTCGCCTTAAAGAATAAAGCTTATAATATCCTAAGTAAAAGCAGCAGCCTGGAGCTTTAGTCACTCACAGCTTTTGAAGCCTGTAATTTCTTTTTTTTTTTTTTTTCCTGAGGATTGAGGTTAAGTGACTTGCCCCTGTCCGAGGTAAGATTTGAACTCAAGTCCTCCTGACTTCAGGATTGGTACTCTAGCCACTTCACCATCTAGCTGCCCCTAAACCCATGTTTCTAATTTAAAAAAAAAAAATTTAAAAATCATGAAAACAAACCAGACATTCAGAAAAAGAACTTTAATTAAATTTATTTTAACAAACATTATTCTAGAATCTCTCCCTTAGCAAGTACACTAAATTTTAAGTTTGCCAAATATTCAATTTATGTAAAAGGACCTGAAGGAAGAAAAAAAATCAAACAGTCCCTGCCCTCAAGAAAAATGTGTTTCTACTGATAATATGTTATCATTTAGGCACAGATAAGTAAATCCCAGATTGGGAAAGGGGAGTCCTCTGGGGTGAAAGAAGGAATGGGAAGAGGCTGGAATCAGAGAAGTACTGTTGAAGGTGACCCAAGAGCTAAAATTGAAAGAAGCCAAAGTATTAAGAGGCAAGAGGTGAAGAAGGAGTCATTCTCAGCAAAGGGGGACAGCAAATGCACAGAATGTTAAATCTAGGGAACAGTTCTATTAGGCTAAAAGACAGACTGAATGAAATTGAGTAATGTAAAATATAGTTGGAAAGGTAGGTGAGAATTAGCCTGTGGAGGAGGGCTTTTAAATGTTAGTATGAAAAGTTTGGATTTTTCTTAATCCTAGAGAGAGAAAACTTCACTGAGGTTTTCTAGTTACTGAAAGGATAAGGCCTATATTTTAAGGATATTAATTTGACAGCTGTAGAGAATGGATTGGAGAGTAAAGAGAGGGACAAGAGAATTTAGTAGTAATCCAAGGATGTAATCAAGGATGAGGGAGGACCTCAGGGTAGTGGTATATAAGTACAGGGAACTTATTAAAGGTTATGTAGAATTGAAATCAAGATTTACCAACTTATCAGATGTGGGGAAAAAAACTAAGAGAAAAGGAAGAGTAAAATATAAATTCAGATTTCAAACTTGAGTGATTGGAAGTATAATGTTGCCATTACAGAAACAACCAAATTTGGAAGAGATGCGAGTTTAAAGAAAAAAGTACTGATTTTAACCTTAGACATATAGAATTAGAATTAACAGGGACCTCAGAGGCCATTTACTTCATTTCCCTCTTTGTATAGTTGTGGAATTCATTCCAAGAGACTTTATATGACTTTCCAGAGGTCTCTTGGGTATTAAATGGGAGAGCCAAGATTCACACTCAGGTCCCTAAACTTTAGCACATTTTCCACTATACTAACTATGTAGCTAGATATGTCAGTAGGCTAGGATATTCTCTAAAATGTCCAGCAGACAGTTGGAAATTCAAGACTGGATTTCAAAATTAAGAAAATAAGATTTCAGAATTTGAGAAACCTTTATCCTCAAGAGAAAAGATCATATGAGTAAGTAAAACAGATTAAAACTGAGTAAGTGTGTATTACATGTACATATAAGATGTCCCCCAAAAAAGTTTTAGTTCAGTTTAAACTTTAGTTCCTCAAAAACTGCACTAAGACTTTTGGGAAATCGTGTGTGTGTGTGTGTGTGTGTGTGTTTATGCTTATGTGTATGTATATGCATATATATATATATATATATATATATATATATATACCTCTAGTCTTGGGAATTATCTAAATAGAGACATTTGAACTTTTATGTTAATGAGCTCACTAAAGGAAAAAAAGTATAAAGAAAAGAGCAGAGATAAAAGACAGAGCCTTAGGACTGGAGTTCTTATTTGATCATTTTGTTTGTGCTTTTAAATTTTCCTGTTTGCTGAAGACATTCTGACCTGTAATAAAACCAAGAATGTTTTGTAATTCTTGATAAGGCATTCTTTAGTTTATTCAAGGACCTTCTGGCTCTCAAACTTTTGTTTGGGACTGCATGAGGGACAAAATCACTGCAAGTTCTGAATATGGACAGAAGAATGAGTTATGATATTCTAAAAAGGCAGGTCAGAAGAGAAATAATAGAAAACTGGCTAGTTGCTTGAACAGACTTTATGAACAAGTTAGTAGCTGCTCAGATAATGTGGTAAACTTCCCTAGTAGAGAATGATTGTGACCTTGAGAACTGTATGTGGAAATGTTAAGTCTTAGAGGCAAATTTAGTCTTGCTACCTGTCTATAGCTTTTAAAAGTTACATTTAAGTTTTTATATTATAGAAAGGTTAATGAAGAAGCCCGAGGTGTTCATGCTTGTAGATAAGGCCCAATGTGCACATCTTGCATAACATCAGACATCTTTCACTGTAATATCTTAGTACATTGTGAACAAAGCTCATGGTAATGTTTTGAAACCCAAGTAACTTCTGAGTACTCATCAGAAACAGGAGTTGATGGAAACATGTTCCTTTTTCTCAAGTATATAACTCTAAAGATCCCTCTGGCCTGATCCCTTTGGTTTTCAATGTATCTGTAATTGACACATTGATTTTAATGGTTTTCCTCCCCCACAGCAGGACAGGTTTACAGTTAATACTTATTCAGGATATAAACTTATAAAGCCAGGTAAATCTCTTTCTGAACCAATCAAGACCCTTTAAGAATACATTCTTCTTCAGTATGATATCTAGGTGTTAAATTGGATAAACCTCTGCACTTAGATATAGGAAGACCTGATCTAGGTTGTATGTTCTTAGGCAAAGAGGTTAAGACCTCTGTTTCTTAGCCTCAATTTCCTCAGCTGTAAAATGAGGATAAGTAACAGCATATACCTTGCAAAGCAGCAAAAGAAGTAATGTTTGTAAAGTATTTTGCATGGCATGTAGCACTCTCTGGCATGTAGTAGGCCATATAGATACTTATTCCCTCTCTCCCTGTGGGCTTCCTTCTGCCATTGACTCTGTTCAGGATATACTCATTTTACTATGAACAGTGTCAGGAGCAAGCACATTGCCTTCACATTTGCTGTCTTTCTCATCTTCCACACCATTTTCACTCAGCTGGAATGATACATGAAATACTCAAATTACTTCTAAAACAACATTTCACCTCAGATGATTGAAGGTAGCTGTGCTACTTTGCAGAGACTTTGTCTTTAATAAATCAATGCTATTCGGAACAAATCAGGGAAGGCTCTCCATTCTAGCAGTTTCTTGGATCTATTTTTTCAGGAGAACTTAGCTGAACAAGACCACTGATATGGTCCTACTTGACTCTTTCTAGCTTTTCCCTATTATATCATCTATTTTGACTAATGGATCAAGGAATCCTGAAATACAAGTATAGCAATACAAAGTGACTCCTGGTGTCACCTTAGATCCCAGGAGAAGTTGCATGTAAGAGGCTATGATCTCAGCTATTTTAATTCAGATGATCCAAACTTATTGTAGAGATCAGAGACCATATCAAAAGGATCATCTGTTCTGTGGATCTAAACGTTTCTGGTCGTCACACATGTTTTATTTGTAGAAGATATCACTTTCCCACTGTTGTGACAAGACTTATTTTTTGATTTGTGCTGCTCCAGTACTGCTTATGTTGGGGTGATTTTAAGAATATTTTAGTGGTGGAAGTTTACCTAAGAAATTTTAAAGACCCTACTTCCTGGGAAAAGGACGAGATAAGTATTATCTGTTGTATTGTAGAATGGGAATTATCTCCTCTTGAGCTGTATCTTTGGTCCATTGAGGCCATTTTCCTTCCTTACTCTACTTGCTTGTCATTTAGACAAAAGGTTTCCAAGACTTGTTTGCAGTATTGATTGTTCAAGAGAGGTCAAGTAATGTCTTCTTTTCCTTGTGTCCTTTTTAATTGATGTTTTTAATTTGAATTTTCTTTTAATCATGTCTTATGTTCAAAAAATATTTGTTGTTTTTTGAACCTGGAACCTAATTGAGGCTTGGCCTACAATCGTAAATGAAGATAGAATTAGTTCATTGAGTGCAGGAACTCTTTCATTTTGTCCTTGTATCTGAAGTTCCTATCATCACAGTTTCTGTTGTAAAATTGGTTTTGATTTAATAAATGTTTCTTGCTTGCTTATTTGAACACTTAAAGTAACAAATTTGAGCTCATAGATGTATCTTTTGGATTTTCCTAAAGTGCTCTGTTATAGCTTCAGAATTTTACGCAACTCAAAAATAGAACATTTCCATTGGAGTTTGTTACACTGTATATAATTTGTATGTCACTAGATAAATTATCTCTCCAACTGGGAAGACATGTTCAACTGGAACATGTATTTCTCTAATACTGGGAAAGTATTTTGCCTTTTTTTTTTTTTTTTAAATAATTTAATCATTTATTAAGCAATTACTATGTGCAAAGCTTTGTGTTAAACTGGGGGTTCAAATAAAGAAGTCAGACAGCTTCAATCTCCAAGAGTTTTCATTCTGGTTGGAGAAGACAAAGCATACAGAAGTTTTCCACAAGTCCCAAAGTAAAACTCTTGGTCTTATGGCCCAGAAGCAATGTACCTGGTCAAGCCTCTTTTTGATGTCATTTTCACTGAGAAGATGATAGGTTTCTACCATTGACCCCTATGACAATGTAAAGGACTTGAGTAACAAGTTCTTTCCTGGGTCTCCAGTAGCTGTGGCTATATAGTTCCTGTAGGATCAGTCAGTTCTCTCAGGCTGCAATTCTACTGGAGCTGCTTTTCAGAATTAGAGGTGAGGATAGTAGGCTGGAAGCAAGGCCGGAAGCTTGAGGGTAGAGGGACATTAGTGGTATCCAAGATGACAATGGTTTGACCTACTTGGTATGTATTTCTTCATGTCTCTTCCTCAAGGTGCCTTGATGCTTCGGAAAGCAGCTAAACAATGGGGGCAAAGTCTGGGAGATTCAGAAGCCAAGCCCAGAGGGCAGAATGCAGAGGGATGGACAATCACTTCATAGATAGCTGTAATTTGCCTTTATTTATTAATAAGTACTTGTTGACTGTCAAATGTTAAACTCTGAAATTTTGTTTTATTTAGTTTTGAGTGCTGTGATGCAAGTTCAACTGCTCCAAGATCTGGCCAAATCTCCCTACATTTTAGCAAAACTATACCAGTGCCAAAGTCTTCCTAGAGTTCTTCGTCCAACACTAAAACCACTAAAATTATTTGAAAAGACAACATGCAGGACCCTGACAATAAATCGAAACTCGGGTTTATGCTTTTCTGAAACAGCAATTGATGATTTGAAATGTTCATTTCCTGGACACATCAATTGGAAAGTATCAGCTGCAAACATAGTATTTCAGCTGAAGACTGTGTTCTTCAGAGTTGAAGAAATGAATGTTCTATCCCAGAAATCTTTTGGGACTTGTAGGAAAATGAATCACAAACTAAGACTATTATATACTAATTGGCCTATGAAAATATTGAAGAGACATTATTCATCTACACCAACTGGAAAACTAGAAGTTCAGCAAATCAAGAGACCACTTAAAGCATCAAGGACCAAGCAGCCATCCAGAGCTAACCTTCCACTCTCATCTGTAAATGAGGTAAAGTTTATATTGTTACTGAATTCTATTTAATGATAAGCATGTATGCTAGTTAACTGTGAATATAATACTGTATCTCTATGCTGATATTTGAGAGTCAGCAAGTTAAAGTGACTTAACTGGTTTTCATTATTAAGACCTTTGACATGACTAACTGAAATCAATTCCTAATGTTTAATTGTTAATAATACAGGTAAGAATACAATAATTACCATGGATAAATAATTTCTTATATAGTAGCCATAGAACAACTTAGGGCTTCAGGCATCCTGAAAGGACCCTTAATTGATGTCCTCAAGAAGGCTTCTTCCAACTCTTAATCTATAGTTCTTTAACTCTGTGATCCTGGTGTATGTGTATTCTGTGCCCTCAGGATTTAAAGGCAGAATTCAAAGAAATTTTGAAAATGGGAAATGAAGATCATTTACTTACTAATATGTTGTTACATGTAAGCTTTTTGAATATGTCTTCATATTTGATATTTTGGATAGCAAAATATTTAATAACCTCAAAATGTTCACATGAAACCCCGTTTTGGTCAGGTAGAACATGAGGATTTTATAGAACACAGTTTCAGGAAATGGCTGCCTTAGACTATATCATACAGTATCTTTTAAAAGAGAATGTTATTTGTATGACAAAATTGCCAGGAGGCTCATGAAAACAACTCATCTGACATTAGGGTTTCATTGTCAAAAATGTATCTTTTGTGTTTTATCTTCATACATGCTTACAGGTAATTGCTCCCTTATTTGCGTAAAGTAGGTGAAAAATCTAGCAATCCAAGTTGGGAAAGAAATAGGTGATGTTCATTTGTTTTTCAGTTGTGCCCAACTCTCTGTGACCTCATTTAGGACTTTCTTAGCTCAGACACTGAAATGGTTTATCATTTCCTTTTGTAGTTCATATTCAGATTAGGATACTAATGATATTGACTTGCCCAGGTCACATAACTAGTAAGTTTCTGAGATTAAATTTTAATTCAGAAAGATGAAGTTTCTTGACTTCAGTCCTGGGTGCTCTATGTCCTGTGAGAGCTAACTACCCTAAGTTATAAGGTAGGTCTGCACTGTTCTTTTCTTGAAATATCATATTCAGGGTTTTTTGGTTTCATTTTGTTTTTCTGGGAAGCCAGTAAATGATTCTCAGATTCTCTCTAAACTCTGTTTTTCAAGTCATTTTTTAAAAATTGAATATATTTCAGGTATTTCAATTTTGTTGTATCTTTTGATATTATTTGCTGTATTATTGAATTCTTTTTTGCTTCCATTTTATTTCAGCTTATCTATGTTGCTAATTTTTTCTGGGTTCTCAGCTCTCCTTTTGGATTTTTCTTTAAGAGCTTTGTTTTAATTTCTTAGGAGTTCCTATAGTCATTCCATTTTCTTTGCTTGCATTCTAGTGGTAATTATTATTAAATAATTATTTTCTTGTGGGTTTGTGGCAGTTAAACACTACAGAGTCAAGTTGTTTTTAATAATTTAATATAATTTATACAAGGTTATTAATTGCATAGAGTTCTGTAGTAATAATTTACAATTTGCATAGTGTTTTACAGCTTTTAGAGCATAGTCCCATACATTTAATATTTGATTTTCATAGACTTGTGAGGTCGATGGAATGGGGTTTATCTTCATTTTAAAGGTAAGAAAACAGGCTGACAGACAGGTTGTGACTTACTCAAGATTGCTAAGTAAAGTAATTTGGATTTGCACATCATCCCTCAGAATACCATAATAAAAGGTTTGGTTTTTTTTTTTTTTTAACCTTGCAATAATGGTGTAGAATTCTACATATATAACCTTTCTTAGGTTCCAGTCCACATATTTTTGCTGATGTGAAAAATTTTGACCACTATTACTTTTCTTTAAAGTAACTACCTTAAATAACTAACTCTCTGTTCAATAAATTAAATCAAACATTAAGTATCTGCTATTTGGCCCTCCATTAATCAGACAGAAAACTTTTTTTTTTAATTGTAACTTTTTATTAAGAGAACATATGCCTGGGTAATTTTTTACAACATTATCCCTTGCACTCACTTCTGTTCCGACTTTTCCCTTCCCTCCCTCCACCCCCTCCCCTAGATAGCAAGCAGTCTTATACATGATAAATATGTTATAGTATATCCTAGATACAATATATGTGTGCAGAACCGAACAGTTTTCTTGTTGCACAGGAAGAATTGGATTCAGAAGGTAAAAATAACCCGGGAAGAAAAACAAAAATGCAAACAGTTTAGATTCATTTACCAGTGTTCTTTCTTTGGGTGTAGCTGCTTCTGTCTATCATTGATCAACTGGAACTGAATTAGATCTTCTCTTTGTCAAAGAAAGTCACTTCCATCAGAATACATCCTCATACAGTATTGTAGTTGAAGTATATAATGATCTGCTGGTTCTGCTCATTTCACTTAGTATCACTTAGCATTCATGTAAGTCTCTCCAAACCTCTCTGTATTCATTCAGACAGAAAACTTATTAAGCACCTACTCTATGCCAAGCAGTTTCCTCATCAGTACAAAAAGAGGCAAAAGACCATTCTTATCCTCAGGAAGGAGCTTATCTAAGAGGAAAGACAACAAGCAAACATACAAACAAGCCTATGCTCATAGGCCTGTTGTTCAGTCACTTCAGTGATGTTTGACGATTTTGGATTTTCATTGCAAAGAAATTAAAAGTATTTGCCATTTCCTTCTCCAGCTTATTTTTCAGATGAGGAAACTGAGTCAAACAGGGTTAAGTGACTTGCCCAGAGTTACATAGCTACAGTGTGAGATCAGATCTAAACTCGGGTCTGCCTGACTATAGGCCTGGCAGTTTGCCCACTGTGACATCTAACTACATACAGAATAAATAGGAATGATTTTTTAAAATTTTTAAAATTTTATTTTTAATGTATTTTTAAATTTTAAATTTTAATTTAAAAAAAATTTTTAAAAGATAGAATTTTAGTTGAGACATACCAGAAGCCATTAGGCAGAGAAGGTGTGAATGACATGATTGGACCCATGGTTTAGGAAAATTACTTTGGTGGCTGATTGGAAGATGAATCAGAGTGGGAAAAGACTCTAGTAGTGGAAAAAGACTCTGTAGTAGGCAAACAAGTTATTGCAAGAGACCAAGCATGAGACGATGAAGCCTGGACCAGAGTGATGGCAATGCTGGAAGGGAGAAGAGATACTGCAATGGTGAAACGGACAGGCCTTGGCAAGATATTGGGTGTGGGAAGGTAAGAAATAATGGAGAATGGAGAATGACTCCTAGCTTGTGAGCAGATGGACTAAAAGCATTGTGGGGCTCTTTAAAGTAATAGAAAGCAGAATCGGAAGAGGGTTTGGGGGAAAGACAATGGATTTGAATTTGAACATATGTTGAGTTTCAGATGTCTGTTGGCTATTTCAAGTTGTCTGAAAGGCAGATGGAGTTTGAAAACCAGCAGAGAATTTAGGGCAGTTTAGAAAGGTTTGAAAATCAACAGGATAAGAATGGTAATTAAATCTATGGGAGTTAATAAGATCACCAAGTGATAAAAGGAGATGAGTAGGGCAGCCCAGGACCCAACACAGTGAGTAGAATTCTAGACAGTGAGAATACTGAAAAAAGGAGTCAAGAAAAAGAGTTTAAAAATTAGTACAATAGTTCAGAGCAGATGAGGGTTCTGAATTAGAATCAGTGCCTTTGTCTTTGGAAAGGAAGGGACAGTTGTAAGCAATGTTATGAAGGTAGAATTTAAAAGACTTTGATGGAATAATTGTATGTGGGTGCTAAGTGAGGAAAAGGGGAAAGTCAAAAAAAAATACTGAGGTTTTGAACTTGGTGGGTAAGGTGCTAGTGCCATTGACAGAAATAGAAAATTTAAAGAAATCTCATCAATAAGCATTTATTAAGTACCTGTTATATGCCAGGCATTGTATTAAGTGCTGAGGATGGAGAGGCAAAAAAAACATTCTCATAAACCCATAATCTAATAAGGGAGAAAACAGTTATGTATAAACAAGATATGTATTGGATAAATTGGAAATAATCTTAGCGGGAGGTTTGAGTTGCAGGGGAAGAGAGTTTTAAAGAGATATAAGATCAGATTCCTGTTCTCATACTCTTTACTTCTTTATATTGCAACTCTGACACTGCTAGGCCAGATTTACTTAAATCTTATGTTTAACTGTTAACAGGTTTAAGATTTCTTCAGGTTTGGGGGAATGATAGAAAAGGTAATGTGAAAAAGATGTAGGTTTTCTAATGTTCATGAGCCCATTATGAGTCTGCAGTATGAAAGACACCCATGCTTCTCATTCATGATAAACACTCGTGGACCTGTGGATTGAACTGCTGGTCCACCCTACTTACCATTATTAATTTAGTTCTTTGGAACGCCGTGTTACTGGATTCTTGGGGCACTGAGTCTGGAGTACCATGTAAATCCCCCAGGGAAAGATTACTCACAGAAAAGAATTGGGGTAGGGAACCTCTCTCAATTGTTATAGAATACTCTTAAATCCTTTATGACCATTGTGCATTTTATGTAGAATGAAACACAGGCTTTCTTGTGCCTGAAAAGAAAGCAAAGGAAAAAAAAAACAATGTTAGGTGAAATATCACAGGAAAAAGTTAGTGAAATAGGAAGTGTTAAAAAGAGATAATGAACCAAGCAATCTTTCTACAAGATTTTGCTGTGCTTTGGTGGCTTTTGTTTATTTTGTATTAATGAAATTATTGTGAAAGTGGTCAATCAATAAATATTGTGCCTGCTATTTGTCATGTATTAGCGTTAGGAATTAAAAGATAGCCCCTGTTCTTGTGATAATGAGGAGCTCACTATCTAATGAAGGAAACAACATACTAATAACTATGTACAAATAAATTCTATATTCAGGTTCATTGGAGATAATCAACAGAAGGAAGGTATTGGAATTCAAGGGAATTGGGAAAGACTGTTGAAGATGGGATTTTAGCTAGGACTTCATGAAAACCACGGGGTAGAAAAAAGGAGACAGTGCTATGCTGGATATGTCTTATCATCTTTTTTTTAAAATCACTAGCTTTGGGATAGGGGGGTACGGAATAGAGTTTAGTAAGTAGTAGAATACTAAATAAAATTAATATCCTCAAAGTATAACGTTTGAATTTTTTTAGTATATATTGCAGAAAATAAAGGAAAAATTCTGATGTGATGTTTGTAATGGGGGAACGAAGTACATTCCTCTCTTTTTTCCCCAACAATATAACATTGCTTCTTAGAGTTTAGTGTTTTCATTTGGGTAATGCTTCTATTATACAAAAAAAAAAAAAAAAAAAAATCCTGTGACTTAAAAGTGTATTGTAACACTTTTGCTTTTTCCATAGCTATCTTGCACCACCTACTGGAGTATGTTTTCTTTAGCCAGAATATCATGTGGACTATACCTGTTACAGAAAATATTACTGATGGACCTTGTTTGACTTATCCAGCACCATTCCTTGATGGGTTTGGCATATTTTGCAGCAAGGTAGTGATCTATAATAGTCCTCCTTATGTCTAACTCCTGCCTTAATTTTTAATAAAAGTCAATCACCATAAAAATGTATAGTTAAAAGCTTATGTGAAACTATAGGGGATTCATATTAAATACTACACAAAGTGAAAAAAGTTCAAAAATTAAAAACTCTACCTAAGTAAAATTAAAGATTTTTAAAAATTACTTTTTATTGTAAGTAGAAATTTTTTAATTACTTAATATTGATAAAGATATTATATTGGCAAAACTTATATTTCCCAATTTCTCTCTCCCTCTCCTCACAGAGAAAAAACCTTTATAATTACAAAGAGGAGGGCACCTAGATGGCATGAGCAGAGCACCAGCCCTTGAGTCAGGAGGACCTGAGTTAAAATCTTGTCTCAGACACAACAATTCTATGTGACCCTGGGCAAGTCATGTAACCTCAATTGCCTACAGTAAATAAATGAAGAGTGACAAAAACAATTAGAAACACTAACCAATATTGAAAAAATTTTCCTATAATATGCTGTTACTCACCTTTACCACCCTACCCCTATATTCCTTTCCACACCCCATCCCGCCAAAAAAAAAAAAAAAACCCTGCCTTTTCATGAAATAGGACACTTTTTAAGTATAATTTAAGAATTATCTGTGAAAACTTATCTGGTAAGTACTCTACCATTGGAGTAAGTTTTGAAGCAGAGTTGACTTAACTTAGAGTGAGTACCTCAGTCTCTATTTTATATAATTTTCTCTTAACTGTCAGACAGGACTAGAGACTAGACATCTGCCCTGTTGCTATGTGCTTGTTTCACCATCAACTCATACCTCTTCAAATCACCTTGTTCCTCACTGAGAGCACGCAATCAAATAGGCAAGCATTTATTCAGTACCTGCTATGTGCCAGGTACTGTGTTAAACATTAGAGATACAAAGACAAAAACTAGTAACTTCTCTCAAGGAATTCACAAAGTAATTTCATTCAAATCAATCCAAATCACTCTAAAAAAAAGTAGTAAATAAAGTTATGTTATAAAGAGGATGTGTTCTATCTCATTCTTTAGTAAAGCAAAAGAGGAAGTGCTTCCTTCTAGCTCTGACATTCTGTACTTATGTGATTTTAAACGTTTAAAAAAACCAAGAAGAAATGTGTTCCATTCTTTAAGCAGAAAGTATGCCATTTTTGCCAGGATAGAGAGTGAATCAGATTTGCGGAGTAAAATTCATTGCTCACCACTGGTTAGACTAACTTTCAATACATGTTCCTTCACCCTTTCATTCCCACTGACTGTAACATGTTCTCCTTCCTTTTTCCACTGTGGTAAGGGTACTTCAGAAGCCATAGCAGTTACGTACTCATTCTTTCCATGTTAGACTACTTTTGAGTTTTTGTAGCAATCCATTTTCCCTTTAAATCCAGTGGCTGTAATTACCCTAATGGCACTTTATTTTGTTTAAGCTCATCATCAGCACTGAGAGATGAAATGACCAAATGTCCTGTGAAGTGTTTCATGTTACTTTGGGGCATTTGATAAAACCAACTTATGGATGTTTCAAGGAGAATCTGTGAGTTATCCATTCATATGTAGGAAAACTTCTTATGTCTTTTGGTTATGTTTAAAATGAAAATGTCAGTAGTGTAGTAGGTCAGTAACTTCTGTAACATGTGAATTTGTTAATGATTGGAAAAGACTCATTGGTATTATTTTTTTTTTTTAAACAGGTTATTTTAATATCCTCTGTCAGTCATTTTTTTTTTTTAAGCACTCATCCCTCTGATTATTGTGGTGGAAAAAAAAAGCATGCAAAGACTTGGATCATCTTTTTATTTTTCTTTGTTTTGTAGTTTTTCAAGACTCAAGAATTCATCATCTGTTGGTCAGCCTTCTTTTAGTTTCTTCTCTTTACTTAGCTAGGATGGTCCTTAGATAGCAGACTTATACCTCATATTGTACTTGCTGCTTTCCTATGCTTTTCCAATATGGTCTACCCTGCCAGTACTTATCCTTTGTTAATACATGATAGAAAAACCATAATATAGAATGAGAATTATTGTTTTATATTGCCTAAAAGCATTTGGAAAAGCAGTTATAAGTTAAAATGTTAAGAACATTATTGGACACTTTTGTTGGAATATTGTGGGATTACTTCCTACTTTTAGGAGGTCTTATTACTTTTAAGCTCTTCTTCCAGAATGAGCTATCTTTGTACAGTCAGAACATTAACTAGTTTTAGCAGTAGCCAAAACCAACTTGAAATTAGTAGGAAGGATAAGACAATTGCAAACACTTTCAATAACTTCAGCTTGCTCTATTCAAACAAGCCATCAAAATAGGAAATGGCAAAAGACAAACTAACTTTAGTTTTCATGATTTCCCATAAAAATTTGTTATATAAAGCAATTGTGATTTGCTCATCTCTTGGAGAATGATTTTCAGACATATCGATGATATATTTAATGAAAATGAGAAAGGAATAGACAATATTCACAAATAGTTTTATGCAACAGAAGACATCTCTAAAGTTATACAACTGACTAAAAAGGTGACTAATACTAATAGGTTGAATTCTTGTTAATCAATCAAAAAAATGGGGGAGGGAGCACTTGTTTCAAAAAGCAAAGTATTGATTTCTAGGCTTTCCCTCAACCAGGAATATCTCATGCATATACTACTAGCATACAAAATTCTTTGATAAATGACTGTTCAGTGATCTGGTGATTGTTTTGCAGGCCATAAAAATAGGAAAATATGAATTTGTCAGAAGTGTTTCCTGCTATCAATAAGGATTCCCTAGTCCAGGAATTCTTAATCTTAATCTTTTTTGCATGTGTCATGAACCCAGTTTCAATATTATATTTTCAAATGCATAAAATTAAGCATATAGGTTTACAAAGAAAAGAATTATCTTGAAACAGTTTTCTAAACATTAAAAACAAAACAAAACAAGTTCATGAACTTCACACCTTAATGACAACAGATCATCTCTACTCATACCTAGTGACTGAGCAGATGTTATCCTCTTTATTGTAGCCCTGATTGATGTCACTTCTTCTTAATGTCATTTCTTTATGTCACTATTAGCTGTAAAATGTTGGAATCACCCATAACATGGATCATATTGTTTAAATCAGGCCTCATCACTTTTAATTGGGAAAGTTGAACCAAGCCTATCATTTCAAGTCTTCATCATTAATTGACTCAAGGGCCCAAAGAGTTCTTCCTCAAATCTGGTTACTACCAAAAATTAGAGCCTAGGTATCCCAGCCTTACCCAGGCCTGCTCTTTCCTGTAAGGTTATCAAGGAAAAGATAGTAAATATAGGACACTCCCAGGTCCACCATTGAAAGTTGAGTGCTTTTCAAATTTTACCTCATTCTTTCAGTAAAGCCCTTTGTACTTCACTCCTACATCTTTTTTATTTGTCTGTTCTTTGGACATCCCTGTATTATATCCATGACCTTGTATGGTTTAACCCTTTAGAATTTGCAGTTCTGCCAATGCTAAATAATAGCTCTGCATTCACAATGTGCAGGTCTGAAGAAGCAGAAATCCAAACCTCTATCAGGAGACAGAGTGGAAGGGTGGAAGAAGGGAAGATGTTCATTTGATGTTCAGTAATAGATATGGGATTAATCTTGGGGAAAAAGCTATACTCTTAATTTAAAATAGAATGTACTGTAACAAAGATTTGGATCAGTGAACAAAATGAGATGTGGGGGGGAGGGGGAATCTCTGCCTCAGGTATATCAATGTAATTATTTCAGCTAGATATAAATTGTAGAAGCTCTAGTTACTTTCCTATTGTATATACTTGAGATATGACCCCCAAAAAGCTCCCTGAGACTAATTGAACCTGATAACCACTATTCTTGGTGATACTGTCAAAGGAAATTGATGAGATATACAGATTATTATTATTATTACTGCTAGTATTTAAATGTAAGGACTTAATAAAATAGTTGGATTTAGGAAATGAACAGTTAGATAAAAAGAAGTATTTTTACTTTTGGACCATACTTTAACATAAAGTCATGTCAGTTTCTTCATTAGGTTTAGAGAATACCTAAAAAGGGCCTGAAATATGTTTTCTGGAAGGTAGTAACCCTAACGCAGGGAGTCAAATGTAAGCCTCATGTACACATGAATTTATAAATTAAGCTTTATGACTGGGATATGACAGCTATATCCTAGTGAACTGAGTGCTGAGACTAGAGTCAGGAAGACCTGAGTTCAAGTCCAGTCTCAGTTACTAGCTGAGTGACCTGGAGCAACTCACTTAACTGCTTTCTGCCTCAGTTTCCTTGACATTAAAATGGGGATAATAATAGTACTTAACTCTTCAGAATTGTGGTGTAACATTTAAAAACATTCAGGAGACATAGTTCCTGGGTAATTTCATCATTTTACTAATGAGGCCAACAGGGCTGGATCTCTCTTTTGCTCTTTCTCTTAGAACAAATATTCCTAATGGGCATAGTTTATATGTCCTTTGAAGAGGAGGTGGGGTGGCTACTCAATTCATTAATCAAATGGGAGGTGTACTCTGTTGGGATACCTGACTTAATTAATCTTCATCAAAAACACATCAATTTCATATCACCTGTCTTGAAAATAAAGAGAATCAACATTTCCCTGAACCTGTCTGAGCAAACACAATGAGTAGGAATACACCCATTAGCCCAAACTTAGAATTTTTTTTTACTATCTGATTAGATCTCTCTGCCTGGATAAATCTATAAGAGATTTCTCACACTGGTTGATTTCTGGATGAGGAAATAGAAAACAGGAAAAACTTTGGTACTAACACAATAATTAGTTACATATAAGAGAGAAATATTTATTTCTCACAGTTGCAAGGATCAAATGAGATAATATATGTGAAGCCCTTAGCACAGTGCCTAGTTCAGAGTAGGCAGGCACCTAAATATTTATTGGCTGAATAACTTGATGAGGGATCTCAAAAACTGACATTTCCTTTTGGATTCTATGTCTACCATAAGTATAGCTAATGTAGTCTGTAATTGTAATGACAAATCTTGATCCAGAAAACTTGACGAGGAAACACTCTTCCTTCCTAATAGAACAGCATATGAAGAATGGGCATTATAAATTCAGAATGAAGCAAGTTGAGTTGTCTTTTCTCAAATATTTCTCTTTGTTTTAGGGGATTGGGAGGTAAGTGGATGGGAACAGGATTAAAGAGAAATAGTCAGAAAAACAAAACAGTGATTTAAAAATCAAGTTGCTGATACATTTTTGACTTGCCTTAATTCAACTCAACAAATATTAAGTGTTATGAATTCTAAAACATTCTCCCTTTGTCAGGAAATCCTAAAATGCTCATCCCGGAAACTTAGTTTTCCAGACTGTCTTATTGCCACAGTTTAAGGCAACCATAGTGTGTCCAGACTACCTTGATTTGCAACTTTAAGGTACCTTTAAGATATCTTCCCAAACTGTTTTGTTAAGCTCAGATAGGAACCAAGATTTCCCAGAGTATTTTTAAGATCATCTTAATATCAACATATATCTTTTATCTCCCCACCTTTTCCCTGATACTTCCCCTCTTCCCCTGAGAGACCTCCCTCAGATTATATTTCCCCTATAAAAGATGTGCTTATAAAAGAATGCTAAGTCCTTTTCTGGACCAAGCCCGCAATGAGGTATTCTCTCCCTCTTTGTAGGCTCTTCCCTTTAATGGCATCTTTTCTCCTGATATAGCTAACTCTGGTTGATCTGATAGACTCCTCTGTTGATATAGCCTGCCAGTCAATGCATACTTATACCTCATAGCACTTTTCTTTAATGACTTCTTCCAAATCTCTTTCCTTGCTAATTCTGTTATTCTCCCAAATCTATTTCTATTTACCACTCCTGGTGCCTATTTTACCTCTTCATTTTATGTATAATCTCTTCTCATAAATAAAGGTACTTTTTGGCAAAGAGAAAACTCTTGTGAATTCATCACATGTATCATATTTCAAACTAGGAGTTTCTACTCTGATCCCATTATTAAATGCATACTACATGCAAGGTATTTGCTAGAAATATAAAAATTAAAATTAGCATGACTCAAGAAGTTTGTATCTAATTGGGAGAACACAGCATGGTTTAGTTAAGCTAGCATAAGAAATGAAAGGAGTAAAGCAGAGATCTAAAGATGTTTTTGTAGAAGCTAGTTGTGGGGGTAGGGCAGTTAGATGGTGCAATAGATAGAGCACCAGCCCTGAAGTCAGGAGGACCTGAGTTCAAATTTGGCTTCAGACACTTAATGCTTACTAGTTGGATAATCCTAAAAAGATTACTTAACCTCTGTTACAGCAATACTTGTTGCTGTGCACAAAAAAGAAAAAAAGTTAAAAAAAAAAAAAAAAAAAGAAGCTAATTGGTACACTTTGAATCTAGAAGACCAGAGTTCAAATTTGGCCTCAGCACTAGCTGTGTGGCCATGGACAAGCCACTTAGCTCTCTCTGCCTCAGTTTCCTTATTGGTAAGCACCTTCTCAAGGTTGTGAGGATAAAATGAGATGCATGTAGAATTCTTTGTAAACCTCAAAGTCCTGAATAAAATAGCTATGATTGCAATAGCAATTTGGGGAAGAAAAAAGCACTGAAGGTTATGGGAATTGAGAGAGCTTCATGAAAGAATTAGCACCTATGATGAGCCTTCTGAAGAAGGATAAAGATTCTGAAAGAACAAAATGAAAATGCTTCCCAGGAATAAAAGAAAACCCATATGAGTCACAGAAATGTGAAGTGGCCTGGCATCTTTAGGGAATAGTTAATAGCAACCTAGAATGCTTGAAGGGAGTAAACGTAAATTAAAATTGGAGGATGAGGTCAGAGCCAAAGGAGAGGGTCTTAAATGGCAAACTGTAGTATTTTAGGCTGTGTTTTATGAAAGGATGACTAGAAAAGTTCTAAGACCACTTCTTGGGGAACAGATGGCGGAGAAAAGGTAGGAATACTTAACTCCTGTTGTGTTTTTGTTTTTCTACCAAAAGTTTGTTGGAGTTACATGCTGGTATCATAAAAACAATTTGTAGGCTTAGACCATCTCCAGATCAAGAGACAAAGATTTTATTACAATGAAAATAGGCCAAATCTATATGTTTTAGCATTTAACAAGAAGAAAGACAAGAATTAAGTTTCCTATCTGAATTCCAATTAAGGGAGTAGAAAGGGATGCCATTAAATGTGGCAAAATCTTAAGGAACACTCAACACCATAAAATGGGCTAAATTCGTGAAAAAGGAGTTTAACTAGGATTACCCCAGATCATTTGCTTTCAAACCAAAATGGTAGGCCAAATCTAAAAAGAAATTTAATAATGCTTTTTTTCTGAACGTTACACTTGGTTTTAAAATAACCTGATAGGATTAGAAGGACATGACTGAACAACAGATCTTTCTAAAAAATATTTGTTGGTTTTAATGGACTATAAACACATTATGACTGAACAGAATAGCCACTAACACTAGTTAGTGTCGCATTAAGAAAAGTGTAATATACAAATTAAGAGAAATGATAATCCTGCTATACTCTGCCAAAGTGAGACATATTTTGAGTTTTTTAATAAGTCATCATTAAAATGACATGTTAACAAGGGTGAAAAGTGAAGGTGAAGGGCGCTGAGATCATAATATATAAGGGTTGATTGAAGGAACTTTGGATATTTATATTGGAGAAGAAATGACTTACTGGCAATATGGGAGAGCTCTTCAGATATCTAGAGAGGATCTTTCCACCTGGTTCCAGAAGGCAGAACTTAGAGCAGCAGGTTGAAGAGTTGCTAGAAAGAAAATTTCCTACCTTCTAAAAGAAGAATAGACCATGGAGACAAAAGGGATGTCAATTTCCAGGCCAAGGAGTTATCAATTTCATATTAGTCAAACTGGAATCTTGGGCTGACTTTTACTGCTTTAAAGTAAAAATATCCTGTCACAAATGTAATTACAACTATCAAATACCTTCAAAGAATAGTGGGGTTTTTTGATCAATTGTTATTTTTTTTTAATTTTGTGTATATATAGAATTTTAGTTTTGCAAATCCAAATCTATAAAGTGATAAATTGAAGGGACTTGAACATAAGTAACCTATGTTGTATTGATCTGATTGGTACAGGACCTGATGCACTGTACAGCCTTTGCAACAGCAGATGAATATCATCTTGGTAATCTGACTCAAGAACTTGGATCTCATGGATACATAGAAATAACCAATTTGCCTAGAGGTATATTTGTAATATGAAAGCCATATATGTTTTTAAAAAATGTATTAGAAATAGAATTTGTTTTGATGAAACAATTGTCTGTCTTATTTATTTGAAGAATTGTCATATCCACATTTAGTACCCACAGTCAATTAAAGTCACTTTACATAACATATTTATATGAGAGAAATCTAATGTATTTGTGCACAAGTCAGTTGTAATAGACAAAAATAGCATTTTTTTTAAACATTATTAAGTAATTTGAAAATAAAAATTCATTTCCTTTAAAAGTCTAAAATAAGAGGGAAGATTCCTGAAAAAAGAGGAAGTGGTAGTAGTGGTAGTCACATTTTAGTCACAATTTTTAGGATGGTTCCAGATAGGATCATCTCAATAAATAACATTATTTGAATAAAAACATAATGAACTAGAAAACTGTAATAGAGGAAACTTCACAAAGCAATTGTGCTGAGCTATCCCTTAACCCCAAGATAGCGAGCACCACACTAGTGTATTTTGACAACCTTATGAATTAGAATATCTATTGCTGCTTGATTCCAAAGCAGACATAGCTTATCTGGGGTGATAAAGCTTTATCAAGAACACTTTTCACTAGAAAGCTATAATACTAACCATTAGCCTGATATTGTGTTTTAGAGGTATTGTATGTCTTTAGTTCCTGAAATCTAGACAAAACTCTTATCTCAATTCTCTGGGAAGCTTTGAATTGAAATCATCTTGCCCCTACTTATTATCTTTGTCCATGCTAGTTAAGTTGCCCACTTCTACAGATTTTTAAGTAGGTTGTAGTTCACAGAGAAGGGAAGTTTAGGATTTGGTTTCTCCCAGGACAATTTGGTGGAAGGTTAGAGGGGAGAATTTTTTAAATTAGAAGGTCTTGTTCTGCTTTGTTTATGTTCATTAAATAGGATAGTAGTTCTCATGGAGAACTTTTAAAGTAATACTCATTCCAGTATTATCAACATCCTTGTTTTCTTACCTTTATATATTTCCCCTATAGAGCTTATATTTTAAAATATTTTAAAACATCATAGTTAGGTGGTACAGGAGAGTGCTGAGCCTAGAGTCAGAGAAGACCGGAGTTCAAATGTCACTTCAGACATCTGCTACCTGTATGAACCTGGGCAAGTCACTTAACCTCTGCCTGTCTCAATTTCTTCACTTGAAAATGGAGATAATAATAGTACCTACATCTCAAGATTGTTAATGAGATCAAAAAAAGATAATAACTGTAAAGTACTTAGTACAGTAAATGCTATATAAATGGCAGCTGTCATCATCATAAACTATGTTAGCAAAATATATTAAGGAACAAAAAAGTATTCGTTTAAGATTTTTTTTAGTACTGAATCATAGCAACTAGTCCAATTTCAGTCATTAGTAAATGAAGCAAATTGTAGAATCAAAATTAGTTTTAACTGGACAATTTTAAACAGTGCCAAGTATTGCTATCAACATGGTAAATCTTTTCTTATCCTTTTCTCATTTCTGATATCCCTTTTTTGGTAAATGTTGGTAGACACTTGTATCATTTTTGGAGTAGTAGACTTAAGAATTTGAAAATTAGTTTTCAAAACAATTGATTGGGAGGAAGAAAATTATCTTTTTATATAGCTTTTCCATTTACTTTGAATTATAGATGCAGCAAATATTTTGGTGATTGGTGTAGAAAATTCTGAAAAAGAACATGATCCTGGAACAATCTTTTTCTTCAGGTAATGCAAAAATCAAAATCTATTCAAGATAATCCATCTGTAGTCTAGAAAATGAATTTCTTAATCTTGTATAGTAAATGGGACAATTAATTCTACTTCATTTGTGCTCTGAAGCTTATTTAAAAGAATCCTGTGATGCATCCTTTTGTAAGATTCCTTTTCAAGAAGTGAATAATTAGTCTCCAATTCGCCTTTTTTTTCATCTAAATTTTTCCTATATTAGGTATTTATAATAGGATACATCTATTAAAGCTTTATGTTCTAATTTTAGCATTACAGTTCTAATTGTAGGCCAGCTTTCCATAGTGGTTATTGACTAATTGTCTTTTCCCTACTCTATTTCTCTTGAAATTTCATGGACCATTTCCTCTGGTCTCCTGACTTCTTACTTTCCAGCTCTTTAGAAGCTTGATGAATTGGATTGCATCCAAGAAACTTCATTCAGCAACTTCCAGACTAATGTTGATTCCTTTCATAAGCATCAAATTAGGCAAGTTCATCCATGGCTACATATAGGTTTTACATTCTGGCAAATTCTTAAGGAACTCTGAACAGTTTAAGGTATCATCACAATTCTTTATCATTGTGGCACAACCTCATCCATCCCTTTATCTGTCCAGAGCTCTGCTTATGTCAGTCATTATGTAATGCATGCTCACAGCGTGTATTGTCATGGAGTTCCTTTCTCGTTGCTTAGGAACTGGAGAAAGTTTGATTGATGCTGGAAAAGGAGGCTAAAAAGTATCTCTGGACTATCTAGATGTTTGTAAAACCTAATTATGGCTCTGAGTGTTTGAAGAGTAGGAATTACTTGGGCATTAAAATAATAGTGATCTTAGAAGAAAAAAAAAAAACAACCTTTGTTTAAACATAAAAATAGTTATTTGATTTGAACTTAGTTTAATTTTGTCCCTTTGGTTTATTTTGGTCAAAAATGTCCATCATCTTACCTTGACAAAGTTGAAAAACACTTTAATAAAAAAACACTTTAACTAGTCCATATAGAAAACAAAGTTTCACAAGAGTTTTTTTTTTAAGTTTACTCACTTTAATAATACTTACATTTAGGAATACTCCAGGATATATAAGCATGTTTTTCTGTATTAAATAAAACAGTGTAACTCTTAAACTAAATGGATTCTTTCGTTTATTTTATATAGGGAAGGAGCTGTTGTATTTTGGAATGTGGAAAATAAAACTGTAAGTATGAAAAAAAAAAACTTGAAAAGTTGGAAGTTTCTAAGAACATGTTTTAAAAGTTTTTACATAGCTTTTAATTGTCATAATGGATAAAAGCAATGGTGCAAATAATCTAAAAGCAGCAGATAAATCTAAGCAGTATTTCTATTTGTTCTTTATTAATTACTTTGCTAAGCATATTTGTCTTTCTAATGTTTTCTTTTGTCTTATATGAAACCAGAGCAGCATGGTATGTTAGGGAGAATACTAGATTTAGAAAGACGAGTTCAAAATTCTTCTTCAGACATTTATTGGCTATATGATCCTATATAAATTATTTTACTTCTCTGTGCCTTGGTTTCCTTAATTGTAAAATGAGGGAATTGGGCTTGAATGGTCCCTTCTGGCTTTAAATCTTTGATTTTATTTGTTTTATGAAGCAGTTTATTGTAGTAGAAAGAGCTGCACTTGAAGTTAGAAAAGACCTTGGGTTCTAATGTGTCTCTGACATCTATTACTGATTTAATCAACTATATAACTTATTTGTGGTTTAAGTCACAAATTCTTTAAGCCTCAATTTCCTGTATAACATGGGTCTTAAAATATCAATGGTTCCTACCGCAGATGGCTGTTTCAAGATTCAATTGAGATAATATATATAGTTATTCTAATGATTGATGGGAAAGTAGATTACAAACAGAAGCCTGCTTGTGATTAAATATTTGCAGGGCATAATCTGCAAAATAGATAATTTATGCCTTGTTCATTGAGAACAGGCCAAACTAAACCTTAGTTTACGAAAGATTTTTTAAAAAATGTAAACATTGCAAACTATACCCTGTCAATATCAAGACCAGGATTAATTTATTATTATAATAATTGAACTTTAACTTTAAAAATAAATTTAAACAATCCCCCAAAAAGTTAACAAGTATTGTAGAAAAATACTGATATTAACATCATAGAATATTCATGTGGTTTAATTTATCTCTTATTCGGAATTGATTTTTTTATTTTCCTCTAGATGAAACATGTGATGCAAATTTTAGAAAAACATGAAGTTCAGCCTTATGAAATGGCACTGGTTCACTGGGAGAATGAAGAACTTAACTACATAAAAGCAGAGTAAGTAATTTGTTGAATTTCTCTGTGATCTCATTCATGTGGGCATTTCTTCCAGCAGTGCAGATTACAGCTCACTCAAACCTGCTCATTCCATCTCTTCTGTTTTTCTCCTAAGTTCAACATAAGGAATCCATACCATACATGGTTTGGGGCCTGAGTACCTTTGACATGTCAAAAATAGTAGTGCAGAAAAGGGCTGTCCATTGGTTATATTCCTTTTTCTCATCAAAAAACCAGTCCATCTTCTTTTTTAATCATAGATTTCTTTGACATCCTTTTTACTATTTCCCCATGTGATTTCTTACTTGTGGTTATGTTGCAACCTATTTATGCTGATCATGCACCCTTGCATTAACTTTCAAATTATATTCAAATTGAATTATAGAGAGACTGCAATAATCCATGACTCACATTAGTATTAGATCACTGGAGTAAAATGGAATAACATTGGCATGAAAAATATGGGCCTTTGTTTTAGGGAGAAGCCAGAGATCATTAAAAGAACTTTGCTATTTCTCAAAAGCAATTCCAACATTCCGTCTCCAATTCTAGGTCTTATTCATTTGCAAAAATTGTCCTGTATTGTCAGAAATATTACATACACATCTCTCAGAATTGAGTTATATGTTGTTTTGCAATAGACCATACATAAACATATACATGGATGAGCTCTTTAGATTGTCCATTTTACAGTATACTATAATTCTAAACGATAGATATTCTTTATCCACTAGTTTTTTGGTGTTTTTGGTTTTTTTTTTTTTTTTTTTTTTTATGAATAGTTAGGCCAAATTCTTGAGAATCTCATTTGGCAGCTTTATTGTGTTCCAGGACTCGGTAAAATCTGTACAATGTCATCTGCAGAAAAGAACATCTGAAGGACTTCATCATTTTTAAAGAAATGTTCTTTAATTTGCACTCCATGGTAATTGAGAATCCCTTTGGTGAATGTGCATTTATTTACCTGTTTTGTGTGGGTTGCAGGATAATAATGATCAGAGAATCATTAAGAAAAGATTCTCTTCTATTTTTCAAGGAATCACATAAAATGTTGGCATATGTAAAGGAAACACCTTGATAGAGAAGCCTAGAAGGGTGGCTTTTTTGCTGAACTACTTCTCCCTTTTTCTTTTGTGTTTTATTGCAGAGGATTGATCTCTGGGTAGGGCAGAAGGAAGAATATATTTGAAAAATGAATGTGACATAAAAATAAAGATAATTAAAGTTTTTTTCTTTATCAAACCTGTAATTTCATCAGGACCTCTCTAGTGAGAAACTTGCTCCACCTATGCAACTTGTCATTTACAGAGGGTTGCCTAAGCCACCAAGAGGTTAAGCATCTTGCCCAGTGTACCAACTTTAAAAATATCTGTTGATTTAATTTAAATTCAACAAATTCTTCATGGAATGTTTTTAACATTTTCTACAGCAGAAGTTGGCACATAAATTACTTTTACTTTCTTGGTCAACTTTTTTGCAAATATTTACCATGAACATTCAATGGGAGATTCCCAAATACTTCATTTTGTTGCAACTTTCTGAGCATATACTTCATTATATATTTTCCAGAGATTTTATTAATTTTTCAGTTACTAAATAATTGCCTTCTTTTAGTCATTTTTGCATTTGTAGTTGTTGTGTATATGGTCCTCTTGATACTCTGTACTCTCCATAAATTTATAAAAGCCTTCCAATGTTTCCCTGAATTCTTCATAACAGTCATTTCTTATACCTAATTAATATTCTATTACATAAATATATCATACTTTGTTCAGTACTCAATTGATGGATACCCACTTTGTTTCTTTGTTTCTTACACCATAAAAAAGTACCACTCTGAATATTTTGGTTTATATTAGACCTTTGTTTTCTGTCTTTGACTTCCTTGAGCTATATTGTAAATTTCTATTGCAGATGTGTTGAAATCTATTGAAATTGCTGAATTAATGGAGTAGACATTTTACTTTTTAATATTTTTTTCAAATACAAATAAAAACTATTTTTAATATTTGGGTTTTTTTAAAATCTTGAGTTTAAAATTCTTTTCCACCCTCCTTTCCCTTTCCTGTGAGACTGAAAGCATTTTGATATAGGTTTTACATGTGTCATCATGTAAAACATTACCACATTAATGTGGTAAAAGGAAAAAAAACATGAAAAAATGAGGAAAATAAGGAAAACATTCTCTGATCTGCATTTAGACTCCATTAATTCTTTCTCTGAAAGTGGAAAGCATTTTTCATACGTCTTAAATAATTCTCTTGGATCATTGTGTTGCTAATAATAGCAATAATTGCTGATAATAGCTAAGTCATTTACAGGTGATCATCATACAGCATTACTGATATTGTTTATTGTAATGTAAAGGGCTAGCTCTTTAGTGGGCCTTGGGATCAGCCCGAGACCTTGGACTTAGAGGGGGAGTGAAGTGAAGAAGGTAGGAGAGCAGACATGTGGCTGGTCAAAGATGGCAGTCTGGACTCTGGAGTCTGGAGCCTTAAGTTCTCTGTGGCTGAGATCGCCAAGGCCAAGAGAGCCCTCTGTCTCTGGGACTCTCAGAGTCCCAGCACAACTACATTACTACACCACACTGGGCATGCCCAATGGTAGAACATCACATCACCACATTACCCTAAGTATACACCAACTAGATTGACCATATCATTACATTATCTCAAGTATGTGCTTAGAGAACCACCATCTCCCACCCAGTAGATACTTAACTACAAGCACCCTGCTTTCTTTGATTCAACTACACCCTTTCAGAATCTATTACAGTTTACAATGTTTTTCTAGTTTTGCTTATTTCACTTGCATCAGTTCATATGAATCTTTCCAGGTTTTTCTGAAAGCATTCTGTTCATCATTTTCTATAGCACAATAGTATTCTATCCCAGCAATAAATCATAGTTTGTTCAACCATTCCCTATTTGGTAAGCATCCCTTCAATTTCTAGTTTTTTGACACCACAAAAAGAGCTGTTATAAATATTTTTGTTTGTAGATAGATAGATGTAGGTATAGATGTTCTTTTCATTTTTTTTGTCTCTTTGGAATACACTTGGTCAAAGGGTATGCACAATTTTATCTTTTTAGGCATAGTTTCAAATTGTTCTCCAGAATAGATCAGTTCACAACTCCACAAAAAGTGCATTAGTGTATCAATTTTCCCATATGCCCTTGAACATTTGTCATTTTCCTTTTCTGTCATAGTGGTCAATCTGAGAGGTATAAGGTGATTTCAATAGTGATTAAGAGCATTTTTCTATATGACTGTAGTTAACTTTCATTTACCCGAAAACTGCCTATTTATAGCTTTTAACCATATTTATCAATGACTTGAATTCTTAGAAATTTTAATCAGTTCTCTGTGTATTTGAAAAATGAAGGCCTTTATCAGAGAAACTTGCTGTTTAAAAATGTTTCCCAGTTTTCTCCCTTCCTTCTAATGTTGGCAGCAGTGATTTTGTTTGTACAAAAATAAAAAATTATGTAATCAAAATTATCTAGTGTTTTTAATAGGAATGAATGTTGTATTTTGTTAAAAGCTTTTTTTGTATCTATTAAATAATCAAATAATTTTTGCTGCTTTTGTTAATGGTGGTGTCAGTTATAATAGTTTCCCTAACATTGAACTAGCCTTGCATTCCTGGTATAAATCTCACTAAAGATACTATGTGATTTTTTTTTAACATTGTTGTAATCTTCTTGCTAATATTTTATTTAAAACTTTTGCATCAATATTCATTAGAGGAAGTGGTCTGGAGTTTTCTTTTTCCGTTTTGCTCTTCCTGATTTAGTTATTAGCACTCTATGTCTTAAAAGGAATTTTATAGGATTCCTTTTCCTGCTTTCCAAATAGTTTATATAGTGTTGGAATTAATTGTTCTTAAATGTTTGGTACAATTCACTTGTGAATGTATCTGGTCCTAGGGATTTTTTCTCAAGGAACTCACTGATGGCTTGTTCAATTTTTTTTTTTTTTTTTCTAAAATAGGATTATTTCAATTGATAAATGGTCAAAGGATATAAACAATTTTCAGATGAAGAAATTAAAGCTATTTCTAGTCATATGAAAAAAATGTTCAAAATCACTATTGATTAGAAAAATGTAAATTAAGACTGAGGTGTACTACTTCACACCATTCAGATTGGCTAAAATGACAGGAAAAGATAATGATAAGTGTTGAAAGGGATATGGGAAAACTGGGACACTAATACATTGTTGGTCGAGTTGTGAACTGATCCAACTAATTAGAGAGCAATTTGGAACTGTGCCCAAAGGGCTGTAAAATCAGATGTACTCTTTGATCCAGCAGTGTTTCTACTGGGCCTGTATCCCAAAGAGATCACCAAAAAAAAAAAAGAGAAAAAGACCCTCATGTGCAAAGATGTTTGTAGTAGCTCTTTTTTGTAGTGACAAGGAACTGGAAACGAATGGCTGAATAAGTTAAGGTACATGAATGTTATGGAATATTATTGTTATATAAGAAATGAGGAGCAGGATGATTTCAGAAGCGCCTGGAAAGATTTACATGGACTGATGGTGAATGAAGTGAGCAGAACCAAGAGAACATTGTACACAGTAACAAGATTATATGATTAACTGTGAGGGACTTAGTTCTTTTCAACAATGAGGTGATGCTAGAAAATTCCAATAGATTTGGCATAGATAATGCCATCCATCTTCAGAAAGAAAACTATGGAGACTGAATGCGGATCAAAGCATAGTGTTTTCAACAAATGAACTATGTTTTTTATTTGCTTCTTTTTTCTTCCTTGTGACATTTTAGCCACTTTATTAGCTAAATGTCAAATTTTATCCAGAATAGTTAACCTACTCTGCATCTCCATCAATAATGCTTTAGCTTTTTTGTGCTTCTTTAGATCCTTCAACACTGACTATTCCTATCTTTTGTTATTTTTGCCAGTTTCCTGGATAGCTCATAAAATCTCAGAGCTATTTTCATTTCTGTATTTTTTCTTACTAGTGATTTGGAATAACTGTTCATATAATTATCAAGAATTATTATAACAATTATTATTAATTTTATACCTTTTATACAAATGAAAATTTGAAGCAGACAAAAGCTAATTAACTTACCCAGAGTCACACTGGTTCAAAATGTCTGCAGTCATGGCAGGGTTCTCTCTGTTGTGCTATTAGTTGCCTCCTTAAAGGGCTACTGAATTATGTATTTTACATCCTATATAAATAGTTTTAAATAAAGATTTGTAAAGTGATTTTTAATATAGGCTTTGTTTATCTTTTTGTGTACCTTTTCATAGGGGCCAGTCAAAGCTTCATAGGGGGGAAATCAGGTTAAATTCAGAATTGGATCTAGATGAAATCATACTGGAGAAATTTGCCTTTTCAAATGCCCTATGCCTTTCAGGTAAGTTGTTATTTCAGAGTTTAGTTTCACAACATTTTTAGTAGTTATTGAGAATTTGTAAATTAGTAGAAGTTTGTCATATTTTCATAGATTAATTTACCTAGCTATAAAAACAAATAATACATAAACTTCCTGAATAAGGAACAAAAATCTTAGCTAAAACTTTTAGCATTTTGTAAGTTAGAGTGAATTTTAATAATCAACAAAGACTTTTGTTCTGTGCTCTCTTCTAGGTTTGTCTATTGTGCTACCTATTTTGTTCTTTAGAAAATGTTTGAAAATGTTTTAGAAAATGTTTTAAAATTTAATTGTTATCAGTAGATATGTTTCTAACTCATAATCTAGATTTCCTATAGGTCTTTTATTTCATATTTATTGCTTTTTACAGTACCATCATATTTCGTTGCATTAATATAGCATTAAACAGACTTTCTATGGTTATTAGACATAAAGGCTTTCTAATATTTTGCTATTATTGCAAAGAGAATACTTTTAATACTTTTTGTACAGCTAGGTAATATTTTCCTTTATTTTTTGAAGGGAAGGTAGAAATCTGGACTTGAAGCTTTGGTTGGAAAAATATGATCAGTTTTATGACTAGTATTACCCTATTGCTTTATAAAGTGCCTGTACCAGGTTACTGTCTTACCAAAAATTTAATAATACTCCTATTTTTCAGTAATATTTTTTCCTAATTACATGTAAAGATAATTTTTTAGCATTCATTTTTTAAAATTTTGAGTTCCATATTTTCTCTATCTTCTCCTCACCTCGAGGCAGGAAAGCAGTTTGATATAAATGTACAATCATGCATCATATATCTCTAGGTTGGTTATATTGTAAAAGAAGACACAGACACACCCTCTCTCTATCCCCCCCAAAAAAACCATTAAATGAAAAATAGTATATTTCTGTTAAAGACCATGTCTAGATGAAGGGACAGGTCAATTCTCTGAGAGCTTCATAACTATTAATCATAACATCTGAAGGAGAAAGCAAAGCAGCTTTTACTGAGATAGGTGTTGTATAATGTCTGGGCTAGCTATCTGGAGGGCCTCAGGATCAGTCAGAGTCAGGATTAGTCAAAGTCCTTGCTCTTTAAGAGGAGAAGTGAAGGAGGCAGAGAAGCTGCCACACAGCTTGCCAAAGATGAATCCTGAACTCTGGACTCTGAAGCCTGAAGTCTTCTTTCCTCAGCATGCTGTGTCAGAGAGGTTCTGACCCTTTCCCTCAGCCCTCCAATTCTTACCTCTCATTACCTCATCACAACACATTCAGCAAGCACCAGTTGTGAGGAGAGCCATCACATGACCATATATTTATAGAACCACTATCACACCTTGAGTAGGTAATTAGCCTTAAGTGCTCTGCTGTCTTAGATTCAAATACATCTTATCAGAGTTCCAGCCCTCTACATTTCCTGCTTTCTTTTGTTTTAGAACACAGATGGTCACGCCTTCCCTGACTTCCCAGGAAAGGGGGTGAAAACACCAAAAAGGAGGTGATCATGCCCTCCCTGACTTCTCAGGAAGGAGAAGTGTTTTTCACCACACCAAAGGGAAGTGGGGAGTCAAACCAGATATTGTTAGCGGGTTTCTAGGCTGAAGGGTCTTACTAGAAACAGGTATGCACAAATCTATCAGCATGGGAAGTATTACACAAGCCCAGGCTAGCAGTGATAACTCTCCCCACAACCGGTGCAGGCTCAGTGTGGTGTAACAAACATGAATTGTACATCCAGGTAGTGATATAACAAACAATATGAATCAACATGGTATTGTAAAAGATTTCCAGAAGTCCTAGAAGAAGAGTGTGTAAATAATGATCACATATATGCCTCCTTCAGCAGCTGATAGTCTAAAACCAATTTATTGTCCATTACTTCATGTGTCAGGGAATCCAATGATTCCTGCAAGTTTTGAAGTCCTGCAATAGTCTCATCATGTATCAGGGAATCCAATGATTCCTACAAGTTTTTAAAGTCCTGCATCAGTCTCATTAACAATTTTTGATGTCCATTAGTCAAACGCCATAACTGCCACGCTCTTTCAGTGGTGGGCACAATCAGTGATGGTACCACCTGATGTTTCTTGGGTCTTCTCCTTCATTTCAAGGGTCTGCTCCATCTCTCTCCAATGGACAAGGTGAATATGGCTCACTGGCACCCATCTGATTCCTTCTTCATCTGTAGAGAGAAGCAAACCCTCTTCCCCAAGCAGTTAACCTATCTGGTCCCTTCCATTCCCCACTTTCTGGATCTCTCCACATCACCTGGCGATTATCTAAAGATAGTGGAGCTGCTCGCACTGGACACTGCCCTTCTGGGGTTATAAAACCTGTCTGCCAGAACTAGTGCATCTTTATCAAAAATCAAGAAGTTAATTGTATAAAGAGCAAAATTTGAAAGTTCTCTAGGGTTACCTGTGGCTCCCCCTTTCTTTTGTTTTTGGAGGAGCATCTTGATGTCTGTTTCCCCTCTCTACTATTGCCTGTCCTTGAGGATTAAAGGGTATACCAGTGGTGTGTAAAATGGGATACTGTGCACAAAAGTGTGCAAAATGTTTGGAAGTGTATGCAGGTCCATTATCTGTTTTTATTGCTTGTGGCACACCCATAATTGCAAAAGCTTGTATAAGGAATTCAGTGACCCCTCGAGCTGTCTCTTTTGCTGCTGGTATTGCAAAAGTAAATCCTGAAAAGGTGTCTACCACAACATGGATAAAAGACAGGTGACCAAAAGATTTATAATGGTCACATCCATTTGCCAAATTTCATCGAGGGTTATTCCCTGGAGGGAGCATAGGAGCGTGGAAAGGAAGACAGCTGTACAGGTTTTTACTATGCTCCTAGCTTCCTCTTTTGTTATCCCAAATTGCAAATGTAAAGCTTGAGCAGCCTGATGATATTTAGAATGAAATTCTTGGGCTGCCTGAAATAAAGGAGTATTGACTAACATAGTTAGAAGGCTATCTGCCTTTGAATTCCCATCAAAAATAGGACTTGGAAATCCACTATGTGAGTGGATAAGCAAGATATAAATCTTACCTGGATGCTTTCTCACTTGCTCTTTAAGTTCCTTAAAGAACTGATATATATTAGAAGCTACAAATTTTATTTAGGCTATGGCAATTCTTTATGCCACACCTACTGAATAGGCTAAATCAGATATTATATTTACATCTCCAGGATAATAAGAGCTAGCATGATTGCATACAATTCATTCTGCTGAGTGGACTGAAAAGAAGTTCTGACTATAGTTAAGTCACGAGAGGTAGCACAAATGTTATGTTTAGATGCATCTGTAAAGATAGTTGGTCCTTTAAGAGGAACCTTAGAAACGTTTTCTTTAAGAATCCATCACCAATTATGTTAATAGTCGGGTTATCTTTAATGGAGTTCTAGTTTAATCACCATTACCTATGATGCTTATTGATGGTTTTAAATAGATGCTAGTATTTTAAGGAAAAGTCCATTTATTCCTATACTCTCTAGTGTTTTTAATAGGAATGGATGTTGGATTTTATCAAATGCTTTTTCTGCATCTATTGAGATGATCATATGGTTTTTGTTAATTTGGTTATTGATACAGGTAATTATGTTAATAGTTTTCCTAATATTGAACCAGCCCTGCATTCTGGTATAAATTCTACTTGGTCATAGTGTATTATCCTGGGGATGATTTTCTGTAAATTTTTTTGCTAATATCTTAAGATTTTTGCATCAATGTTCATTAGAGAGATTGGTCTATAATTTTCTTGCTCTGTTTTCATCCTACCTGGTTTTTAAAGTGTAGGACCTGGCTGAACAAGACAGCTTTAAAGACTCTTCTCCAACAAAGTATTGCATTTACAGATGTCAGAATTTGAAATTCTATTCCGGCTTTGACTGTAAAACTTAACTTTATAATAGCACTAATAACTGGCACTTATGTAGTATTTTTGAAGTTTATAGAGTGTTTTACAGATAGTACCAAACCTCACAACAATCTTTTGAGATACATAATACAGGTATTATTCCTATTTTATAGATCAGTAAATTAAGTTTCAGAGAGATAACTTTCCTATGGTTACATAGTATCAGAAGCAAGATGTGTAAACACATTCTTCCTGATTCCAAATCAGTCATTCTAATTACTGTTCCATATTGTGGTTCCATCAACTGATTATTAAAAGCAAATGGAACACAAAACAAGTAGAAGTATGCTTCTTTATGATGTTCACCAAGAAAAGAATGTCCTTGGGAGTCCAAATATCAGAGCTTCAAGTTGATAACATTGATCTTCTAATGCCCATTTTAATAGATGGTATTAGACATTATATCTAGTTATTTAGATATCTAAATATTTTTAAAAGCATGGCCATAAAACTAACTCTGTAAGTTCCAGTCTTATAGCCAAGCATTCAAGACCTTTCACAATCTGGTACCTTATCATTTCCTCCCTACTAGCCTCTTGCATATGCTATATGTTCCAAATAAACTATATTAAATTCCATATATGTCCAATGTTTTCCTTTCTCTGCCTTAGCTCACTTTGTACTCTCTGCTTGAGATGTCCTTCCCCTCTGTTAAATTTCTGCCAGGTCAGGAAATCTTTCCATAATGATGTTTTCTCTGAAAAGAGTACCCTTCTTATACCTCTCATAAATTTATGTATTATTTTTATTATACAAAAAAAAGTTATGTCCTCTTAAATGATTGTGACTTTCATGAGGACAAAGTCAATGACTGCAGCTCATTCCTCCTTCCTACCTGAGCTCACTATTAGACGGTAAATTTCTAAGCAGTTGGAAATGTTCTTAATAATAACTTAAATGTTTGTTGTATTTGAATTTTAAAGTTATAAAAAATAATCTCATAAAAAATTTCTTCCTTAGTGAAACTGGCTATTTGGGAAGCGTCACTGGATGATTTTGTTGAGTCTATTCAATCAATTCCAGAGGTAATAATTTTCTATATGTATTTTTAAAGTGAAAAAGAATCAATCTTATTTGAGTGGACACTAAAAAATTTTAAATGAACACTCAGTTTAATAGTAAAACAAAATAATGATAAATACCAGGAAAATTATACACATAGAAACTCCAATCTACTCTTTCATTTCAGATGCAATGGGATGTAAAAGAGAGATAGGCAGCATAATTTTTTTAGTTTGAATATAAAATGAAAGTACTTTTATTGAGATTTTCATGTAATGAAGATTTCAAAATATGGCCAAACAACACAGTGATGAAATATTTCCTGTCTCCACATCCCTAGCCTTGAATTGAAAATGCTAGAAATTATTTTGCTACTATACAAATATTTTACCAAATTATTATTAGTGTTAAACAGTAGGTATATATTTTAATTTCACAAAAGAATATTTTAATTTCATTAATACTTCATTTTTACTTATTGACCTCCTTATTTCTATTGTAAAAGAATTTTTTAGTCATTCTTATGAAATAAATGAAGCCATAGTTTATACAGGAAGAGATGACATTAGTGTTTCAGAGGAAACGATTTAGTAAAGATGAACATAGAAATGCTTTCATGATAAGGTTTTTAAAGCCTTAAGAGATAGTAGTGCACAACTAAAGATAAGTCACATATGAAACACCTTAATGATAGTAAATCAGAACTTTGCAGTTTCTTTATAATCCTGTAAGGCTCGATTTAGAAATAAAAGTTACAATCCAAATCATATATCTAATTGCTGTTTTTCTCCAGGCTTTAAAATCTGGAAAAAAGGTGAAACTTTCTCATGAAGAGGTTATGCAGAAAATGGGAGAACTTTTCTCATTAAGGTAAAGATTTATATTGAACAAAACATCTCTTAACATTGAAAAAATTCCTAAAATACATGAAAGGCATTTTCTAATGCCTTTATTAATTATAATTATACTTATAAATTAACATTTATGTTAATTGTAGCTATTTTAATAATAACTATAAATAAACTACAAATAAACATAGAAACAGAAATATGTAAGATAGTTAAGTCAGCTTTCATGCTATGGGGGAAGAAATCTAATTTTGTGAAACATACTTCTCAAATGGATCTCTGATCTCATTTATTAGGAAACATATTGTAACTTAATAAATTTCCTTTGGAAATACTGTCCATCTGTTTCTATAAGTTTTCCACAGGAAATTCACTCAATTCACTAAGTACTTCTCTTTCCCCTGACATCAGTAAGTAGAGTTCACTGACTGTCACAATGTCATATTTCACTCCTAAAATGTGACTAGACCATCTTCTTTTTCTTCATTGATATCTTTTACACCTGTTCATCATCAGCATTGCTCATTAGTGTTACATGAAACAATGTATTAGTACCTGTTGTAAGCCTCCCTGTTCCCCTAATTTGCTCCTTGGAGACATCTGCATTTCATGTTGTGGAGAGGGGTAGGTAGAAAAGGAGGGAGGGAGGAAAGAAAGAAAGAAGAGAAAGACAGAGAGAGAGATACAGATAAAGTGTGTATTTATGTGTGTAAGCATTCATGTGAAGCAATCAAGAAACCAGAGAGATGGGTAGGATGATGGAAGGAAAGTTAGAATGTGATAGAGATCTTTGTGTGAAGGTCACTACAAGATAGGGAGAAAAATGTAATTTTGTTGTCAATATATACTACAGACCACCTGAACATACAAATGATATACATGATTTCAGGAAACATCATGAATTTAGTACATAGATATGATACAATTCTTATGGGGAACTTAAATTATCTAGATATCACCTGGACCTTTTCAATAGCAGAACAGCCAATCATTTCTTGGTTTACTTTAGTGCTTCCACTCTATAAAAGGTAGAGGAAACAATAGGAGAATATTTTATTCTAGATCTAGTTCTCACTGAAAGGGAGGAGCGAATTGATGGGTTAGAAATTATGTGACCTCTGTTAGAATTGTAATAGAGAAGAAAGTTTGGGAGAATAAATTTCAAAGGATTCAGAGGGAGAATAGATAGGATCTCATGAACTCAACTTTCTACAAATAAGCCCAGTATGGAGCTTCATTTCATTCTTGAAAATACACAAAAGAAAACAATTTCAGTGGGTGAGGAAACTGTCAATTGTCAGAAGAAATCAATGTCAAAAAGTCAGAAAATTCACCAAGTAATTTAGGTTTTAAAATTATGCTTTCCGGGGCAGCTAGGTGGCGCAGTGGATAGAGCACCACCTCTGAAGTCAGGAAGACCCGAGTTCAAATGTGGCCTCAGACACCGATCACTGCTTAGCTATGTGACCCTGGACAAGTCATTTAACTCCAATTGCCTCAGCAAAAAAAAAAACCAAAAAAACAAAAACCCCTAAGTTTTCCAACATTCCTTCTTCCTACATTACACATGCTGTCATGCTTGGTTGATAGGTTCATTTTCTTGAATGCTTTGGTGCAGTATAGGGAAAAGTGGAAGAAATACATATGCAAATGAAAATATTTTAAAAATAAAAGACCAAACAAATTTTTTTAAAATAAAAATGTATTTGTAAAATACATTAGCATGATGACACGAGCAGAGAGGTCTTTACATTGACTTTTTTTAAAATAGCAAATCATGAGAACTATTTGTTGAATTAGGGTTAGTCCAGAGTAGATTGAATGACTATCAGCCTATGATAGGAAAAGAAAATTGCTTCCTGGTATTACTTTACATAGATAAAGCATTAGCTCAAGTCTATATTATAATTACAGTTCAGATTCATATTTACAATGTATAAGTTTTCTTTTTTCCTTAGTAGTCATAATTTATTTTTCCAAATACATGCAAAGATAATTTTCAACATTCATCTTTGCAAAACCTTGTGTTCCAAATTTTTCTTCCTCCCTCTTGTTCCTTCCTATGACAAGAAATCCATTATAGCTTAAACACATTGATTTTAATTCAACTACTAAAACACTTAAATCCTGGCATGTCTATTATCTAATTAAAATTTTAAGCTTAATTTAAACCAAAATATTTATACTTTTGCTTTCTTTCAGACACCGTATAAATTTGAGTTCGGATTTCCTGATGACCCCTGATTTCTACTGGGATAGAGAAAACTTGGAGGCACTTTATGACAAAACATGTCAATTCCTTAGCATTACTCGTAGAGTTAAGGTAGGTCTTCTGTTCTTTCCAGAAAAAAATTACTTATAGCAGTATGAAAGAGGGAATTCCATTTGGCATGATTATTGTTATTTCTTAAAGTCAGTATGATATAGTAGAGAGAGAGATGGCCTCAGAATCAGAAAGACTTGTATTCTAGTCTCATTTTTGACATATTGGTTATTATGACCCTGGAAAAATCAATTGACCTTGTTTGCCTAAAGCAATTCTTTACAATAGTAAGTCACAAAACAACTACCAGTTAGCATTAATAAAAGTAAGTTTCTCACCAGAAGTTCCTGACACCAGTGAAGTCATGGTTTTAGTCTTAAAAATTTTTTTCTTAGCTTCTGCCTAATCTTCCTTATCCCATATTATATTAACTTCTACGCACCAATTAAGATGGAACAGCAATATGACTGACGTGAAAAGAGCAGTGTTTAGAAGAAATAATCATTCCATTCTTGTCCATAATAGGTGCCTTCCTTTTTTTCCCTTTCACTCTGCTCTTAATATCTTACATTTAGTTTTCAGTTTCATCATTCAACTAAACTGCACTCATCAGAGTTATCAATGCTCTCTTATTTGCAAAATCCATTAGCCTTTTCTCAATCTTCACTCTCCTTCTGTACAGCTTTTGGACAATACTGAACAATATCTCTTCCTTTATACTGTGTTCTCTTTAGTTTTTCATTACATCAGTCTCCTGGTTTTCCTCCTACATATCTGATAGCTCCTTTTTGTTCTCCTTTGCCCAGTCTTCATCAAGAACATGTATTTTAAACATAGATGTACCACAGGATTCTGTCCTGTTCTCCTCCTTGCTATTCATTTGGTGATCTTATCAGCTCTCATTTAATTACCATTTCTATGCAGATGATTTTCAAACTGCCATAACCTCTGACTACTAACTTCTAAGCTCACATCTCCAAATGCCTTTCACACATCTTAAATTGGACATCTAGTAGGTAATTCAAATTCAGCGTTCCTAAAACCAAACTCATAGTGCCTCCTCTCTCATATTTTCATTATTACCATTCTCAACTCTTTACTATCTTTTACCCGCATGTTCAATCTGTTGCCATGATCTGTCTTGTTAATCTTTGTAGCCTCTCTAATATTACCCTTCTCTCCTTTGATGCCACAACACTCTGGTGCTGGTCCTCATCACCTGAATTACTGCAGTAGTTTGCTGTTGGCCTGTCTCCTACAAATTTCTCTTCATTCGAATTCATCTTCCATATAGCCAGTGAAGCAATTTCCCTAAAGCATAGGTCCAACTTTATCACCCTCATCACTGCTCAGATTTCAGGCATTCCAGACTTCTCATGCCATACTCCCACCATTTACTCTTTGATCCAGTGATTGGCCTCATGACTATTTTATGAGTAAGGCGCTCTATCTCTAAGCATTCTCTGGTTATTCCCTCATCTGAAATGCTCTCCCACTTCATCTCTGCCTACTGATCTCCTTGGTTTCCTTCAAGTCACAACTTTAATTCCACCTTCTAAAGGAAGACTTTTTCAACCCATCTGAATTCTAGAGGCTTCACTTTTTAATGTATTCCTACTGTCATATATATAGTTTGTGCATGTTTATTTCCCCCATTAGATTGCAAGTTCTTTGAGAGCAGCAACTGTCTTTTGCTTCTTTTTGTATCTACATATCTCAGGACAGTGCCTGACATTTAATATTTATTTATTTACAAATATTGTATGTTTTCCTTACCACAGCCCTATAAGGTAGATGTTAATTTCATAGCAAACGTTGACTTGCTCATGGTCTGATACTGGATTCAAATGCAGGTCTTTTTAACTCCAAGCCCAGTGATCTACCCAATGTGCCATCTTGCTGTATGATTAAACCTGCAAATTTTACAGTAGCATACTACATAAAGTGTTGGATAGCACAAGGAGATCAGTTAAGTGTCTATTTCAGTAAAACATTTATAAGTAAATAAAAAGAGTCCATATTAACAAGATAAGAGTGAGACAGATTCTGGACATGATTCAGAGGAATTTCCTAATGAAAGATCGATCATTCAGTTAAAAAGTTTATCATACTTCCCAAACTTTAATAGATATATTTTTATATCTTTAATAGATTAAATACTCTAAAAGTGTTCATCTCTTTTTAAAAAGGAAAACCATTTGTCTTGTCACAAAAAGTTATTTAGGTTGATCAAGCTGTATATGTTGAAAATCCATAAATATAACAGTAACAATAATAGCATTTATATAGCATTTTAAGGTTTGCAAAGAATTTTACAAACATCTCATTTTATATTTGCAACAACCCTGAAATATAAGCAGTAGAAATATTTAAGTTCTTCAAAATCTTTGATTTTTATTTAAGATACTCAAGAGTCATTTAAATCATTTTACAAATAATAAAATTATTAATCCTCCCAGGTATTCACTCATTTCTGTGTTAAGAATTGGGAAGGACAACTAAACAAGAAGTGGAAATGTTTTAAGGACTCAAACATAAACTAGAAGAGATATCCGTTTTCCCTTAAAATTAGATCTAAAGTTGATTTTTTTTCCCCCAAAACAAGAAAGCAAACCAGAAGAGAAAAAATAACACATAAGGCTTATGGGCATAGACCTAATGGCCACTTATTGTGAATTTTGATTTTATATGCATTTGGAATTTATTTCACTCACTATCATCAATGGAATCTGCAAGAAACAATGGTTTATATAGTGTTTTGTCCCCCAGTATCCCCTCAAACTTTCCTTTTTACCTGCAGAATTTTTCTAATATTTTCTATTCTCTGTATTTTTATTTAACACCTGACTGTTTTTTAATACTTTTCTTTGTAAACACTTCTTTTTTTAGTTTGTTTTTTCAGTCGGCAAAAATTTTTTTCCTTTCCCTACTAAAATGAAAAAAAACCCCCATTACAAACATGTATACACGCATATAGTCAAAACAAATTTGTTGGCCCAATCCATGTGTGTGTGTATATATATATATATATATACACACACACACACACACACACATGTTCATACAATATACATTTTATATAACTGTTTTTATGTTGTACACATACACACGTTATTTAAAGCTATATATATATATAAAAAACCTGTGGCTTTATATTGGCATCAAAGCAAATATTGATCATTCCCTGTGACATTTTCCTCTTCACTTCTGTTTATTATTCCTTTGCTTTTTCTTCTCTTCCCATGCTAAAATCCTAAATTGGTATTTATAGGCAGTTTCATCTTAAAGAAAAAAAGTAACTTTGCTTTAGTTTTAACATCTGGTAATAGTGTTAAAAGTGGTAGAGAGCTCTACAAATTCATGTTAGAATTGCATGTTATGGTATGATAGCCAAAAAATGCTTTAGTCAACATATCAGTTTTCAGGGTGGCTTAATATTAGGGGGAATGAGGTTTTAGCAGGTATGAAAAATTTTGTTAATTCCCTTACATGTATCTGGGTATCCTGCAGTGAAAGCAGCAAGAGTAAAGCATTTAGGAAGGCTTAAACATGCCTTCTGGACAAGTTTGTCACTAATCTCTGTGACCTCAACATTAATGCAATAAAATATTAATACACAAATCATGTGGCTCTAATAATTTTTAATATGCTATTTTTGTTTGGTGTAGTTTTTCAGGGGAGTGGTTTGTTTGCATCTTTACATTATTAATAAAGATGTACCACATCAATGATTTGAAAGAATTAAAGTGGAAGAGAAAATAATGTCATTTTATAGTAATATGTAACATCTTGCAGAATAAAAGTAACAATTTAGATATGACCTTCCTAGAGTACTTAGAACTCAAAGAAATCTGTAATATTCATCCTTTATGAATTTATTCACAAGTCATGCTTCATTCTTGGAAGCCACTATTTTGGACTCAATAGGGTTCCTAATTTAGAATTTTAAGTAGTGTCATTTAGTTCAGATTTTCACGATAGACTTCACAATGATTGGCGGGGGGGCAGAGGATTTCCTCTTTTATTCTTTAATTTCCTTTTTTAACAGAATGAATGACTAGAGGAAATTTTTGTTTCATGTTTATAGTTTTTTTTTTTTAATATTAAAAAGGTATTTGATGAACTTCAGAATTATCAAAAGGGAAAATATTTGAAAAGTGGTCTAAACTGCATTTAAATTTAGGTCAGAGCCTGTTTCATTTGTAAAGTTGAGAAAAATGGTTAATAAAAGAACTGCATACATATAAATTATGAAGGCTAGTGAGTGGCACAGCAAGGTGTAGGAGATACAGAGCTGACCTCAAAAGCTAGGAAGTTAAGTCTTATCAATGACCTATATTGGCTGTGTGATCCAAAGCAGGTCACTTAACCTCTTTTAAGACCGCTCACACTAAACTGCGTTCAAAGTGTTGATCTATATTGGTACAGGCAATTTCTTTTTAATTTGTTGAGTTCTTTATATTAGTAAATCACTGTTTTGAGCCCTTAAACCTCATTTTTAGACCTTTGATAGATTTTTTTTTTTTAAATGAAAGCTTTTTATTTTTTAAAATACACACAAAGGGGCAGCTAGGTGGCACAGTGACCTGAGTTCAAATCTGGTCTCAGACACTTAACACATCCTAGCTATGTGACCATGGACAAGTCACTTAGTCCCAATTGCCTCAGCAAAAAATAAAAATACAAAGTTAGTTTTCAATATTCACTGTTTCAAAATCTTGTATTTTTTCCCCTCTTTCCCCACCTCCTTTCCCTACACTAAGTAAAACAATATAGGTTAAAAATGTGTTAATTCTTCTAAACATATTTCCACATTAACTTTGATAAGATTTCAAAAATATAAGCACTTCAGTATATGACCTATTGTATTTTTTAAAGTCTGAGCTCTAGACCGATTTTTTTCCCCCTTTTATAGGTGATGAATGAGAAGCTTCAACACTGCATGGAACTAACAGACCTAATGAGAAATCATCTGAATGAAAAGCGGGCACTCCGCCTAGAATGGATGATTGTGATTCTTATCACCATAGAGGTAAACAGGAAATTTTGATGACCTTTTTCACCATCTTAATTTAATCTGAAGGATTTTTAATTTCATTGGTCACTTCTCTGTTGATGCATATTATAGTTCATCCATGACATCTTCTCAAGTGTTGTCCATATTTTCCATAAAATTGCCAGTTTTTTGAAAGCAAAGTTCTAGAACTCTTATCTTCAGTCTGCTTCAATAGCTGTCTTTGGGACATCTTGAATTGTTTAAGTGATAAGCATCTTCAGATTGGTTAGAGAATCTTAACCCCATAACTCCCAAAAATATCTTTTATGAATTTCCCTTTTAGCGTAGAAGACGTTGCCACTTTACCACTCAGCCAGGTTCACTCACTTCACATATCCAATCCATTGACAGATCTTTCTCCCTTCACAGTATCTGTCACGTCTTCTACTGTAGAGCCACTACCCTAATTCAGGACCTCATCACTTCTTACCTAAGCTGTTGAGCCGAAGTCTGACTATATATTGCCAATACCTATTCAAAAACTCTTCCTCCAGGGTCAAATAAAAACTTTTGACATTTAAAGTTCATCAGGACCTGGCCACTATTTCCCTAGCATTTTTATTCTTTTCCTTGCATTTTATAATCCAACTGTCCTTTTGAATGTTCCTTATACATAGTACTTCATCTCCTATCTCCATGCTTTTGCATTGACTGTTCTCCATACCTGGACTGTTTTCTTCCTTGCCTCTTGGCATCTTAGTTTTTTTCTTTTTTCCAAAGTTTCTTCTGTAGGCACTGCTGGGTTCCAAATGCTAGTGTCTTCCCCTCAGAAATTGCCCTCCATCTATTCTGGGTAGATCAAGTATAGTCATTTACATGTTGTCTCCTGTATTAGATACTGTTTTTACCTTGATTTCCAATGCTTAGAATTCTCGGAGTATAGGGGCAGATAGGTGGCGCAGTAGATAGAGTACCAGCTCTCAAGTCAGGAGGACCTGAGTTCAGACACTTAACACTTCCTGGCTGTGTGATCCTGGGCAAGTCACTTAATACCAACTGTCTCAGAAAAAAAAAAAAAAAAAAAAAAAAAAAAAAAAAAAACAACTTGGGGTATAAGAGTACTTTTTGGTTGATTTCCCAGAAATACTAACTTACCACTTTTTCCTTTTTTATCTGATTCTTGCCCTAATAGGTTTACTTCCTTTTCTGTTCACATATTCCCTCAATATATTTCTATTCTATATTGCTTGTACGCAAGCTGACACTAAAAAGATGTTTACAGTTACAATCTATTATTTTCTCAATTGGTAATTTAAATTCTGAGACCACTGTGTTCATTAATTTAGTATCATGAGAAACACAATTATTGTTAAATGCTGGGTTTTTGTTTTGTTTTTTTAAACAGTGAGTAGCTTAAGATCTTTGAGGGATCCATATATTCAAATACAAGTCACCCCAGTTCTGTACTACAGTTAATTCTAAAGCAAAAGTCTCCCTCTACATCCAGAGCCATCTCCAGTTGTCTTTTATCTTGCCACTGGATCCTTCTGGTTCCAAAGGAGTGAGGCTGATTGACTTCACATAGTCCTCTCACTCAAGTCCTATTTACTTGCATGTCATCGCATCACCATTTTGATGTCATAGTACTCTAAGAATGAAGGACAAACAAGAAGCCCCATTTCATCATCCATTTGTAGTACTTATTTAAAACACATAATAATGGATTAAAGTTTTCACCCATTTTTTCCCTCTTTACAAAAATATACCGGTACCTTTGATGTTTCTCTAAATTCCATTTAGTAGTCTTAAGGTCAAAGCAAGTGACCAAAATTATAAAGGTGTTTTGAGGTAGATAAGAAACAAAACCTCTAAACTCTTTATGTTTAGAAAAGTAAGGTTTATTAATGGTTTCCAGCCTTAATGTACCACTTAATTATAAACACCCCCAGCATTTTAAAAAACAATAAAACAGTGCAAGTTTGCTAAAGTAACAAACAGAAAATACCTGTGCCTCCAGCTCAGAACCTACCTTGTACAGAGGCTTTCTATTAATTTAAGCTCATCTGAAGAGACAAGTTCCATCTAATCATATCCTTTTAAAAATATCCTTTTCATTTTTAGAACTTGATTTGCAATAAAGCTTTGTAATCAATGAACAGAATTTTAAATTTGTAATCATTTTCTTTATTCCAACAGGTAATGTTTGAACTTGGCAGACTATTGTTCTAATTATGTGGAAAAAGATGTGGATAACTGAAAAATTGTTTTACAAAATATACTGAATAGTCCCAATGACATGTAAATAATAGAAAGCAAATACTCCTGAATTTGCCTGATCTTTTAGAATGGTTCTAAATCTTTGGTGTGTGTACATATATATATATATATTTTTTTTTTTTTGATCAAATAAAAATTATGACTGCTATACTCAAGTTGCATGTCTCTCCCTCTAATCATAGTTCTTTGACTTTTAAAAATCTCCAAGAAATTCAAGTACTGGTTTTCCTACACACAAGTTATAATAAGATACCTAATTTTTGTCCTGTGTGATTCCTCGTCATAATTCTTCATCTGTCTATAGGTTTTAAAGATATTTTAGCCTGTCCTTTTCAATGAATTTTTTAACCAATTATTTCTATGTTTTCTAATATTTTTCAGTTTAACTTTTATTACAAAGTACACACTCTAATCTTCTAATCTAAGGTAGCAGGTCTAATCTGCTTCTTTATGGCTATCAAAGATGGAAATACTTTGGTAGAAATTTCCATAATTGTTCAGTTAAAAGCCTCTGAAATATGTCTCTGTGTATGTATGTAAGTAAAATTAAGGCATATTTTTTAATTAAGTTTCTTTGGTGAGTAATGAATCAGTCCTTGACTTTATTATATACTGATAGTTTGGAAATCTAAGTTTAGTACTTCTTAAAGAGACATATATAATTTTCTTCCAGATTTTATCATTAAAAAATTATATTCAGTTCTTAAAAATAATTTAACTTAATATATCACTTGAGATACTTTTATAAGTATACTTCTTACTATAGATCCTTGTTTTATTAATAATGGCACAAAATAAAGTTCTGACTCGGTGGGTCTTCCCTCCCATCTTCTACTTTTTAACTTGTCAAAAATAATTTCATTACAATGTTCCACAAAGAATCTCTTCTAAAATTTTCTAAAAATAGTTTCCTCAAAAGTGTTTTAAACTTACAAATTATTAATTCCATATGGGGCAAATAAAGTTATACATTTTAGTTTCATTTACTTGATGCTAGAGGAAAACTAAATAGTGAGAATCTTTATATTTCTTTTAGAAAATTTGCTTAGTTCTATTTGAAGTTTTTACAGTTTCAAAAACCAAACTGAAAATTTTTATCAATCACTATTAAATAGATAATCAACCAGTTATCAAAAATTCCTTCCCAGTGGATAGAGTGCCAGCCAGGCCTGGAGTCGGGAAGACTCGTTTTTCTGACTTCAAATCTGTCCTCAGACACTAGCTGTGTGACCCTGGTTGTCATTTAATCCTGTTTGCCTCAATTTCTTCAACTGTAAAATAAGCTAGAGAAAGAAATGGCAAACTATTCTACTTTCTACATTCTCTCTTTGCCAAGAAAACCCCCAATGGGCTCACAGAGAGTTAGATACAAACTGAAGAACAAAACATAAAATGAAATGGGAGTATTTATTTCCATCCCCAAAGATCTAAATACTGAACACATAGGTAGTAGCACCTAATAAAACTCATAGGCTTCAAGATGACTAAATATACAATTTCATATGTATTTAAAACATCAAGATAACCAACTGTTTACATTCAAATCCTTTAATGCCCGTTTTAAGTCCTCATCAAGATTCTTTGGTTTGTCCAATATTTTCACTTACTTATGTCCACTTATGCGATTAGTTACTGTGTGCTTCTCCTGTGTTGTTTGTTTGATGTCAATTATCTTCATAAGAAGTGAAAAATAATCCCAACTATCCTAGCCTGACTTTTACTGAGAATTTTTTTGTTTCAACCTTCCCAGTTATCTTTGAGGATACAAATTACTATTCTAAGATGAGATCAAGTTTTTTATATTTGCATTTTTTCCATTTCTTTCTTGCTAAAAGTGCTCCAGCTAGACCACAAAACTACACATTTAAGAAAGGTATTGCAGCAAAGTTTTATTTCCTACTGATGTGTTTGAGATCCAGAAATGTGGCCTTCAATTTAAGAAAGTATTTAGAGGGCAATAACATCTATTCTCCTTCAAATTGTAGCATTCAAATGAATATATCCAAGATTTTCTCAGAACTTGAAAAGCTAATAGAAATTGAATACATTCGGAAGCATTAGTTTCTAACCTGTAAACTTAACAGGAATTATTGGAAGAGACCTGGGAATCCATAAAGATACATAACTTCTATAGACTAGATATTAGTTTTTCATAATAGTAGATACTGTTGAGATTCATAAAAGTATTACTTCAAAGCTGCTTCAGTTCATACTCAGAAGGTTGGAAACCAGTATTCTAAAATGTTGGTAATTTCAAGTCCAGTTTTATAGTTAAATAGGGATTAGATGTTATATGCACAATCCCTTTCTAAAGTAAATATAATGGAAAATGTAGGTAAACATTTAAAGTTGCTATTCTTTAACTGGGTTATTTAAAACATTAAGGGGAAAAACAAATTATAAACAAATTAGTTAAAATAAACTAAGGAATAGAGTTGTTCTGTATTTTAAAATTTACAATAAGCTAGCTAAAAAAAAAAACATGATTCTCCTATTTTCTAGAAATTTAAATGCATACAGTATATATCAACATATAAAAACAATTTTTTTCCTGATTATTAGCTTGGAGATGTGTGCGAAAAAACAAAATAGACTTAAGCCTATAGAAGGGAAAATTTTAATTAACTTATTAAAAGCTTTTTATTTTCAAAACATATGCATAATTAGTTTTCAACATTCACCCTTGGAAAACCTTGTGTTCCAAAAATTTTTCCCTCCCTCCCCCACCCCCATCCCCTTTATCTAGACATGTAATCCAATATATGTTAAATATGCAAGTCTTCTATACATATTTCCACAATTGTTATGCTGCACAAGAAAAATAAAAAAATATATATAAGAAAACAAAAAGCAAACAATTTTTAAAAAGTGAAAATACTATGTTGTGATCCACACTCAATCCCCAGACCTCTCTGTGGATAACAGATAGCTCCCTCCATCACAAGACCATTGGATTGGCCCGATTCACCTCATTGTTGAAAAGAGCCACATCCATCAGAATTGATCATCACATATTCTTGCTGTTGTGAAAAATGTTCTGGTTCTACTCACTTCACTTAGCTTCAGTACATGTAAGTCTCTCCAGGCCTCTGTAAATCCAACTTGCTGAATCATTTCTTATAGAACAATAATATTCCATAACATTCATATACCACAACTTATTTATCCATTCTCTAGCTGATGGGCATCCACTCAGCTGGAAAGGAAATTTCCAAAATTTCAGAGATAAGATCCATTCTTCCAACTTTAAAATAAAAGTTAAGAAATTTACCTGTCTTTTTATTACAAAAATAGCCAATTATCTCCATCTTGCAGGCCAATAAACTATGGTGTTTCCACAACTAACAAGTACCGATTTGTGGAGGTCAAGAAACCAAATCAAGAGATCAACTCAAACTAGTCAGATCTGACCCACACTAGGTAGAAGTCCTCAGAGTTCAAAATGTTGATCTTAATCTAGAAGCCCCATGTGGTTTGGGTCCTAGTTACCCTGGAGCTTTTCTTTTTCCAAACAACCTAATAGCAATTAAGATCTGTAAACACAACTGTATCATAGATTTCCTAATTTGAAACCTGACAACCAGAAGCTCTATTTTTCTTCAGAAGTGTTGGTGTTTGTCAGTAATGACAAAAATGAAATTGCTATCTTTGTGAAGAATTTAAAATTTTATAAATCTTTTAATACTACTACACTTTACTCATGATAGATCTAATGCATATTTATAAATGAAGACATTTAATAACATATGTACCAAGTTATTAGAATCTACAACTCTTAGAATGCTTTCCTACTTCAGCTATCTTTTACATGCATGATCTTTTTTTTAATCTAACGTAGTAATGACAGCAATATTACCACTTCTTAGCACAAACAATGACAGTGGATAGTATCTTAGAATCAGGATGCCCAGAGTCTAAATTCTACTTCTATCACTTTTTAGTTATGTGATCACAGATACACTGCCTTTGGTGAGAAGACAAGTAGTAAAATGAAGCCTTCCAAATAATCCTATGCCTTCTGTCTTCCATCTCCTGAATTTGTCTCCAATCCAATCTCCAGTCTCCTTTAGGAAAAGGAATAACTCTTTCCACTCAATGAAAGCTTCACATCCAAACATACTCTATATACCCTAGTGATTATAAATGCCTGTAGATCATCATCTAAACCCTATCTCCAATTGCTTTTTTCACTACCCCCTCAACCTTCCTCCCCCTTCAACGGTACTCTGAAATGCATATTCCAGGCAACAAACTTCCCTTAATCTTAAATCTTCTCCTCTCCCACTACTAAATCTCTCAGCTATTGCTGAAACCTAATTCCCCACTGATAATACAACCTCCCTGGCCACTCTTTCCAGTATTGACTGCACCTTCACCGATTCCCATTTACTGGTCCAGGTTATGTTGGAATAATCCTTGTTCTCCATTGCCACTTATTAGTTCACTCCCTATAATTTCTCTTCTGAGATTTATACTATTCAACACTACCACTCAATCAAAACCCTGGTAAGTTGTTGTCAACAGACATTCCTACTATTCTGTCCTCAATGAATTTAGCACAAGTCCCAATTTTTCTTTCCAAACTCCTAACCTCACATTAAGTAACTTCAACATATATATTAATTTTCCCACAAACACCCTAACCACTCAGTTCCTCACTTCCTATTCTCAGTCATACACAGATGGTCTTCCTCTTGATCTTGCTATAGGAAGGCTTTCCCAAATCATCTTAATTCTGGTGCCTCTCCTGTCTTTAGTTCCTACTTTGTATAGTTTGCAAATATTTGTTTACTTATTTATCTCTCCCTCATATTTTAGGTTCCTTGAGAGTAAGGACTAATATTTTGTGTCTTTTTTTTATCCCCAGCACTTAGCACAGTGCCTAGCATATAGTCGGCACTTAATGTTTATTGATAAGATTCAGTCTTTATGAATGTCTATTTTCTTAGCTCTAAAATGAGGATACTAATACTTTAATCTACCTTCAAAGAACCAGTGGGGAGAAAGCAAGTGGAGGCAGGGGGAGGGAGAGAGTGTAGAAAAGACTTATGGAAACCTTAGAAGGTTATTACTAGTATCAGCTTTTAGAAGTAGCTTGGAATAATGGACAAAGTTCTGTACCTAAGCACAGAACATCTTTGCTTCCTACAATTACTATGTGACCCTAGACAATCACTTTATCAAAGCCTATTTGTAAAACAGCAGTGATATCTAGATATCTATAGTACCCATTTCACAAAGTTGTTGGAAAGTTCTAGTAGAACACTCTTTATTTCTTCATAAACCTTATATAAATATTTCATTTTGTTTTTAAAATAAGTATGTGAAGTATGACTATGAATACTGTCCCCATTTCATTGGAGCTCAAAAGTTACTTACCCAGGATCATACAGAATGTCAGATATAGCAAAGCTTCTTAAACTTTGGGTCAAGAGCCCATGTAGAGGAGTGGCAAAATAATGATTTACTTTTGGTAAATATTTCACTTATATATCTATTATACATATAACCAGGGTTGTGTAAAAGTTTCTTGGGCTAAAAGGGGGCACAAATGAAAAAAGGTTAAGCCCTGAAAACATCATAATAAAACATCTCAAATGCTGTAGTAGGCTACTGTAATAATCTACGTGAAAGGTAATAAGGGACTTGACTATCATGGTGGCTATGTAAATGAGAAAGATAAGCAATGTGAAGGAAGAATCTACAGCATATAGTAACTGACTGGATAGCAATAATAAAAAAAAAAAAAAGGTAGAGGAAGATTCCAAGGTTCTGGTTCTAAGTGATCAGAGCAATTATATATTGTTGATCAATCAACAAGAAATTATACACTTCTAGCACTGTACACACACTAAGTCTCTGCCGTTAAATTACATTTCTGCAGCAAAAATATCATAGGTATATATGCTACCTCCACCAACCCCCCCTCCCCACACACACACACACTAGATACAATGTAACAAAGTGGGTGGTGGGACCAACAGCAGAGAGTAATCATGAAGTTACATAAAGCATAAGAAAGGAAGGAGTGCATTTTAGGTACAAGAGACAGTCAGTGCAAGGATAAGGAGAAGGAAATTGAACCGCAATAAGAAACATAAAGGCTAGTTTGGCTAGATCATAGGAAAGCATTTAATATGTAATATGTGGAAAAGTAGGATAGAGCCACGTTGAGAAGCACTTTAAATATCAAGTTACATGAAACCATTGGAGATAGAGTAATCGGGTGACATGCTTAGACCTATACAAAAGGAAAATCATTTTGGAGATTTATAACAGATTTAAAATGAGGAAAAAACTGAGGCAAGAATATTTAGGAGCCTATAATAGTCCAGCTCCCAGTTTCTTAAACTGTGCGTCACGATCCCATATGCAGTCTCATAACTTGAACATGGCGGGGGGGGGGTGTCACAAAATTATGATTATCAATAAGTGTTTGACATGTATACTTATACAACTATATATATATTTCTCAGGGTTGAAAAGGGATCAAGAGCAGAAAAAAATTTAGGAAGCATTAATCTATATAAGAGGTGATTAAGGACCTGGAAAACTTGCTGACTACATTTAAGGGAAGAGATTAGAAAAGAGAAATCGAGTTTGATTAGTATATTGTTAAATAAATAAATTACCCCTAGCCATGAACAATTACTATTTCTTCTAATTATGTCTGCAAAAGGTATTTTTTAAAATTATTTCAAATAGATCCCAGTTGTGCCTTGTAGATTCCCAAATATTTTATATGCTCTAGTTATTTTGAATAGAATTTCTCTTTCTGGATGAAAATGTTGAGGTAAAAACCAAATTTGACAGATGACTAAATACATGTTAAAAAATATAACAAAATGATGCTGCATTCATGGATGATTGGAAAAGATAGTGATGCCCTCAAACAGAAAAAGTATCAGTCTGGAAGAGGAAAAGGTTTTAGAGAAGGAGTTCTGTCTTTAAAACATGTATGAATTAGAAATGTCTGCAGTATCTTCACTTCAAAATGTCCAGTAGGCATTTCATGACTAGGGCTCCGTAGATATGAATTTTGGAATTGGTTTCGTATAATCAGAGATGATTAAATACATGGGAGCTAATACAAGTAAGTCTAGGGAGGAAAAAGACAGGGACCCAAGACAGAACTTTGTTTTTCACCCAAATTTAGGAGTTTTGACATGAATGATGTTCCAGCAAAGGATACAAAGGATGCTTAGACAGGTTAGAGGAAAACTAAGAGAGTAATGTCTTGAAAATCCAGAAAGATGTTTCCAAGAGAAAAAGGGAGTCAAAATACAATTAAGAATTAGAAGAGGAAGTCTAGAACATACAATAAAGAATCAAAGAAAAGAGAAAAATAAGTTTTCATCATTGAAATATACTATGGAACACTTGGGCAAGGAATTTGGGATAGGTATGGTAACTTTTCTTGTCACTTCTCCCTACCCTTACCTCTACCTTTTCCTCTCCCCTTCTCCTGAATATAGACCACCGTTCCCTTTAACAAAAATGCTCTCCCATCCTTGGAAACTGTCTAATATTTAAAGGCACAAACCATGCTCATCAAATTTCCATAAGACACTACTGGGAGAGATTTTGAACCCACTATGATGTGAGAACTAGATGAAGAGACTATGGTTACTTAACCTAGAGAGCTGAAGGTCTGCTATGTGGAAGAGGAGATTTTATTTGCTCAATTTGGCCCTAGATGGCCCAAAACTGGAAACTGAGTGGATGCCCATTAATTGGAGAATGGCTGAATAAATTGTGGTATATGAATATTATTGTTCGGTAAGAAATGACCAATAGGATGATTTCAAAAAGGCCGGAGATTTATGAATGATGCTGAGGAAACAAAGGCCAGGAGATCGTTATAACCAACAACAAAATTGATGACCCTAGGACCTGGCCATCCCAACAATGAGATGAACCAAATATTCCAATGAAGCAGTAAGAACTGAACAGCCCCCCCAGCGAAAGAACCTGGGAATCTAAAACCATTAATTGAATTCTAATCCTATATTTTTCCCCACCGCATTCTTGATTTTCCACCAGTACAATATTTCAGAGTCTGATTTTTTTTAAGCAAAAAATGGTTTGGTCATGTTAATTTATTTGTATCTAATTTTATTTTAAACATTTAAATCTAAAATTTCCTACTGGGGGAGGGGGGGGGGAAGGAGGGGAAAATTTAACAAGATTTTAATTGTCAATGCTGTAAAGTTACCCATGCATATAACCTGTAAATAAAAGGCTATTAAAATTTAAAAAAAAAAAAAAATTGGCCCTAGAAAGCAGAAGCAGATAGAGGTGGTTGAAGAAGTTACAAAGATACAATTTTGGGTTTAATGTTTGAAAAACTTCCAATAATTAAAGCTGTCCAAAAGTATAAGTCTGTTACTATGTAAAAGAATAGGCATCTGATTTAAGCATAAAAAACTAGATTATAAATAAATTAGAGGAACATAGGATAGTTTATCTTTCAGACTTATGGAGGAGGAAGAAATTTGTGACCAAAGATGAACTAGAGACCATTACTGATCACAAAATAGAAAATTTTGATTATATCAAATTAAAAAGCTTTTTAAAAAAAACAAACAAACAAGATTAGAAGGGAAACAAAAACTGGGGATACATCTTCACAGTTAAAGGTTCTGATAAAGGCCCATTTTAAAATATAGAGAATTCTAATTTATAAGAAATCAAGCCATTCTCCAATTGATAAATGGGTCAAAATAGAACAGAGAATTTTCAGAGGATGAAATTGAACTATTACCACTCATATGAGTGTTCCAAATCACTATTGACAGAAATGCAAATTAAGACAACCTGAGATACCATACACCCTTGATTTCAAGATGACAGGAAAAAAAAATGAATGTTGGATGGGATGCAGGAAAACTGAGACACTGATGCATTTTGATGAAGTTGTGGAAAATGCAACCATTCTGGAGAGAAATTGGAATTATGCCCAAAAATTATCAAATTGGATACCCTTTGATCCGGTGTTAAGCTTACACCCCAAAGAATACTAAAGAAGGGAAAGTGACCAGATGTGCCAGAATGTTTTGGCACCCTGTTTGTAGGGCTAGGCTGGAAACTAGTGGATGCCCATCAATTGCAGAATGTTTGGGAAATTGGTATATGAATTTTAGAATATTATTGTTCTAAGAAATGACCAGCAAGATGAACAAGAGGCTTGAAGACTTAATGAACTTGACAAGTGAAATAGAGAACCAGGAATCATTGTATACTTAACAACGATACTGTATGAGGGTATTTGATGGAAGTGGTTTTTTGACAAAGAGACCTAACTCTTTAATCATCAATGATGGACGGAAAGGTACACCCAAAGAAAAACACTGGGAAAAATTAAACTTTTGATTTTTGTTTTTCTTCCCAGGTTATTTTACCTTCAATCCAATTCTCCCTGTGCAACGAAATGTTTTTCTGCACACATATGTTTATCTAGGATATACAGAACATATTTAACATATAAGGACCTTGCCATCTAGGGAGGGGTGGAGGGAGAGGGAAAATCAGAACAGGGAAATCAAAATGTTGTAAAAAATTACCTTGGCATGGGTTCTGTCAATAAAAAATTATTAAAAAAAAAAAAAAGAATAGGCATCACTTAAGTCTTTTAAGCAGAAATTGGAGTACTTGTCAAACATGTTATAGTAGGGATTCTTTTCACTGATAGGTTGGACAAGATAGCATTGAGGTCCTTTTTCAATTTTGTGTCCAATGTTACAGAAAGGTTAAAAAAGATGAAGTACTTAAAAAAAAAATCATTTTGCAGGGAGGAATATGGTTAAATGATATAGTCAGAAGATTCTCATCTGACCCCTTTCTCTTCCCTTACACAACTATCACTAATTCAGGCCCCCATTACTTCCTTCTAGGACTATGGCAATGATCTTCCAATTGGAATCCCTATCTAAAGTCTCAAATCTATTCTCCATACAGCTGCAAAGTTCTCAAAGTATAGGTCTGACCATATTACTCCCCACTTCAAAAAGCTTTATGGCTCTCTTGCCTCCAGAATGAAATATACCAAAGACTTATTTTACCTACTCTCTTTCACATCCTGTTCCAAACGGGCTAGCCTATTTGCTATTTCCTGTCTAGGGTGTTGCATCTTCTTGTCATGCTTTCGCATACTCCATGCCCTATGCCTGAAATGTACCTATTGGCTGACTTTGTCTCCAAGAACCTTTAACTTCCTTCAAAGCTCAGTTCAAGTGTTTCTACCTATAGGAAATGCTATCCTGGTCTCAGTAGTTGCTAGTATCCAACAACTTCTTCCATCCAGTAAGTACTTTGTATCTACATTGTTTCTCAAAACGAAGTGTAACCTCCTTGAAGGCAAAGATGATTAAAAGAGTGACAAGCACTTTAAATTTCATAGCCAGACACATACTGTTATCAAGCATTATAAAAATTTTCTTGACTAGTTTATTCCAAAGAATTGGTTCTACTCTCAATTCATTAAATCATTTGAGTCTCTTGTGAATGTAGCACTACACAGTATTTTACAAATATTTTTTAAAAAGAAAAAAAAAAAGGGGAGGGGCCCTGCTCCAAGAGCTTACCACCCAATTTGGGAATAAAGCCATCAATAGAATAACAATGAAAGACAATACATAATTTAATGGAACAATTCAGAAGAATATATACAATAATAAGTTTCATGAACTTCTCAGACTTTAAGCTGAATAAGAGGTAGTGAATGAAAAATATTTTAAAAATTATAAACAAAAATAGTAAAAGATGAATATTCAGCTTCAACACTGAAGAAAACAATATTCCATTCGAATGTAATGTAACTAACTTTGTGGAATATCTCATTCTTAAATAACGGAAATTTCATAAAAAGTACTAGAAGAGATTACCAAAATAAACCTGTCTTATTGAATATTAATTAACTACTCACATTACCACTAAGTTAAAGTAGGTGGTGTGTAATAAATACCTTTTCCTATAACCAGATTTTACTGCATAATTGATGGAAGGATACAAAAAATTTTTTTTGTTTTTCTTTGTTGTCCAATTTCAGAGGTTTGTTGTGAGGATTAAACGAAAATGTACATAAAAGTTTCTGAAACATTAAAGGTCAGTTACTGTTAATAAGAACCAGCCTACCTGATTATATGCTACCCTGATTTTAAGACAACACAAATTTTGGGGACAGTCTCAGGTCTATTTCTTTAGGAAATACACCTACCTAATTTCTAATTTTACTATATATACTTTGCTACTGAGGTATAAGATGCTATGTTGCAAGTTATTTCTTTTTATCATAGAGATGATTTTGGAAATATCTGAATTTACATCATGAACCTTAACATGAAAAAATTCTTTCAAAATAATTTCCCAGGTCAATGAGAATGGATTCTACTACAGACAAGTCATGAATTCTTTCAATCTCAGTGAAACTAAACTAAGTTGTTCTTTTCAAAATTCTAAAACTCTAATCCAGCATTCTATAAGTTATTTGAAGATTCAGCGGATATAAAAAGCTAATATTAGTTTTTATTAATATTCTATTTTTAACATCAATAAACTGGAAAAATACAATGTAGATCAATAGTTTTCAAATAGTGTTCTATAAGGGATATCAGTTCCTTGGGAGGAAAATATGGTCACAGTGTTGGCTTTGTGCAGGTAAACTGAAACATTTTAGTGATTCACCAAGTCACTACATTTTCAGAAATGGTATAGACTTCAAATTAAATATCTGGCAGATTAAATGCTAGGTTTGTTACAAAAGAAATTTATAGGCTGATTCTGCCCAAAAAGCCAAAAATGAAACTTATTAAGTTGGTAAAATGGTAACTTCTATTTAACAGAGCAACTACCATAGAACTATCTATTAATAAATACAGTAATAAAACCTAAACACTTGAATACATATAAGATGTTTTTTTTACTTTTACCATTTCCATTTCCAAGTGCTTTCCAAATCAGTAAATTCAAGGGTCAAACTGAAAATGCCTAAGTTACACCAAAAAATAGCAGCAAAACCAAATCAAGATTTTTAAAGGAAACTACTATACATTCAACTTTTAAAAATACTTAAATCTGATTTTTTGGGGGGGAGGTGCTGAGGAAATTGGGGTTAAGTGACTTGCCTAGGGTCACACAGCTGTTAACACAGGTTAACAGTGTTAAGTGTCTGAGACCAGATTTGCACTCAGGTCTTCCTGACTTCAGGACTGGTATTAATCTCTGATTCTTAAGGGTTCCATGCTTTTGGAAAATTGCATCAATATAGATCAGCTATATACCTTCATGGTTATGCTTCAGGTGCTTCATGTGTATGCATGCATGTCAATGTATTTCCCTTTTCTAGCACATTTGGTAGATTTCCTATAGACCTACCATATTAATAATAACAGAGCTATTATCACATTATTATATATTATATAATAATAACATAGGATAAAAGGTTGAGAAGCTGTGCTATGTACCAGTATATATCAATGAGATCATTGGAGTAGCAAAATATACTAGAATATAAATTTTACATTAAACTTCAGTTAACATTTATTCCTCTTTTTATTTGAAGTCCACTTTAAGTATTCTACTGGCATACACATTTTGTTATTATTTGAATATAAAATGTTACAATTATTAATTCATCTTCCTCCTCCCAAATAACTGATACACACATACACTGACCAGAATATTCAACTTTTAAAATAGTATCTGATACTCACACAGCCTTAGCAATCAAAGAACAAACATCCTCTTTGGTTGTCCTCTTCATGTGGAATTCCCATAACAACTAGTCATCAGCTAACTTCATGTTTTTCCACTAAAATATTCTAAACTCTAAGAAGCAGCTCTAATTATCAGGATAACCCTCAGTAAAGCACAAATTATAGTACATCTGAATATAGTAAGTGCACTTTGATGATTATTACAAAGGCATAGGATGACAAGTATAAATGGAAAGGATCTCTAAGCACAATCTAGTCCAGCACCATTTTACAAATAAGCACACTGAAGCCATGGGAGATTAAATGACTTGCCCTAGGTAATAAGCATGTCAGGATCAGAACATGGGTCTTCTGACTCCAAGCATTTTTTTCCCCCACAGTACAACACCACTTCAACCCATTCCACTCACTTGGGCCCATAGGGTAGATTCAAAATCTAGAACTTTAACCCTTAATTCAGTACAAGTGGCTACTGAAGATAAATGAGATGATCCTCTCTATATAAAACAAGTTTCATGCTTCTTTGCCCCATGGGATTCAGTTTTCAAAAGCTACTCCTGAAATTCTACTTTTTATTTGGTAATATAAGGTAGATTTCCTTTTTTAAAGACTTATACATCTTAGACCTGAAAGTCACCTTAGGTATCATCCATTCAGACCAGATTCTCATTTGCAAAATGAGAAAACTGAGGCTAAAAGATTAAGTGATTGGCATCATTGAACTGAGATTTGAATCTTAGCATTCCAGAGAAGTCTAGTGTCCAACACACTATGCCCTACTGTGTCTTCAATGCACCCCAAAATGCTTAACAAAGTTCACAAATCGTAAAAATAACTAGGCTCAAAAAAAGTAGAATTGAAAGGATCTTTTCTAAAAATCTGACTCAATTCAATTCAATTTTACAGATGAAGAAATAAGACTCAAGTGAACTGACTGATAACTATCAGTCAGGAGCCCTACCCAAACCTCATAATAAATCCCGTGTTTATCACTTGGAGAGCAGGGCATAAAGTTAAGAAAAGTAAAGATCCTAGTGATGTGAACTTTTTAAGAGAAAAATAAGATAACAAAACAATTCGTTAGAAACTTTCTGATTCATCAGAATGAAATTAAAACTTAACAAAATCTGAAATGTCTCAGTTTCCAGATAAAATTATGGTTGTCAGTACCTGAAACTAAATTTTGTTTTGAAGTCAACACACTTGACCTTCAAAACAGTCATTTCAGTAGTTTACCAAAGGAAAAGAAAGTCTATATACTAGAAGTATTATTTACTTTTAGGTTGCTAAAACTCCCTGTATTGTTACTTTCAGTTCATGGAACCACAGGAACAAAATAATGGGTTGCTACACTAAATCTATATTTCAGGAGAATTTCTGCTCTTATACCTTCCTGGATTGAAATCAGCTTTTTCCTTCTTGGGATTGACCAAAAGTATAAAACTGCCAAAGTATAAAGTGAAAAGAAGTCAACAGTGAAACACTGGCAACAAGATTCTTAACTGCTTCCTCAGTAATGAGGTAAATTTTCGTTTCTGAAATTCAGAACTCCAAATCTACTCTTTAAACGGGCAAAAGGCCCTACTAAAACTTATTTTTCATCAGAGAATACTACTATGGTTTCAAAAAATAGCTAAGGAAAAGAGAAGTTGGTTATAAATGTTAATCATCAAGGTATCGAATTACTTTTTAAAACTAATGTGGATACAATGTTTCAGTCCATGTTTTAAAGTTTTTGACTTTCTAGACTTGGAATAAACCTGGAGACTATGAGTAACTAAAATACCAATCTTGTAACAGGAAAACAGATGCATTTTGAATCGCAAATATGCTTCACAGCCATAATACTTTTACAACCAAAGTTACCGAGTTAGTATGTCACAATTTTTAGGCATTTGAAGAGACAAGCCACTAATCTGACCTCCTAAGCAAACAATGCTAAACATTTAGCCTATTTTTTTCTTTAACACAAATTTCAGAATTTTTAAATCGCTTACATGAACTATCCAGAAAGTCTTCTACGTACTCTGTGGTTTTAAATCGCATTCCCTTACTAGTTCAAAAAAAAAAAAAAAAAAAAAAAAAGATTAAGTATGAGAAACTGACAAGCCAAGATAAAAAGGTGCTGGTCAAGAGGCGTCAAAAGCAAAAACACGCATTAAACCAGGTGGCTATAGAGGCTGAAAGCCGGGTACCCTCCACACTCACTCCAAATTATCAGAAATGTGCCCCTCCAAAACACCTTATATAAACCACCAAGGAGTTGCCACTGGAACCATACGCCTTCCTATGTTCTAACTTTCCACGCTTTGGCCCCACATGGCTTGCAGAAGTTTGGCTGGAGTGGGGGATAGGGTGGGAGTAGCCCAGTGGTTGCTGCTGCTGCTGCTGCAGTTGCTGCTAGTGGCGGCGGCCGTGCCGGCGGCAGAGAGTAGCAAGAGGCGGAGGCGGAGGCGGGCGGGGGAGGGAGGCGGGAGGGGGGGGGGTTCTTGCCGCCACAGCTCTCGTCGCCCCCCCCCCCCCCCTCCCCGGCGGGAGCCGCTCTCAGCCTCTTTGCACAAGTCGCTCCGCTCCCGGTCATGTGACCTTAACGTAACCGGACAGGAAAAGCCCCGCCGCCGCCGCCGCCGCCGCGCCGGAGACACCGACCGCGGCAGCAGCAGCAGCTAGAGCCAGAGAAGGCGGCGGCGGTGGCGGCAGCGGGAGAGCGGCTGGGGCTGCACAGCGGCGCCCCCCTGCACTCCTCCTCCCAGCAGCGGCGGCGGCAACACCAGGTAAGCAGGTACCGACATGGTCCCAGGGCCCCGGTTTCCACGTGCCACCCCTGCCCCAAAGCCCCCGGAAAAACGAGGAGGCATGGGGAATGCAGGGGTCCGGGCTCGTCAAAGATCCCGGCGGTGTTAACAAAGGAGACGACGAACAAGTCGTGTCCTGCTCCCCTTTACTCCCTGCCCGGCTCCAGGTGATGATCAGGAGGTTGAACCCGGGCAGCCAAGAGGCCCGGTTCAGGAAAACGGGAGAAGGGTGCGCCCCGTGGGGGTGGTGGCGGCTGCGCCTGGCGCCGGGACTCTGGCCGCCTGACAAAACCATCCCCCGGAGCCAGGCGGCGGCGGCGAGTCGGCGGCGGCCTCATCCGGGGCTTTTCGGGAGGGGGAGGGGACGGAAGCCGAGAGGGCGGGCGGCGGAGCTGGGGAGGGGGGGCAATCCGCGTTCCGTTCCCCTTCCCCGGCCCCTCCCCTTCTCTCCACTCCCCTCCCGCCGCAACCGCGAGGTCTGTCACGATCGGCGGCGGCCGGTGAGAGTCCCGCGCTGGAGCCTGGAGAGACGGGCCCGTCTGGTGCGTTACCCCCTCAGATATTTCGCAGCCTCCGCCTCCTCCCGCTGCGGCGGCGGCTGCTGCTGCTGCTGCTTCAGCGGCAAGGCCGCGAGCTGCGGAAGTGGGTTTGGGGGGAGGGGAACTGGAAGGGAGGGGGAGGGGAGGGATCCGGTCAGACCGGAGCAGGCCCGGCCTCTCTGGCGCTTCTCCCAGCTGCAGCGACTCCTCCAGCTCCTGCCGCTAGTGCTGCGGCTCCGCCTCCTCCTCCCAGCTCGCGGGCGGGGGCGCGCACGCGCGCTTCCGGCCTACCCGGGTCTCGCGCTGTCTCCGGCTCTCGCGCGCGCTTCCGGCCTACCCACTTCTGGCTCGCATTCTTACCCCCCCCTACCCCCACTCTCTCGTTTCTCCCCTCCCCCTTTCTCATGCGCCGGGTTAATCGAGCTTTCTGGGGCGGTGCGCGTGGCGTTGGCGTCGGCATTGTGTTAAACTCCGCGGGACTTGAGAGAACGCGCGCGGGAGCGAGCGGCGCAGGCTGGGAGTGTCGCATGTTTTTCCTCCGCCCCCGCCCTTGCCCCTCCCCAGCCCCAGGGATGTCTTCGCCGGCCCCGCCTCTATTCCGCCTCTCCCAGCCCCTGGCTCGGGGCTAGTCTCGGACTGAGAGGCTTGAGAAAATGCTTTTCTCCCGCCCTCGGGAAATGACCGTTAACGCTTCCTGGGGCCTGGCTGGTCCGATGGGCGCTCGCCGCCGACAGCTGGCGGGGCGTTTAACCGGCTGCTTCGGCGTCCTCCGGATCCGTGCAGGCGGCGGTTTCTCGGTCGAGGCCCCCGAGCTTCCGCCGACCCCAGATCTGTGCCTCCGATAAAAGATTGGAACGCCTCGCGCTTGCTCGGGTTTTCAGGCAGTTTTACCTCCGGGTGTGAGACGATAATTTAGCCTCGCTCCCGGGGCTAAACCGGAATTGTCATTTTTAGGCTCCTTGGAAGAGGGGGAGCACCAAGGGGCAAAATCACTACCTTTAAGGGAGCCTAGGGGAAGAGAGAACGGTGGTGTTAATCTTTCAAGAACGAGGGAAATCTCCTTTAACATCCCTTGGAGTCCAGGGCTATGTTATTGAATAGACATGGGGGAAAAGGGATACAAAACATTACAGTACAGTGTTATGTAATTGGGGTTTTCTACTACTAATTGGAAGTGACTCTGAAACAAGTGATGTCTTCTAATCATTTCCCAAGAATTATATTTGGTTATATCTTTAAAGTCACTTCTGATAATATTTTAAGTTCTAAGTAATACCATAAATTAGTAATTCTGTTGTAAATTACACTTTTCTTCTGCCATTTGGCTGTTGATCATTTTGTTGGTTAAATCACATCTATCAAAGGATGAACTTGGCTTAAGTTGAAAATTTAAATCTTTGCTTGATCAGTAAAGTAGATGGTAAAAAAGTTAAAAACAAAATTTTGGAGAATTACTCATAATATTGTTTCTTCTCTGTTGGAATAATCATTTTGCTCCTCATAGAGCTTCAGGAACAAGTGACCTGTAATTAAAATTCCAGTTTGGGAAGTATGAATTTGGTTTAATTGAAATGAGTTGGATATCAATGGAGATGTTTGTAATACTTATTTCTGCTACTTGTCACAAATTAAATTTTAATAGTGGAATTTACTTTTCATGATGAATTCCCATTCCCCTACAACGTGGTAATATTTAGGCTGTTAAAATATAATTTTAAGTCTACGATGATTTTCTAAAAAAAAAAAAAAAAATCACTTGAGTGATTTACTAAAGTGATGTTTCTTTTTACTGAATCCAAACAGTAATTTATTACATTTATACACTCAAATTGCAGGGCAGTTATTCTTAATTAGTAGAAAGGGTTTCTCCAAGCTAGTGAAATCACACATGTAAACCCGGATTTTTTTTTTTTTTTTACTTTTTTATTATGGCTTTTTATTTACAAGATATATGCTTGGGTAATTTTTCAGCATTGACCCTTGCAAAACTATTTGTTCCAATTTTTCCCCTCCTTCCCCCCATCCCCTCCCCCAGATGGTAGGTAGACCAGTATATGTAAACCCGGATTTCCTACCACACCACCAAAGATTACGTTTCTCTTGTAGATTTTGAGACTATAAACCACACAAAAAACATTCATGCCTTTCTGGAGCTTAAATTCTACTGGAGAAAAAACCCACCATGGATGTAGAAAGTTCTATGTCCTTAAAGGGAAGTAATTTGAAATCGACTTGTAAAGGTAGGTTGGAACCAGGGAGTTAAGGACTTTAAATTGCAAACAGAGGTATATAAATTTCTAGCCGCTGAAGCTTCTTGAATGAGGAAGTGGCATGGTCAAATTGAATCTAAAATTAATTTTCTCCGGTCAAATAATTTTTTCATCATGAAATAAAATGCAATTGTGTGTTAACTACCTATTCTATATAAAACTCTTATTAGGCCTGGGAGGTGGTAGATTAAGTCAGACACTTATTAAAAACCTATTTTTAAATTTTTTTCCAAGTACATGTAACGATAGCTTTCAACTTTAATTTCTGCAAAACTTTGTATTCCAAATTTTTCTTCTTCTCCCCTCCCCAAGACAATAAGCAATCCGATATAGGTTAAATATGTGCAGTTCTTTTCAACTTATTAACATATTTGTCATATTGTGCAATAAAAATCAAAAGGATAAACCACTACAAAGAAAATAAGCATACAGCATGAAAAAAGTGAAAAATATTCTGCTTCCATTCACATTCAGTCTCCATAGTTCTCTCTCTCGATTCCAATGAACTGCATAATCTTGTTACTGTGTTCAGTGTTCTTTTGGTTCTGTTCACTTCACTCGCATCAGTTCGTGTATTTTTCCAGGTTTTTTGAAAATCTACTTGTTAGTCATTTCTTATAAAACAGTAATATTCCATTATATTCATATACGATAACTTATTCAGCCATTTCCTATTCCTTGCTACTACAAAAAGGTTTGCTACAAACATCATAGTCCTATCTTTGAAGTACTTGAAATACTGTTTTCCTCACTGCCCAGTACTCTACTTTTTAAAAAAAATTTACACCATTCTTAGTTACATTGGTTGGCAAAATCAGCCCAAAATATTTGCTGATCCAACCAGTTGCTTTCATCAGATTACTTCTCTTCTAGAGAAGGAAGATGTAAATATAGCAGTGGAAAAAAAAAAAAAAAAATGGAAGAGCTAGGCATTGGAATTCCCATGAAATAGTGCTGTTTTGTGATAACTTAGAATCATCTACCTGTTTTCTGCTGTCAAAACATGTATCACAACTTCATATTTCTTCATCAGTAATGGTGCTTCTTCAAGAAAATAATACTATGACACTTTGAAATTTTGAATCTTTAATTGTACCCATTAGACTATGCTATTTCCATCAGTTTTTAATAGAATCTTTACAAGTATATACATATATTAAGGGGTAAAATTCTTATAGATAATGCACAAGATTCAGCCTTTTATATATCAGGGTTGATAACTAATGATACTAGAAATGATTTTTTTTTTTTATGACATAGCAGCTTATAGGACAGGTGATTGAAAAGAACTTATTCCCCATGAAATATCTCTACCTTATATTTCCTAACAGTTTTTACCCAAAATTTCTGGGTTCAGGAGATTTTTTTCCCCAGTATTCTCTACCATATCTCTGCTGTCAGACTCACAAGAGTCTCACTACATCTCCCATGAGAAAAGGCTGATATAATCACTAATCATTTTCTCTTAAAAAAAACCAAAAAACTAATATATGACATTACTGATTCCCAGTGTTAAGATATGTCATGATTTTTACTAATGAAGATTTTAGAAATAAATCCCATAGTGGGAAGAAGATCTGAATTCTAGGCTTGGCTTTATCACTTTAGCAAGGCAATTAGAATCCTAGACACATTTTAGAAATAGAAAAGGAATTTAGAGATTATCTAGTCTTAACATTTTCATTTTATAGATAAAGAAATTGAAGTGTTTTGCTAGAGAGTGTTTTGCTGATGATTCCATGGGTTGTAGATAACTGATTCAAGATTGGAATCCAATTTAACTCCAAAGGCAGTAATTTTTTTCAGAAAGAAAATGTTTTTATACCACATTGCTGCTTTCATACCACGTGCTTCTTCAGAGATTCCATTTCTTCATCTGAAGAGATTGAATTGGATAATCACTGAAATCCCTTCAAACTCTAATCTTCTGTGAATATATGAATGTTATGTTTGACTTTGGAATCTACTTTAAAAAATAAAATTTACCCAAAAAAAGAATTTATAGAAAACAATTTTAAATAATTTAAAAATATATAAACATATTAAAATAATTTTAAAAATTAAAAATAATTATTCAAGCAAAATTTTCCATTTATAAAGGTCTTTACAAGGTTCTTTTATTCATCAAGCTTTTCCTGACATGTTTAAAATATTCATGGATCCATGAACTAATTTTAGAAGTTTCAATAACATAAGCACAACATGAGCACAACTCATCCATATGCCCATTCTCTCATAATTTTGCCAGAAAAGATAGTCACCTGTGCTTTAGGAAGTTTCCAGTAGAGCAGTTGTATTCTGTGTCTTGATGCAACAATAGGATGGACCTGGAATTTAAACAAAAAAATAGCATCTTTGCTTCTTGGAAAACTTGGGAGTGAGAGTGGAGAATTTTAGAGGAATTTTGCTGTTTCCTGAAAACAGTATATGGTCATCGCTTGCCTTCCCCTCAACCCCAACTTTGGGCTTACCATACATAATGATAAGTAGGTTCTATAAAGTGTTCATCCAAAGGCATATTAACATCTGAGCAATAAATATTTTTTCATTTGGTCTTCACCATGAGGCGAAAATCAGTGACTACAGAACTCTTCTGGGAAGCTTGAAAGTGTTCTGAGGCTTGATATAATCCTGACAGTGTCCAGAAAGAGGAGCATCTAAAGTGTTTCATCATCTACAGGGCCTTCCAGTTCAAAAGGTTCTGTGATAGATCTCCATGACAGTATCAAATAATCTTTGATAAGCATACATATCTCTATTTTATGCCTCTCTGATGTGTTGTTAGAGGGTTGCCAATTAGTATTTCAGTTATTGTCATCTAGTGAGTATGAGATGAGATGATTTTGATGTTTGTAGAAAAGAAACCTTGTAAAAAAGCCTATTAAGTGTTCTATTCTACTAAATCAAATACTTTGTCTTAATCGATATCTTTAAACTTGACAAGATCTTATAATGTCTTTATTTTTCAGTTAATTGTGAAATTGCAAATATATGGTCCATTGTTGAATACTGCTTGCAAAAGCCTGTTTATTTACTACTGATACTTCTCATTAATGAGGAGAATTAACAATTCTCTTGATTGATCTTTATTGATTATTATAAAGATTTTGTATAAATGGGAGACTAGGTAGATATAACTCAATAGTTTTGATATTCTCTTAAACATCCTTTTCAGTATTTTAAGGTCTGGATTTTTTTCACTTTGATGTCTTCCTCTTCACATATCTTGTGTATCAGTCTTTTAATGCCCTTAGAATTGTGTCAGCTACATCATAGAATTCTCTAAATACATGCTTCAGGGCAGCTAGATGGTGTACTGGATAGAGCACCAGCCCTGAAGTCAGAAGGACCAGAGTTCAAATCTGACTCAAACACTTAGCATTTCCTAGCTGTTTTATCCTGGGCAAGTCACTTAACCCCAATTGCCTCAGTGCAAAAAAAAAAAAAAAAAAAAAAACCTGGCTTCTTTTCCCATCTAGGTACCTCTTCTAGAAGTAACTTATCTGAAATGCTAGGATCCAAATGTGGTGCTCAGTATCCTTCATGGACAAAAACTGGCAAAAAATGATTATTACAAATATTTCCTATTTTTCTTCTATTTATGGGCTTCCTTTTATTTTTATCTTCTAATATCCTGAGGTGACTTCATTTAGCTCGATATTTTGCCAGCCTTCTTTTATCTGATTATAGTATCCATTAATTTTTTGTATTATGAGATGATTGTCATAATCAGCTATTATCCTTCATTAGATTTTATAAGCAAGTTTATATTTTTGCCTTATGTTGACTTTGAAAGTGCTCTCTCTCTCTCCATTTGGTTAATAAGTCAAGATGCTTTCTATGCTCTTGGTCGTTTCCTTGAGAAAGTTAAGTGCTGTCAATATCATTTCTGTTGTCTAAAAATATTAATTGGTATTGTCTTTAAAAAAATTTAAAATAGGATAAAACGAATCTGCTACCAAAATAGGTTAATATTTTGTTTCCCAAATTAGATTATGTCATTGTTTCTGTTCATTAATGTGGGTAAGAAAAAGATGTTTTGTTTTTTTTTTTTTTTTTGCTCAATACCCCACCTCTACACTAAATATAAATAAAAAGAGGAAAATCTTAAGGGAAGTCTATAAAGCTGTTACAAATTTAAGTAAGGTTTGAATTTTAAGATGTTTTTATTTTAAAATTGCCATCTCCATTCTTTTAAATCATGAGCATTCAGCTATTAATTACTGATTTGTTAGTGGACAAAGCAATATTCAATTCCATTGAATAATCTAATTTTGAATTCTCAGAAATTATACCAACAGAACACAAGCTTCTGACTGATTTTATCAATCTAGAAAGACCTCAGATTTGTATCCAAGAGGTAAACTATTAAATAAAGACTAACATAGTCCAGTTCATAGAGACCCATCACTACAAAATCAGCCAAAAAGTTGATGAATTTTTGTCCACAATAATTCTGTCCATTCTAAGGCTGAAATAACTAGAATTTGTTAGTGGAGGAATGGTCACACTAATGAAGGCACAAATTTCTTTGAAGTCCTAAGACAACATGGTATAGCCTATAAAGCAGTAGATTTAAAGGTCAGAAAGATTTGGGTTCAAAAGTCACCTCAGCCACATGAAATATAACACGGGGTAAATCATTTAACCTTTTCATTTGTAAAAATGAGGATTAGATTATGGTTTTCCCATTTCTAAATCTGTGGTTTTATGGAAGAAGAATGATATTTAGGCAGTGTTGAGGGTCAGATGGAGACTTCCTGGTATCCTGTGTATGTCCCATGAGATTTTTTTTTCATGTATGAAATTTTAACAGTGAAATTTATTAGAGCTTAAAATTTTTAATTTAAGGTACCCTTCAAATACATAATGGGGAGGGGAATCCTAATTTTTTTAAAACTTCCAATATAAGACCCATAAGTTTCCTGAGCAGTTTGGTCCCTCGTTTTTACATTTACAAAGAATGTAACTTCATTCAAGCACACCTACAACAAATGAGTAACTAACTTACTAAGGATCAAGCCTACTACATTTATAATAAAAAGTGCTACACTAATAAAAATAGAAATAATTTAACAAAGTAGTCAATCCTCAGTTATTCTTTTAATTGAAAGTATAACAGTGGTATGATGTGATAAAATGCAAAACAGATAACTTAAATCATGTATCTTTATCTTTAGAATACATTTGCTAATAAAGTTTTGTTGATTGATCTTTTTGTTTTTACATCTTGTACATTTTCTAATATTCCTCTCCTACCTTCTCCCAGGGATATCTATCCCTTAAAGAGTTTTTTAAAAAGAAAGTTCAGTAAAAGTAATCTGTTCTATAAAAAATTTAACATTACATGTGGTGTTCCACACCCATAGTCCAGCAAAGAAGGAAGGCTGCTGCTAAGTAGCAAAATGGATAGAGCATTAGACTTGTGGGAAACACCCTAATACAAATCCTAGCTTGCTTATTTTCATGACCCTGGACAAATCAATTAGCTTTTCTTAGCCTCAGTTTCCTCATCTGTAAAAAGGGCATAATAATAGAACCTGCTTCTCAAGATTTTGGTGGGGATCAGCCAAGGTAACATAAAAAGTGTTTTTAAAACTTGAAAATCTCATATAAATGCTAGATGTCATATGTGAATGTTATATATCTCTTTACATATCTGTTCTTGGGAGCCAGATGTAGTCATTAGAATTTCATTGCATTTGACTTCAATTGTTTTCTTGTTAATCTTTCCATTTATATTGTCATTGTATTGGTTTTTTGGTTCTGCTTAATACATGTTTCATCACTTCATATATGAGCCTAGGTCCCACTACTTTCTCTTTTATTATTTTGGCATGAACAAGTCGCTATCACCTGTGAGCCCTGGACAACTTTCTAAGAACTATTATAGGTAGGTTTTTATTTGCATCAGTGAAATTTTGTCCTGATCGTGGTGTTAGATAATTTAATCTAGAGGAATGGTGGAAATGTGATTTATATTTTAACAAAGCATTTGACAAACTCTCATGTTGTTATTCTTATGAAAAAAATAGTTATTCACCATGCAAAAGAACTTAGGTGGTTCCAGATCTGATTTAATAGCCAACCTTAAATAGTGAATTCTTCACTAAATGTGGAATTTAATCAACATGGAATTTAATTTCTAGGGTTATATTCTAAGGATCTCTGATCCTATGCTATCTAACATTTTTAACAATAAATTTTTTGGAGGAAAATATTTATTATATTTACAGATAACACAAATTAATGCCAGGATCCAAAAGAATCTAACAGGATAAAGTTGGGGCTAAAAATAATAAGATAAAAAATTAACTTTACACTTGTGTTTTACAAGTCAACTTCACAAATATACTATAAGTACAGTTAGATAAGCAGTTCAGCTGAAAAGGATCTGATGGTTTTTAGGAAACTATAGGCTATACATAAGATCAGCTCAATGACAACCCAAAAAAAACTAGTGCCATCTTAAATTCTAGTATTTTTATTTTTGTTACTGTAGTCATTATGTGAATGGTCTTTAAAATTTTTTGTCATTTAAAAAGTTTTGAGCATACTTTCCCAGTATACATCTTCTAGAATAAATAATACACATAAACAAATTTTTTGGCATAAAAGTTTAATTTGTTTCAATACTTAGTTATAATGGCTATCATAGCTGAAAAAAATATCTTACAAAGATATACAATTCCAAATAAGAAGCAGCATGTCTTTGGCTGTACTGTCATGTCCATTGTTCAATCCCAATTATGCATTGTTTTCTATTGTGATTTGACTGTTCCACCTTCTGTAAAATCATTTCAGTTCTCAAAATTAAAAGATTTTCAATATCTTATGTTACATTTTTAATACATGAATTCAAACCCAGCAAAACTATGTTGGAAAATTTAAATAAGTTTTAAAATTTTATTTTCCAATTTTTAAAATTGTGTAGGTGAGAGTTTTTATAGATGACATGCTTATATCATTTTTAGCAAAATAATCATAGAAATATTTCCAATCTATTTTCAAAATGCTCTCTTGATAGCATGTTTCTTTAAAAAAAAAAATCACTTTCTCCTTGTTAAAACATTACTTTTATCTGAGATCTGTGGTATATAAAGAGTAAACAGAAATAAAGCCAAAAATTATTCCCTAATTGATTAGTGGTCAAAGAATAGAAATAGTTCTCAAAAGAACTGTAATCTATTAATATACATATAGAATAATATTCCAAATCACTAATAATAAAATCAAAATATATTTTACCTTATACTCAGAAAAGATTCCTGACCATGGATGGTTGGAATGAATGTTAAAAGATAGGTTCATACTATTAGGAATTGGCATAGCCATTGTAGAAAATAATTTGGAATTATGCCAAGACAGTGACTAAAATGATTATATCCTTTGATCCAGGGATGTTATCATTAGTATATACCTCAAGAAAGTCAAAGATTAGTTAGGAAGAGATTTAGACATTCACCAAAGTACCTATTAAAAAACAAAAAAACAGATGTCCATTGATTTGTGTAGTGGCTAGACAGATTGTATGGTATGTGAATGTAATGGAATATTGCTATGTGTGTGATAAGAAGAGACTAGAAAAGACAGGGAAACATAGGAAAACATATAGCCTGACACAAAGTGATGAAACCAGGACCAATAAAACAGTTAACACAATGATTCTGACAATGTAAATGGAAAGAGCAATGACAGCAAAATAAAACGATGCTCTATATAATGACCAGAAAAATTAGAATGTACCTTTGGAAGTTGGGAGACTGAGTATGGAGTATTGTATATACCTTTGGACTTGATGCATTAGTTAATTTTGCTTAAATGCTTTTTTTCTTTTCTATCTTAAATTCTTTGTTATAAAGGTTAGCCCTCTAGGTAGCAGAGATTGGAGGAAAATTTTGGGAAATGAAGTTGGCATAAAAAATGTGAATAAAAATTTTAAGAGGTCATCTTATCTTGAAAGTAGAGATTGTGTTTTATTTATGTGTGTGTGTTTCAACTTTACTGAAGTTTTGATATAATCGTGGGTTGGCATAAGAAATAAAATTGGAACTTTATTGGAAGTTTTATGGAAACCACAGATAACACATGAAGGCCAGTAGATGGGACAGAATCTAAACCCAAATATTTAATGCAATTTTTACAATAAATTCCTGTAAAAACCTCATAAAAAGACAAAAAAATTCAAATTTCTTCTCTGGTAGATTAATGTAACATACTCCTGACCACTACTTACTATCACAGAAAAGGTGAGCAAATTTGGGATGCCTTTTTTTTTTTTTTTTTTTTTTTTTTTAAAGGAAAAATGTTTAATGTCTTTAAGTTGCATGTAATTTTTAAATATTTTGACAGGAAATAATCCAGAAGACCCCTGAGTGGAGAAAATGTCATGTGTATTCATTTTGGTGGGAAAGACTTTTGAAGGTTTTTTTGCTTGCCTTGGTAACATGTGCAAACATTTCATAGTAAAATATTAGCATTGTTTCCAATATCTGACTACAGAACTCTGCACCTCCTCATTTGTTTTCCCCGAAATATATATATACTTTTTCTTTGCCTTGTTTCATTAATTTGTATTTCATGTATTTGTAGATGGGAGACAGAATCTTATTTGTAAGATACAACAGAAAAGCCAATTTGGCTGAAACTATATATAGACTAAAAGAAGGAGCATGATGTTTTATAAATATGGAAAAGTATATTGGAACCAGGTTGTGAAGAGCTTTGATCGTAATGATAATTGAAAACCAGTAGAATTTATGAAATAGGGGAGTGACATGATCAGGCCTATGCTTTAGGCAAAAAATCACTTTGGTTATTTGGAGGATGGATCAGAGAGGGAAGAGGCTTGAGGCAGAGAGAGCAATTAGGCTAATAATTAAGTCAACATAAAGTACTAAAAGTCTGAACTAAGGTGGTGGCCTTGTTAATAGGGGGAAGGAAATAGAAATAGAAAATGTTTTAAAGGCATATGAGATAGCATAAGTGAGGAATTGAGAATGACACCAAGTTTACAAACCTTGATAATAGAAATGATAGTACCCTACAAAGAAAGAGAAGTTTGGAAGAGGGGTAGATTTGAACAAGAGATTTGCAATTCAGTTCACAGCCCTATCCAAGCCTGCTGACTAGGAAACATTGTCTAACTGAAAACAAAAGGGTCATATTCTGTTTCTTTCACTGGCCTACAGCCAAGAGGCAGTTGAAGTAGGGATGGGATTTTACCAAGAGCTTTTGTGCAACTAAAATAAATTCCTGAATCTCAGATTATGACTACTACTCAGATTAACACTAGCACCTGGTGCAGAAGGTGAAATCTTGTACAATTATGAGAGAGGACAGAGTGGCAGTGTTAGACAATAGTTGGAAATGGTAAAGAAATGGGTATTTTCAAGGAGAAGAGCTGTAACCCATTCCTCATGGGCCATCCCCTTCACTGTGGAACTCACTGGTCTATATTGTTGTCTTCATTTTGTTTTATTTCCACATGCATTGATTCCTACAAATTTTCCTACATTTCTCTTAATTTCTATTTGTTGTTTTTTATAGCATAATAGTATTTAATTACATTTAGAGCCAGAAGGGAATTTAGAGATGATCTTGTCCAATTCCTTCATTTTATGGATTAAGAAACTGGCCTTAGGAGAGATTAAGTGACTTGCTCAAGGTGACACAGGTAGCACTCAACAGCAGCAGGAATTGTAGACTCAGGTCTACAAGTTCTGACAGCAGTACTCTTTTCCACTGTACCATGATGTTTCTGTTTATTTAGGGCTCTTTCCCCAGTTATTCAACAGCTACTTTGTTTCCATTTTTTTTGTACCACAGATCTTTGAGCAAAAGCTGAATTACCACTGTTTGGATATGTTGCACACCAAAATTTTTGTTCAGATCAAGACTAGCCCATTAGGTTCCCTAACAAAATTGAGATTTGGTGATTTGAACTTTCCAGGTTAGATTATTTGGGGGGGTGGGAGAGGGAAGTACTTTAGAATCATCATAGGATGTAAGATCAAGAAGGAACTTTATAGATTTTAAAGTCTATTCTTTACATTTTTTCATGCCTTCATTCACTCCCAGAGTCAGTGTAGACTGGCCTTTGTCACTACTTCTCAATAAGAATTATGCTCCCTTCAATCTTAACAGTTATCTTCTAAAAAACCATGTATAGTAGCAACATATGATCCTCATCCTCCCTGATCTCTGCAACATCTAAAACACCATTATAACCACATTCTTCTTAATTGAGACTCTTCCTTCCCTTCCTTAATACTGCTCTCTCCTAATTCTCTTCCTATCTCTGAAACCACTCCTCTTAAATCTCTTTAACTACTTTTTCTCTGCCCTCTAATACCCTACTTATATTCATCCCTCCAGGTTTGTTCTTGGTCTCTCTCCTTTTGCAGTCTTATCAATTACCATTGCTTCAGTTATCATACCATACAGATAATACCCAAATCTCCAACTCCAGCTAACTCAATTGTTCTGAGTTCTAATTCTAATTTCCAAACATTAGTTGTAATAGTAATGCCTAAAACAGTATAAAAGCTGAATTTGTTATCCTTTCTTTAAAATTTATTTTTCCTAATTTCTCTGCTTCTGCACATGATACTATATCATTGCCTTAGTCACTCAGAAATATACCTCGTTCATTTTTGAATTACCAGTTTTCCTCACCTCCTACCTCCAATTAGTTTACAAGTCCTTTCAGTGGTATCTCTGAAATTTTCTTCCATCCTATGCCCTCCTCCTCCTCATTCCTACCCTTCCTGCTACCAATTTAGTCAGGTCTTTATCATTTCTCCACCAGTTTCCCTTGCTCCATTTTTTTACTTCTAATCCATCTTCACTTCACTGACAAAATAATTTTCCTAATATGATCAGGTTGCTCCTTACTCAAAAACTTACACTTCAAGTGTAAGATCCTTTTCAACATGCATGTAGCCCTTGATAATTCTGTTAGAAATGGTAGAGCATGTATGTAAAGTGCTTTAAAAAATGTAAAGTTATCTATAATTATGAAATACTATTACTACTAATAATAAATAATCTATAAATAATCTTACTTCCCTTAATCTGTCTGGTCATTCTAACCTTTTATAGACAGTTAATTATTTTTCAAGTTCTTTGTGTATATTGCATTACTCTGTTGAATTGTAAGCTTGATGGTGATGAAATATTTCATTTTTTCATCTTTGTATCTCTATTACCTTCTACAATGCCTTGCACATAATGGGTGCATAGCAAATATTTTAAATTTTTTTTTCATTTTTTGGTGAAGAAAATATAACAAATTAAGAGATTCACTCACTATAACCAGATTATAATAATAACCAGGTCAGTGATAAAATCCAGATATCTTGAATTCTAGTTTAGTGGGGGGGAGGGGTGGTTTAATTCATCAAATATTTATGATAAATAATTATCAAATATTTTGCTGCTTACAAAATGTTAACTCCTTCTCTCTATAGAACCCTCTTTTATAAAGAAAAAAAAAAAACAATTGTTAAACAAAACTGTCTAACACAGCACCCTGATTTTAAAAATATTCAGCACCTGTAATCTCATCATCTCTTTATCAAGAAGAAGGTAGTGTGTTCCCGTATCAGACATCTAGACAGCTATCATTTATCAATAAATTTGTTCTGAGTTCCATTGCCTTCAGTGATCTTTCAACCATCCCCTGCATATATTCAGTAAAGTAAACCCTTAGATTCATTTTTTTAGCTATCAGTGCAGATATCAGAGTAAGCCAAGATAGTCACCAGGACCTGTTTCTCCTTCAAAAATAAAAAATGCAAAAGAAAGTTCATGACAATGAATGTCAAGGGAAGAATAAGAAAGAAAAGATACCTGAAGAAGACAGGAAACATACATACATGTACCTTAATAAGGATGTATCAACTAGTTACTGCTATATGTTGCTTTCTTACAACTCTAGGTAAAGCCTAGTTCCTGAACATTGGAATGACAGTGCCCCCATTTGGTTGTGCCATAACAATTCTGCCCACGTGAATTTTTTTTTCTTTATATTGAACAAGTCAAGTAATGACTAAGCTTTTTCTTTATTAAAAAATAAAATCAATTATTCATTCCCACTTTCCATGCTGTTACTCATGAGAATTTATTGCTGTTTCCTGTTTTTCATTTCTTCCTCTCACTTGGCTTTTATACTTCTGTTACTTGCCTTCTCATATTTCTATTTATAGTTTTTTCCCATTTCATTTCCTGCCCTCTTAGATTTCCCACCTAAAATACTTGTTTGGCTCTTTTAAGGAAAAGCAATTAATAACTATATCCTTGATTGCATTCTTGCATTCTCATTTTTCTACTATCATTGTTTACTTGAGTATACTTTGGGAGGATGATACCCAGAGTTGTGTGTTTTGTAAGATCATATCTAGAGATAAACATATATTTGACATATTTGAACATATTTTATTATTTCCTGATGTCTTTAATGCAAATGGACTAGTTTGTAATAACACTGTGGGAGCTAAAGTTAGCTCTACATGTAGGTAATAAATATCGGGATTATTGAAAATGTACATGTAATACAGGTTGTGCCATCAGTGAGGGTTTAAGCTTTAATAATTACAGAAGTATAAATGTTGTAAACCTACAAAAAAAATAACAGTTATTTACAATTGTAAAATATTTTTAAGGTTTCTTATTAAAATTCAACATAAACACCATCTTTTGTCATACAACATTCTAGTCAGTTTTTGAACTTTATAAAACTTTTCATCAGCACCTGTTCAGTGACTAAAAGTATTCATTTGTAATCTTAGCTTTGAGATCATCCAAAGAACCAGGTTTTGAGGCATATATGACAATTTCAATGTTACTCCACAAGAAAAAATCTAATTAATGGAAGTACATCAGTTGACCAAAGTGGCCAACCAAGAGACCAGTCTGAGAAAGTATCATCCAGAAAATTAAATTTAAAAAGTTTTAAATATTCAAAATTCACAAAACTAAATAAGCATAAAAGAATTGAAGTAATTCAACTTTCAGATGTTTGGAAGTATGCCTTTATGTGTTCTGAAGTTATTAAAGCATAAAATCCTTTTTTTCAGTCTTGTCTATTATTTGTAGAGGAAGGATTTACACTAGGACCCTAAAGTACTCTGTGAATCTGCAGATTATACCTGTTAAAAGTAAACTCTTACCTAATTGTTGAGCAAAGATTAAAGCAGTTTTTTTCCTAAATTGTGACCAAGAGCATATGATTCCTAGCAAACCCTTTACAATCATTCCCCATTTTCCTTTTGCTTCTCCCTGCCCTAAGATTGTTTCTATAAGCCTCTCTGCCTTTTACCTTCATACTATTGTTTCTTATGTTGATGGATGTAATCCCTGGAAAAATTTTCATAGAAAACATCAGCTACTATTTCTTTTGTGCCCTGTGACTGTTTTTCAGTCTTTTCTAACCCAATTGTAAGTCATATTGTGATTTGCCAAAATGTACTTGGAACAAAAAATTGAGTGGGAGATACATGTCCATTGATTAAGAATTGATATGTATAAAGGACTATTATATGCAAAGAGAGAAAAGAGAAGAAAATGAAACTAGCAAAAATGGCAGCTTAACAACTATCAATACATTAAAATTAGGAGTTGATGTGCCCTTGGTTTCTGATTTAAGAAAGGTAGGAATTCATGAGAGTAAGTTTTGAGGAAGAATCTTTCTAGTAGTAGTAGTGGGGGTGGTGGTGGTGGTGGTGGTGGTGGTGGTAGTAGTAGTAGTAGTAGTAGTAGTAGTAGTAGTAGTAGTAATAGTAGTAGTAGTAGTAGTAGTAGTAGTAGTAGTAGTAGTAGTAGTTCACAAGTAGGGAACAAGCAAGAGCTGGAATTTGGGGAAAATAACCTTGCTTTGCCATGGACATATTAGTGAGACATTTAAGAAACACTGCACACATGCGCGCGCGCACACACACACACACACACACACAGAGTTAGTTGTACCTTCCCAGTGGTGGGATGTTGTAGTATTTGTACATAAAATATATAAATGAAAAGTAGATATTCACAATATTGTTACTGTTATAAATCCAAAATGATTCCGGAATCTGATGGTACATGCTAATTTGGAAATCGCCTCTCTTAAGGAAAATCATTTGCTTTGCAGATTTAAAAAATGGATTTGGCCAACCATGGACTTATTCTGCTGCAACAATTAAACGCTCAGCGGGAGTTTGGTTTCCTGTGTGACTGCACGGTTGCTATTGGTGATGTTTACTTCAAGGCACACAAATCAGTCCTTGCTTCATTCTCCAATTACTTTAAGATGTTGTTTGTCCATCAGACCAGGTAAATAAAATGGTTGATAATAAATATGATTATAACTTTCTAACATCTACTACCCCACTCTGTTCTTCTAGTTCATAAGTTATGTTCTTAACTTGTGTCTCTAATTCATCCTGGATCTTATAGTCAGCTGTTTCAATGAAACAATTACTTTATGCTGCTTCAACATCTTGACCATCTTCAGTAGTGACCATTGTGCCATTTTCCACTTTTGAATAGCTTCTAGAATATGCTTTCTCTGCTTCCATCCTTAGTTTACAGAGCACTTCTGGAGTACTTTTTATATACATAAAAACTTTAGGTATAGCAATTCTTAAAATTGTTAACATCCTATTAGTTTCATGCTATTTTAGCTCAACTGGGCATTTGCTAGTCCTTTTGTCAAAGAAGTTTGCTAATTTACCATAGTCTATATTTTAGGGGCAATCTTGCTAAATACAGTTTAATTCAATTTAACATTATTCAATATTCAAGCATTTCTAGTTTAGAGAGAGAAATGTTGAAAGTGGCATAGTTCACTTAAGCCATTAAATGTCTCTGTCTCCAAGATTTGAGGTAACATATAGAAATCTTAAACCAGGAAAAGACAATAATGTTTATGGTTAACATTCCAGGACAATAATCAATACTCACTTTCTTACTTGATCACTTTCCTCAATGGTATTTTCCCAATGATCAGTATCACAATCCTTCAGACTACAGGATGGGCAAGGATCTTCACCTGAGTTATATGTTGCAACTTTAGTTTCTATCTCCATTCTCTTTCCTGAAGAAGGACTTTTATCCTCAAACAATTTGGAGAAAGATAGGGGGTGCTAGGGGAAGGAATAGGAGGATGAGAAAAAAAAGCAAGTTTGGAAGAGCTTTTAGGACAGAGAAATATTTTTTTCTTACTTAAATTACTTACAAGGTTTTTTCTGGGACCTTGCTTAAGCAGTTATTTCTTTCTCTTCTCTTTTCTTTAATACCATTCTACTGGCTCCTGATATTAAGTCAAGAACTAAAAGTTCTCCTTGACATTTCTAACCCTTTGTTCTTCTGTCTTCACTTTCCTTTCATTGTCATAGTTGGAGACAGAAGAGAAAACAATTCTCCACCATTCTCTTACAATTTAATTTTTGTTCTGACCACTCTGCTGAAACAGCTTCTTTGAATATTGCAGCTGGATTGGTATAATAGAAGGAGTGCCTGATGATTGAGTTAGGAAAGCTGAATACATTGGTTCTTTACCACCAGTCAAGCGTGGTAACCCTGGGCAAATCATTTCAGCTTCTTAAGCCAGCCTTGATGATCATCAGGTCTCTCATCTACAAAGTCCTTAGTATACTCCCTTGTCAGGCTTAATAAAGGCTTTTTTTTTCAGTCTTAAACCTTTCTGAAAATATTTGACATTGCTAATAAAATCCTGTTTCTTGAACCTCCCTCCTTTCTTTTTGTGACTTTGCACTGTCATGGGTTGTCCTACCTCTCCAAATGTTTCCTTTGTGTCTCCTTTGATGGCTTTTCTTTATTCCTGGAATAAAATGTAAGCATCCCTTAAGATTCTGTACTCGGCCTTCTTTAGTCTTCTCTACATTTTATTCCTTGTTAATCTTACTATGTTGCTTTATGTCTGATAATTAAAGCCATCATGCTGATAATTCTCAAAATCTCTTTCCAGTGCTGTTCCTTCTTTAAAACTGATTCTATAGCTCCAATTGTCACACATTTCTATTTGAATATCTCACTGTCACCAAACCACTTCATATCAAAATACCTTAGTCCCACCCAGTATTATTATTTAAAATAATATTTAACCATATTAAAAAAAATACTGACCAAGACTCAGTATGTCTAAAATTAAGCTCATTATTTTAACCCCTTAAACCCTTTTTAATTTTTATATTTTTGTTAGTTTTATCATGCTCCTAATTAGGCAGGCTCAGAACTTCTGAATTGTCTCTGATAATTCTCCCTAGCATTCTACATTTCATGTCAAATACTGTCAAAATCATTTTCATTCCTAATAACATCATAGTTCGAATCCTTATTATGTCATAAATGAACTGCTGTAAGGACTTCTTAATACCATTTTTCTTCTTGCATCTTCTTCACTTTAATATGTTTTTCTTCAAGCCATTCTACATACCCCTGCCAAGTTAATCTTCTAAAGTGTTTTGATCAGCTCAGTGTTCTCTCAAAACCTACTGTGCTTTCACTTGCTTACTGAATGAAATTGATACTCCTTACCCTAGCATTCAAAGCCCCCCATGATTTAACAGCCTACCTTATTATCAGACATATACATGCTATTCAGTACTCCCTAATCTCCGAACATTCCTTCATTTTCTCATCTCTGGTTTTATTCCTGCTGTTACCATAACCTGTATTGTCTATACTATCCACATACATCTCATGGCAAAATTTTGCATGCCCTAGCAAGCCCATCATAAATAACATATCTTTTCTATAGTGACCTTTTTCTGTCACCCCAACAAAAAATTATCTTCTCCCTACTCTAATTTCCTAAAATAGTTTCTATCATTCTTATGGCACTTGATCACATTTGACTTTTAAAAATATTTCTTCATGTACAATTTTTGTTCTCTACTAGACCTTAGGCCCCATGAAATTAGGAGTGATTTCTTATACCTTTTTTCATTACCCACGTTTCCAAGAATAGTACCTTGCAGATACTTGGCACTTCATGAATTAATGAATGATAGGATTAATAGCACTGAATATGGTTCATTTTAATTAGAAATATTTAAAATGTTTATTCTATTATCTGTATGCTTTAAAGATTTTAATTAATAAGAATTAATGTACTAAATTAAGATGTTGCTATAAACAACATGGATTTTTATTTTGAATTTTTAGTAACAGTATAAGAGTGGCCTCTTATTAGTGACAAGCTTAAGCAATATCTAAGGATTGATTGATGGTAAAGAATTTAGACTATAGGGTATTATATAAATACTTACTAAGCATCGTACCAGCTTATTTCTATAGTCATGGGTCATATATCACAGTTAGCTAAAAAACTAATTTGAACACACATCAAGAATAGTAGCTAATGCCTTTCCCATTTCTCTAAAACTGTATTAGAAATCAGTGATAATCAGGAGTAATAGAAATGTAAGGCCCCAAGACTACTTTAAAAACAAATCACCAGCACCACACCTCAGAAAAATTAGTTCACCCAGATAAATGGGAATAATCCATTAACTATAGCTGATCATTTGTGAAAATGATCACTGAAACTGAAGATAGCACTTGAGACTGAAAATAGCACTTGTTTCAAATTTACTTGGTAGGCCTATGTCTTAATTTTACCACTAGATGTCTCTGGTCCTGTGTAAATGTTAAAGTTAACTGGTCCAGTGAATACCACTTTTATTTGGGGGCTGTCAAGAAAGCAGGAAGAAAAGGAAACTTTGTGTATTAAACACCCTCCTTTGATAAAATCTAATATTTAGCAGTTATACTTTTAACTTTCTTTAAAATCATTCTTTGTTTTTAATGATCAAAGAAGGAACTGAGGTAAAACCAGAAGTGATTTTGAAAATTTCATGATAGAATTTTTATCTGTCAGTAATTTCAAAATCATATTTGTTTTTATTCTAGCCAGTAGATTCATATGAGATACTGAAGTCAAAGCCAAAGCATAACATTTATAAACAAATTGCAGACGAAGTCCACCTTTGGACATTTTGACTCTTCTAGGAAGAGTATCTTAAGATACAGTTGTACGCCAGCAAAATCTGCCATATAGTAGTACAGTAGATACTTAAAATAACTTTCATTAGGAATGAAAGGTACAGAGTATGAAGATATATTACAGTAGGGAGATTAGGCATAGACTTTGTTTCTTAATTCTGTTTCCCCAACTTTGAGAAGAACATAAAATCTCTATTTACAAAAGATATGTTTGGATTGATAATTTCCATTTTGAAAAATAGCCTTTACAATTTATGAGTTCTTTGAAGCAGTAGCCTCCTCTGGTACATTTAAAATAATCTTACTTCATATATTTTTCTAACAACATATAGGGCACCATGATAGTCGTTAAAGGAGTTAATTTTAGTGAATTCAAATCAACTTCACATGCTTTCTAATTTTGTCCAAAGGTAGGTAGATTTAGGAGCCTCTAAAGTCCCTTCCAGATTTAAAATGTATGTCTGTATACATCTCATAAAAAGATCAACTATAAGTTACTCCCATTTTTAAAGTGACAAAATAGCAATATAGAAAGATCTTATGACATTACAGTTATACTATCCTCTTAAAGGAAAAATTGGTAGAAAGTTATTTAAAATGTTACTGTTTTTGTTGTCAGATTAACTTTTTACATTCACATATTTTCCTTCATATTTCATTTTAAGATAAACTTCAATAAATTCCATATCATAGACATGTCTAACGGAACTCGACATTTTTATCTTCTGGTCTGGTCAAATGATATTTAAGTTTAGAATATAATCATATAAATTAGTATCTTTGAACATTAATAATGTTTTTAAATGTCTATAAATGAAGGAATTACTGTAGCAAGAATAATAAAATTCCAAAAGCAGAGATTACATGCACTTTGTAATCTGTGTTTATTATGTAATTCTTTGTGATTACAAAGTGCATATAAATTAATAATAACAGGTAATATATAGAGAGTACTTTAAGAGTTACAAAGTTCCAAGTATAGAGGCATGCAATAAAAAGAATTTTGATTCATTGAAAATAAAATGTTTTATGTTAAAGATGCTCTACATCCCATGGGAGATATACTCTCTGTTGAGATATAGGTATATACACATGTACATACACATGTGTGATAACTTTGTCTATTTAAAAAACACTTATATTTTCCTATAAAATTGGTATAAAAACTAAAGGCAGCAAAACTCTGGGTTCTTAGGACTCAGTTACTGCTTTCAGCTTAGTAGATTTCTGATATATAGTAAATATAGATCAGTCATCAGAAAAAAAAGACCAGAATATGATTAAAAGGAATGATGGAGGTCACCTAATCCCATGTATATTTGAATAGGAACTACTTATCTCAAAGTCTCTTTTCAGCGCTAAATTTCTGATTCTGCAATTATCAAAAGTGGTCATCTAGCTTCCCATTTTATTCTTGGTAGCTTTCATTATTTGGAAGTTTTTTTTTCTTATCTCAAATATCTTAAATCCACCTCCTCGCAATGTCCACCTTTACTCCTAGTTCTGTCCTCTGGTGTCAAGCAGAACAAATCTAATCCTCCATGTACTGGAAGAAAACTATCATGGGCCCGACTGCTGTTCCCTACTTTGGACCTCAGCTTCCTTACCTAAAGTCATAGAAATGTGGACCCCAGAGAGATGATAGCTAGCTTAGAGTTACATAATTTAGTTAATGACGAAATTGGGAATAGAACTCAGATTTCTTAACCTAGAGTTCAATATTCTTTCCACTATATCATTTTCATCTTAAATGGGAATAGTAATTCTTAGTCTAATTTACAATATTGTGAGGCACAAAATTATACTATGTATGTATATAAAATAATGTGTGTATACCAGGGGTCCTCAAACTACAGCCCACAGGCCAGATGCAGCAGCTGAGGATGATTTTCCCCCTCACCCAGGGCTATGAAGTTTCTTTATTTAAAGGCCCACAAAAACAAAGTTTTTGTTTTTACTATAGTCCGGCCCTCCAACAGTCTGAGGGACAGTGAACTGGCCCCCTATTTAAAAAGTTTGAGGACCCCTGGTATACATTGTACATATATGACTTTGAAAATATTAAAATATATATAATTACAAAAATGACTCCTTACACAGATTGGTCCAGAAGTCTTAGTGTTTTATAAGCTTTTTAATAATTTAAAGTTGCACTAAGACTTATAGGCCACCTGTATTTATCTCACCTTGTCCAATGAAATATTTTTTACTTTTCTCTTTCAGTGAGTGTGTTCGTTTGAAACCAACTGACATACAGCCTGATATTTTCAGCTATCTTTTGCATTTGATGTATACTGGGAAGATGGCACCTCAACTTATTGATCCAGTTCGACTAGAACAGGGGATAAAGTTTCTTCATGCCTACCCACTAATTCAAGAGGCCAGCCTTGCAAGCCAAGGAGCCTTTTCACATCCGGACCAAGTTTTTCCATTAGCTTCTTCATTATATGGGATCCAAATTGCAGATCATCAAGTAAGGCAAGCCAACAAAATTACCTCAGCAACTGACAAACTTGGGCGGGAACCAAGACCACAGGCTTCCAGAATGAGCCAAGAACAGATATCCGAGGGATCACAACTTTCTCAGTTAAATTCAAATCTGACACAAGTCAGTCGGACAAATATGACCCCCTCTGACCCACTACAGTCTTCACTGTCTCCAGAACTTGTTTCCACACCTGTTCCTCCTCCTCCCCCAGGGGAGGAAACAAACATGGAAGCATCTTCTTCAGATGAGCAACCTGCATCCCTTACAATAGCCCATGTCAAACCAAGCATCATGAAAAGGAATGGAAGCTTTCCAAAATACTATGCCTGCCATCTATGTGGGCGTCGGTTTACTCTTCGCAATAGCTTACGTGAGCACCTCCAAATTCATACAGGGGTACCATTTACATCAAATCAGCCTGGAGAAAGTAATGTTTCCCTCTCTCTGTGTAGCAATGCAGTTGAACTAGGAAAAGATGCCATGGAAGTGCCAGAAGCAGGCATGATAAGTGACAGTGAGCTTCAGCATATTTCTGATTCTCCAATCATTGACGGGCAACAGCAATCAGAAACTCCACCACCCTCAGACATTGCAGACATTGACAACTTAGAGCAAGCAGACCAAGAAAGGGAAGTAAAAAGACGGAAATATGAATGCACAATATGTGGGCGTAAATTTATTCAGAAAAGTCACTGGAGAGAGCATATGTACATACATACTGGCAAGCCTTTCAAATGCAGCACTTGTGACAAAAGCTTCTGCAGAGCCAATCAGGCCGCCAGGCATGTGTGCCTGAACCAGAGCATAGACACTTACACAATGGTGGACAAACAAACTCTGGAACTCTGTACCTTTGAAGAAGGTAGTCAGATGGACAACATGTTAGTACATGCCAACAAGCCCTACAAATGCAATTTGTGTGACAAAACTTTTTCAACACCTAATGAGGTGGTTAAGCATTCATGCCAAAATCAAAACTCTGATGTTTTTGCCCTTGATGAAGGGAGATCTATCCTCTTGGGTAGTGGGGACTCCGAAGTTACAGAGCCTGATCACTCAGTGTTAGCTTCCATCAAAAAAGAGCAAGAAACAGTGTTATTAGACTGAATGTGTTACTTCACGTTTTTCATTTTTTTTTACAAAGACTATCCTTTCCCTTCCCAAACCAAAACTACAAATAAAGTTCACCAAGGCATGATAGAAACAGTTCCTCTCCCCTTTCTCCTTTTCCTCACATTCACTTTCTCAATCCTCGCTCCCTCTGAAAAAAAGGCTTTGTGCATTAGAACCTGGAATACGTCGATTTTAATACAAAGAAAAATTGGACAGATAATGGTTAGTAGTGTTTACAAATTCAAGAAATAGATTTTGAGAAATGTTAGATTATTTTAAAAGAATACTTGGATCTAATGAAGGGTACATAAAAATTCAATTTGGTAAGTTAAAATTATACAATTATGACTTTCTCCGAGTAGTAAGGCTTCCTTTTTGAAAATAGCAGTTGCAAACATACCAAGACAGCTGTGTACTATTTAAAATCTAAGTGGTGTGGGAAAACTTCAGACCCAAGACATTTTTTATAGTACTTAATTTTCCTCAAGGTGTCTTATTTCAGGTTGCATCAGTGAGATTATGTCCATTCAAGAAAATCATTATTTACAGCATCTCCTTCAACAACAACAAAATTGAAAGAGAAAATAATAATGTGATGGCAATCTTTTTTAAAATATTGGATAAAATGTGGAAAGTTCGTGAGTATGTGTGTTTCTGAGAGAGATTTGTATGTATGTTTAATATAAACAGGTAAATAAATGCACACGCCTTATCAAATTGTATCTAACTCTTTCCAAATTGAGCCAAAAAAAAAAAAAAAAAAGATGAGATAAAAAATCTAAGAGTACTTTTTAAAAATAAATTAGTTATGTTTTTAAAAAATCAAATTAAAAGTAGTATCCCAGAATTTTATTATCTTTCTGAACAGCAAATGATATGGAAGTAGAGAAAATGTCGTTATCATATCTTGTTCCATTGCTGTTCCAGCAATTACCCATGCTGAATTCATTTGTACTATTAACATTCCTTTATAGTACTAGAAATGCAAAAGGGGGAAAAAAGACTGTATTCAGTAATACTTACCTTTCCTGAAGATGATATAAATAGAATGATAACCATAGTACAATTACTCCACAGTGAAGATCTTATCAACATCAGATTTAAACATCAAAATGGAATACAGAAAAATGGGTAAATAGCTGTACCTGCTTTTTGGGATAAGCATTTGGCTTTGATGTTCATTATCAAGTTGTGTTTTTTTGTTTTGTTTTGTTTTTTATTTTCTGCCTGAAATTTTCATTGGCTTGAAAATGGTAACATTCATCATTTCCTTAGGCCAATAATAGGAATGGCTCAAGGAAAAAAGTAGGAACCAAAAATGACAGGAGTAAAGTATCGAGGGGGAGAGGAATAACATCTAATAGCTCTGCTCTGTGTATATGTTTAAAACTGAATATCCCATCATCCTTCTTGTATAGTTGAGTTCTCAGATTTGTAAGTTTTTATACATCATTTCATTGAATAAAGATTTAATTAAATGGAATGTTATGTATAGCTAGTTCTTTAAAGACACTTAATAGGGGAAAAAACTGAACATGAGAACATCAGAGCTTAAAGCTTTTTTTTTTTTCATGTAAAAAATGGAGATAGTACCTGCTCTACCTACCTCACAGGGTTGTTGTGAGGACCAAATAAGATAAATATTATGGTAAAGCCTTTAGAATCTGTAAAGTGTCAAACTGCTGTGCAAATGGAGAGCATATCGGGAAGGAGTACACTTAACTTGTAATTTTAATGACCAGTTTCACAGGTTCCCAAGACCAGTACCTCTATGTTATAGCCAATGGAATTCTTTCAGTAGGGATAAAAAAAAAAGTCTAAGTCCTTATTGTTTCCTTCCATTTGGTCCCACTTCCTCTATGGAGATTAAGTGAAATTTGACTAAATCAGATAGGTTTGCCCTGGACCTTTTGAAAAAAAAATTAAGCTGAGTGGTCATAAAAAAAAAAAAAAAAATTTAGCCTGAGATGTGTTTAAAGGCAGGTGTTTTGAGTATTTGATAATGTCTCCGATAAGTCATTGCACAATTACCTGGTTTTAAAATTTTGAAATGTGATGAAAACAGTTTATCTGTGAAAGAAAGAATTCCCAATTTGTACTCTGGGCAATTTCACTTTTTTAACGCCTCTGCTGTAAATAATAAGAGGGAAGGAAGAAGCTGGAAAATTTGGCAATTTTTTTTTGCAGTAGAGTCTAACAGTTTCTCCAAGCCCTTATATTTCTTGTTTAGCTATTAACTAGGCACAACTTATTGATAGTGTTTTCTCTATGCATGAATCAAGATAGATGTTACCTAAGCTATTTTTATGTAAAAACAGTTGTCAGTCTCCTTGAGCTTCAATTTCATTACATCTGTAAAATATAGTTGTACCAGAAGATGATCTAAGATTCCTTCAACCCTAAAATACATGACCTCAGTTTTGTCAAAAGTGTTTTGAAAAACAGAAAAGCACAATGTAAACACAATCAGTTTTTTTATGTAGAAATACTGAAGCTTGAATTCACTGAAGTGATAAACTGCCATCCCCCGAACTGCCATCCCTTCTTTAGAAGAGGATTCAGTAAAGACATCCTCTATAAAAGATCTGTCCAGTTCTGGCAGACTTTATCGATCACTTTACTTTATAGATCACTAATCTTTTCCTGTTTACCCATACCATTTAGGAGAAAAATGAACTCAGCTGGTATAAGTCTTAGGATTTGTCAGTTAAAAAGCAACTGAAAATTATAAGGCATATCTCAAATTAAGTCAACAAGACTCATTTAAAAAGAAAAAAAAAGCACATCTAATTTGCTACTGATGAAATGAGGTGCACCTGTATATGTTTTTATCTTGTGTGATAAAAGTTGACATGCAATTAGACATCAAATATAGTTCCTCTTTGATAACATACTTCACCATTTAGAATGGGTGACCTCTCAATTTCTAACATTTGAGTGATTTCTACAGAGAACTGCTCATTTTTGTATCTGGGAACAAAAATCTGAGGTAGTTAATATATACTTGGACATCTTAAACTTAATGTTACAGGGACAGTATATATCAATTTTACTCACAAGAAACTTAGAGCTTGCTACCTTAGAAATGGAAAATATTATCAGCAAACACTAGAGAAATATCCACCTTGGATGCACTTAAGTCCTAAGTATTGACTGACCCTTTAAAGCATCAGTGCTTTATGCAAGTCAAACTCGGGCTTAAATTTTTCAAAACAAGAGGAAACTATTTATAGAAAACAAATTTGAATTTTCTTCACTTTTACTAGGACCTATTATTTTTCAAACACCCAGAGCAGTGAGTTAGGGGTGGAAATGTATTTTTGCATGTCTCCTAAATCCTGCTCTGCAGATTTCCTTTTAAAGCCGGATGTATAAGTAGCTAGCCTTACTAATCCAGATGGCTATTTCTTATGGAATGAGTGGGAAAGTGCTAGAGCACTGGTTTGGGAATCAGACCCAGTTTTTCGCAGGGTTACACTATATGAACTCTTAAATTCTAAACACTGTCAAATCTCATTCTTGTTGGGCTTCAAGTTTAAGCATTTGACAACACAATATCAAATCTTTTGAAAATTCTATGCACCAATGATTCAGTTCTGTGGTTCGTTGTGCTCAGAAATAAGGAGAACATAACAGCTATCACATTTAAGATTCTTTTCCATCAACTCTCAGCTGTAGCAGTTTTAAGACATAAAACTAGTGTCTGCAGTAAAATGTTTTGAGTTTGGTGAACATAAATACTAAAAGTACAAATTATGCCATCTTGGACAAATTCTGTGGCCCTAAGTTTCATCACTTGTAGAATGGGAATAATGACCAGTAAAATTCCTCCTATATATAAAATGTTCATATATGATTTAAGTATCATCACTTTATTAATTATTTTATCTGAAAATAGCCCCAGATGGACCAAATATACTTGGAGGACCAACATTGGAATCAAATTGACTTGGAGGGGGAAAAAGGGTGAAAACTTAAAATATCATACTTAATTGTGTGAAAGGAAAAGCATTCAAAACTGAATTGTGAATAAAAAACCCCATTAGATTATAGCATTTGATTATACTTTATTTAGACAAATGAAAATTTGAACTAAAAAAAAACAAAATTCATGAAATATCTTGTAACCCAATGCCTTGGGAAGTTGCAAAGCTTAAAGCTTAAATCCAAGTTAAAATCTACAGCCCTCAGCTGAATATTTGGAGTTCCAGAGATCAAGGCAAAATATTGGAACAAACTATCTGTTACAGATGTGTAATTTGTACCATTAATAAAATAACATCAGGGAACTGTCATAATCCTCAATAACAAGAAATGTCAAGTTTGCAACAGTTGTACTTTCTAGAGTACAAGATATCATATATCACTTGTTCCCCAACTCCTTCAAACAATTTACATTAGCTGCAGCTAACCTGGAGTTCTAAACGGAATTTTATACATTAAGAACACCTTTAAAAATTCTATCAAAATTGCATGCTGCAGTTGTAACGGGGATATGGGTATACGATTTCTGATTTTAAAAACATCTCACAACACATTCTGGTATTAGTAACTAAAAAAAAAAAATCACTAATATAATTTCTGGAGAATGGGTTTTGATGACTGCAATTTTCCAAAGTTGAGGCAGTTAGGGGGAAAGAAATAAGGGCGTTTACTTAGAACTATTTTAATGATTTTTGCATGATTTAGGTAAATCCCATACTCATGTTTGAGCAAAGAGCTTCACAGCTATTTTAGAAAGGAATATATAATAGATTTGACACAATACCAGTTTTGCTTGTACCTTAAAATATATTGTCTTCTAATGAGAGCAAGCAAATGTTTCACTGGTACTGAAAATTCCTAAGTGAGTTTTTCCTCATGCATTCAACATGCAGATAAGCTCTTTCTTTGCAGTTTATGGTCTTAAGAGGACTGGCTAAAGCACTGAAAGTTTACATTTATTTACTCAGGGTCACAGAAGCAATATATTGGACAGGACTGAAACAGAGTTCTTCCAGGTCAACCTACTATTCACTACTCCATACAGCCTCATAAAATTATATCTCCCCGAATATATTGTCAAGGCCATTGTGCATTATTTAATATGAAGTGCCCTAAGGTGAATAGCAAAATTCTATGGCTAATTTTTCTTAAGTAGCCATGCTTGCTCTCAACAGCAGAGGAAATATCTTCCAGTTTCATAAGTAACCAGTAAATTAAATGGGGAAAGGAGAGACATTTTGACCAAATGGATTTGCAGGTCTTAGTTCTCCAGCTGTTAAATATTTAATGTTAATATTAGTAACTTAGAAAATGAAAAAGCAACACTACAAAGACATAAACATAGTAAGACATTACATGTGACAATTACATAATAACAAAGGCCTCCAATGTTTAAAACTTTTCATGCTAATTTGTGTGAAAGATCATAATTGGAAGTATTCTGACATTTTCCCAAATTTTTTAGGTATTACCCCAAGTACTTTTTATTTATGGGATTTCTTCACAGAATAATTTGCTATTTAAATGTTAAGCAATTTTAAAGTGAGGATGATAACCATACCCCAGAAAACTGAGTAACTTTCAAGAAACCACCACCAGATGGTGGAATTGTACCAATAATGACATACAGTAGGTGGCTAGTCTTTGGCAATGGCAAAATAAAGCTCTGCCACTAAACACAGGTTTTAAATATGCTGTATTTAACGTCTGTTAAACTTCTGTAAAACAGCCATCTTTTAAAATGATGCTTTGATTTCCCCCTTAATCCATTCAGAGCTTAGCAGTTCATGCCTACCTGATTTGATTAATACAATGGCACAAATGCTTTTACGTAGTTCCAGGTTTCCTACATTCTAATAAGACCAACAAACCTAAGTGTAAGCAAATATTTTATTTAAATCACTTGTCAAATCACAGTTTACCAAATGTATATGAACATAATGAAACACTGTTGAGACAAGTGGGCATATATATATATATATATATATATATGGAGAAGACATAATCTAATATCTATCAAAAACCACTTTCTAAAGAACTTGTCTTATTTCATGCTGTGTGTGTGTGGATATGATATAGGATACAAGAACAATAGAATCTAAAAACTTTAAGCAATGTATTCTTTTCTCTGTAACATCAAAAACATTTTTCTTTTGCTCAGTACACATTCATGTCTAAACATCCATTCTGAAATGATCAAGGAGGGCCTAAAATTTTGCAGAATTTGACATTCTTGAGACTTCCTGACAACTTTCACCAGAGCTTAAAGCAAAATCCATCAGCAAAGTGACTCTCTTCCACAAATTTTCACTCTACAGAGTGAAAGAGCCGCTCTTTTAGAGTAATGATAGAAATGGGGATATAAACATGAATGAATATCTAAAGTAGGAATTGTTCCTTTGAAGTAGGAAGATCTCTCATGAAAGTCGCAAATGAAGCCTCATTTATTGTTTGCTTGTGGCTCCAAACTCCACAGGGCTTTAACTATAGTCATGTGCGCTCAGCACTTCAAATAATGTATGACAATATCTCCTTAACCAGTAAGTGAAGGAAAATATACAATAAAAACAGAACAAAGTTTATTTAAGATATACATATAAATACACAAAGAATTACACTCCAGTTTTGGAAGAATTTTAAACTAAGTTTGGGAATATAAGAAACTAAATGTTTCCAACTCCTCTCAAGGTTCAGAAGTAAGGTCATTAAATCAGAAACATCACATGTTATCAAGTGAAAAAAGAGAAATGTCTCAAAAAGAGGAAATGACATGTTAACATCCAAACTTAAAAGAATGATGAGTATAGCTCCTGATGTCTCAGGGTTGTCAGTGGCTCTCTAGGAATGGCTTCAGGTAGTAAGACCTAATCTTCTGTTCTCACAGATCAGGAACATTATTCTTGAGTCTAATCAGCAGCAGCCTTCACTTTCTTACATGGCCTTCTTCACATTCTGGTCCTACGATATACATTCTGAATTAACTACAGAGGAAAAAAAAAGAATAAAAGTGAGAAACAGGATAAGTAGATTCTTCTCTGTACCAAGACAATGAAAGGAGAAAAAACAATAAGTATCTGAGGATCCTCATTAATGATGGTTATTGTATATGGGGACTCAAAATAATTAAAACCTCAACAAAAATTAGTGAGGTTTTTCTGTGTACATTTTTATTAATTTTAAATTTAAATGCCAAATGAGAAGAAAAAACACGTCTCCACATAAATAGCAGGATTCAGAACATTTCCATGTAAACAGCATTCAACAGAAAACAGTAAATTCTCATTTGAAGAAAAGCTATAATACTATATAATGTATTCAAAGTTATTCATCTTTTTTTTTTGTTTTCTTCTAGATTTTTGTTTATTCTCTGCTATGCACTTTTTACTCATTTTTTCTTTCCCTAATTAGTAAGCTTTTTAATTTAAAAAAAAATTATAGGATGCAAAACAAATGACATTTAAAATATCACTTTCTAGTTTACACTGCATTATTATGTACTTCTCACCATAACGCCCTGAAATTATGAGTACACATCCATGTGCATGGAAGACACCTGTTTAGAACAGAGATACTTTTGTCTATAAGGCAGTATTTTGCATAAGAGACACCTTTAATTGAAGGAGTCAGGAAACAATATTTTAGTTTACCTAAATCAATCCTGAATTCTCTAAATTTTCAATTAATTGTAAATATGTGGCTTATTGAAACATATCGTTTACTAGAACCTGCCCACTCCCTTATGATGCCCTCAGAAAGGTAACTTTACTGTGTATGTAGCATCTTCTGCTGATTTTGTAGCGGGTAAGAGTAGGTCCAAGGTCTAGGAATTAATTTTATCCTTTACTTTTCCTCTCCAAAGCACTTGGTTATCTTGTCCCCCCCCCCCTCTAATAAATTGAAATTCAATCTCATAAGGCTAGAAGCTAGAAAGGGGGTCTTATATCCAACATTGATCCATGTCTTTACTTGATCTAGTTCAGAGATGTAAATACTACAGTTAACTTCATGATAACCTTTTTGTCAATGCTCAACGTGAGCACAACAAAATCAAATACTCCCAAGAACTTCCATCAAATAGTGATTTTTGTCATTGGGCACATAGCAAACCTCATACCTCTTATCTGCCTCTCCCTTTAGCTAGCTTTTCTTTTAGCTTCCATTTTCTTTATGTCTTCTATAGTTTCATTTGGAGAATGTGAATATAATATTTCAGCTTCAACAATATGTCCACTGAGTCACAAAATAAGACTGTCAAACTTAAACAAATTGATAAAACGAATCTTCGTACTGTCTGCCCATTTTCCTACCATTCTGCAGAAATGAAGAGACCACAATCTGAAGAATTGTGTGTTTCTTAGCTTTGCCTCTAGCCTAAAAGAATATCTTTCTTTAAAACATACTTTAAATAAACTGGATAAATAAGGATAATTATGTAAATCATATCTTGCATTATTTTCTTTCTGAATAGCAGTTGACAAACTATCTTTCTTAATTTTATAAACTTGAGTACAGATACCATTTGGAGTAGGGACCACAAAGCAAAAAGCTACAATTTCTTTTGAACTATGGCTATAAAAACTGGAATTGTTTCTTGATAAACCAAACATCTAATGATATAGTTAAGTGATAACAGCATATTCAAGTTGCCTTTCTCTGAATGCTCCCTAGCTTAGAGATGAAATAAAAATATGGCAAAAGAATTAAGTTTAATATTCTAGATTTGTTCTAGCTAGCACAAAATACATCACCTCCTTAATTTTAGGGAGACGGTCCACATATAACTCTCTTAATATGGACCAAGATTTCTGTTGTCATACAATATTGAAATATAAGAAAACCATTGAGATTTTTTTCAGAAAAAAATGTTGTCCATCCATTTATGTCTTTATATGTTTGTACCCTATTGAGCTGATTCACTCCAAGCTCTAGCACGCCAAGATCTTTATGGATATTGTCATCCAATTCCAAGTAGTGATTGAAGAATAAAGCAGCAGAGACCGAAATGCAAAACCTGGGGCACTATCAGAAATGCATAGCCTGTACAGCCTGGTGCTTTCTCCCTGCCCTCCTCCCCAGTTCCCTTGCCCATTTTCTGACTATTCAATGAGACAGAGAACTCTAGGCTCCAAGGCTTGCAAAATTCTTGAATCTACTTCTTGAATCCTTGAAGCATACATTTCCAGCACATCCCCAAAGCCATCTTCATTTGCAAAAATTAAAATTAAATGTCTGGAAAGTGACTTGACCAAAGCCACAGATATCCTAAATCCAAATAGTTTTCTTTTCACTGAAAAAATAATACCTCCCCTCTTCCCCCATCTAAATTTTAGAGAGCCGTTATCTTAGGGTACAGGTGATTCTATGCATCACTTTCTAAAAATTTATATGGTGGACTACATAACGTAAGAAAACTTAAATAGGTAGGACAAAACTTTGGAAGTGAAAAATCACAAAACTGGGAGGCAACTATTTTTAGTAAAATTACAACACAGGTCCTAAATCCCCACTCAACCCCTTCCTTTCTAATTCTAGACTGTGCAAATTTCAGGTCTTAGTCACCTCATTCACATCTCCTTCCTTAAGAAAAGCTGTAGAACTTAATGAGGCAAGTTTTCTTCTCTCAGGTACCAGCCCAACCTGGAATAACTTTACTCATGCCCCCTTATTGGAGGAAATCTCACCAACAGGCTTCCATCCCAGAGGAACATAATTTCCCAAACCTGGAGCAATTTCCACCCTGCAGTAAAATAGAATGCTTTCTCCTAGTAACACTTCCAGAGAATGGAGTGTGAAAATTACAGACCAGAAAAACTGATTTCTAATCCTAGAAAAATACTGGAATTTATTAAAGGAATGTCAATATTCATAAAGGAAAAGGGCAATCTTTAAGTCTGAAAATGAAACAATAAACAAATGGGTTGAGAATAGCCTCATTTCCTTTTTTTTTTTTTTTTTTTTTTTTTGTGATCAGGATCAAGGAAGTGCTGTAGTTAATTTACCTAACTTCTAGCAAAGAATTTAATAAAGGTCATTCATGATACTCTATGACAAGCTGGAGAGAGATGACCTAATTGGTAGTATGTCAGACCAACTATCCCCAGACCAAGGAGATTAAAGATATATTGGACATTTCAAAAGCTCCCTAGATAAAATTCTTAAAAAGGACTTGTGCAAGTCCTGGATCAATTTACCTGGGGCTGAAGTTAATTAAAAAAACAGCCCCAGGACTACAACCACAAGTTTTCACAGGCCTTTCTCAATTCTACCAGTAAGTTTCCTGGCCAAAAAACAGCCAAACACCAACAAAAAATCATGAATGGGTTGATGTCTACTTGAAGTAACATTTCTTTGCATCTGATCCTGTGCTAAGTTTTATCATCAGTGACCTGGATAAAAAGATAGATGCCATGTTTTACAAATTTCCTGAAACATAACTGTAGGAGAAAGAATTACTCATCAAAAGATCAAATTGAGATAAAAAAAAAATAGAAAATTAGAATAAATCCAATTAAATGAATTAGGATGACATATTTATGTTCAAAAAAAAATCAAGCTATCCTTTTATAGAGCTGGAGAGGGAAAAGATTGGAAAAAGAGGGGGAACCTAATACAAACTTGAGCACCTTTATGAGGTTGAATTTGTTTTATATTTTTAAAAATCAAATACAAAGTTAATAAATAAAAGTTAACAATTTCATATATATTCTACTTTGCATGTGGAAATATAGAAAATAAAATTTAAGTAAGCAAAAATAATATCATATACCTTGGAGAGGATGGAGAAGAGGTAGGCTGTTGTTCAATATTGTACAAATGTATGTGGAGGCTTTGCAAGCATTAAAACAAAGTCTAATGGTTAGTAATTTTTGTTCATTATTGTTGTACAAATGTGTGTGAAAAGCTTTGCAATGATTAAAGCAAAGTCTAAAGGTTAATAATTTTTATTATGACCCCATCCTGCTCAAACTCTATCTAAGTTATTGTATTTAGTTTTTAGAATTGCAACATTTAAAAGTATGGATGAAATAGATAATACCAAGACAAAGGTAGCCAGGATGCTGAAAGGCCTCAAAAGCATGTTGGTTGAAGATCCTGGAAATGTGTAACCAATGGAAGGGAAGAAATCTAAGATCGAGGGAGCTCCTAGGAGCCAGTCTCCAAGTATCTGAATGACTGTGAAAGGAATGAGACATTTGATTTTTTTTTTCCTTTTAGAGAATGGAACTAAGTAAAAAGAGAAAAAGTTGGCTTTGATGTAACAAAAAACAGTAAGAAGTAACCCAAAGTGGATAGTGCTGGCTCAGGAAGTAAAAGGTTCTCTTTATATAGAGGGTCTTTTTAAGACAAGGCTCATCCAGGCTATCTCCAGTCTTCTTGCTCTATATGTTATAGCTGGACAAAGCTCTGGAGGGGAAAGGTCACGTCAGGGTATCACCTCCCTAATGTCAAGGTCCTCTTCAAGAACAAAGGACAAACATCCACCATTTCTGAGTGAGTGAAACTATAGAGAGGATTCAGTTATAGGTTGGACTAGATGACTTTTAAGGCCCCTTTCAACTATGCAATTTGTAGATTCTATGAGACTTGGGCTCATCCTACCCTTCTCAGTCTCATTTTCCTCATCAGGAAAATGGGATTAAAAAAAAAAAAAAAAGCAAAAAACCAGTATCTGAGGCATTCACTTTAAAGAGCTATAAGTTAGACTATTCTGTGAACTGTATGCCAGACAATTAAAAGATATTATCAGATTCAACACACGAAGCTTCTAATAAAGAATTTCTACCAGTGCAGATAGGCGGCTTTCTCTGCTCCTCCAGAGTTACCTAAGGGCTCTGAAGGGACAGTCAGCATAGGCATTACTAATTCTCTACGCCAACTTTCTTTCCCCAGCAATCACAAATACAGACCTATTTAGAAAAATCACACTTGGGGAAGGCAAAAAACTGAAAAGCAAAGTAGGAGTAGAAGATGAACAAATTATGATATACGAATATAATGGGACACAATTCTGTCACAATAAATGACCAAGGAAAAGTGCAGAAAATTGAGACATTAGCCCTGATAGAGTGGAATAAGCTAAATCAGGAATAATGTCCAAACAACTTAGACAAATGAAAACAGTACAAGGCAGACCAACAAATTAATTGCAATAGTTATCCTCGGTTCCAGAAAACAGAGTATACTTTCCTCATCAGAAACAAAACAGAGTATACTTTCCTCATCAGAAACAAAGTGATACTTATTGTGTTCTTGATATTGGTAACAGGACCCTCACTGAAATCCAAACTTTCCTTCTCTCCTCACCCCTCCTCCCCCTTTCCCCTGTTTAATCTTAGAGGGGAATGGGTGATTGAATTGATGAGAAGAGCTTATCTATCATTGACATCTATCCTATGAGCTTATTTTATTGACGTTTTTAAACATCTCTTTGATATTTAAAGAAACAAAGGGGTAAACTACAGAAAGTATATACCATTAGAAAATACTGGGTTTTTTAGTCATTCTTCTTGTTTAAATTTTTTTTTTTTGGTCAAAGTGGAGGGGGTGCAAGAAGCGGAAAGCCATTTTTTAACAAAAACCATAAAAGCATCAATAAAATATTAAAAATGAAGCAGAAATGTTAGCTTACTGTCATTATATGCTATTTTAAGGATTACAGAAATTTGCCTTAAATCAACCAAAAATTAAGTTGGATAATTTCTTGTCACAGATGATTCAAAAAGTGAATTTTATTTCTCAGAACCACACTGAACTGGTTAGGGGAAAACCTGAAATATGTCGTGTTTTAGCCAATTCATTTCCTACTATGCCTCAAAAGGTAATTGATTGCATATTTAAATAGGCCAAATTTAGTGTTAGAAAGTATCAATTTCAAAGACTCATTCATTAATTTTGTGAAATATCAGGACTGCACAACAGGAATTAGGGTTGCTATTGATTTTTATCAAAAAGCAGAAACCAAAATTTATTTTTCAAATGTTTCAGATAGAATCAAACTAAGGTAGAAGCACAACTGTGTTTTACAGTAGGTAGGCCACGAGTTCCCTCCTCCATATGGCAGTGGAATCTCACAGAACTATTGTGAGAAAATTAGAGCATACGTATAATTTTGTAGATATATTACAAACATAGAATATTATTTTATAAGAAAAAAGCACTAGACTTACATTATGCCTCAGGATTTCTTCAGTGCCGATTTCGGTGGCGACTCACAAGGCTCATCATTTTTATGTACCTCTTCTTTTGTCTGTGTCTTGATATCTTCTACTGACTGGTTATAAATTTCCTTTTCTATCTGAACTACTAGTCTTTCTTGGCATTCCAGACCCTGGACAGTTTCCTTTAGTTTTAGTCCGTTGGAATCTAAGGACTCTCTGCATAGGTCTATGTCATAACTTTCTCTTGGTACTAATTTTGGGTCATCTGAATATTCAACTACAATGTCATCTTCAGTTTCTCTTTTAGGTACATATTTTAGCTTATCAGATACTTCTCCTGACATTGCACTGTCAATTTCTGGCCCAGTCTTTGTTTCAATGGCTTCTTCAGATGTCTGTACCTCAACGGCCACTATATTTTCAAAACTTTCAGAAAAAGAGGCATCTTTGTAAATATCAAAAATTAGAGTTTCTGAAGTTTGCTCAAAAGCTGCTGGCCCCAAGTGTTCAGTTGTAAAATATTTAATTTCACGCTGTGCTATCAGTTCATTTTCATCTCTTTCAGATACATTTTCTTCAGATTTTCTTATCTGAGCCTGACCTTCTGCATTAAGTGCAGAAGTTTGAGTGCTTAGATCTTTGTCATTACCAAGTTGATCAACAGCAGTCTGCATTATGGTATTCTGAGTTTTGATGTTTAACGTATCTTCATCCTTTCCAAGTTCTACTTGGCTTAGAGGTGGTTCGACTACCTGAGAAACCACTTCAACACTGGCTGCATCTGAGAGTTTCTGAGACCCTTCTTGTGGTCTTTTTATGAAACCAGAACTTTTGATAGTCTCTGTAGTAGCAGATACCACTACTGTTTCTGCTTTTTCTTGAAGTACAGATTCTGCTAGAGACTGCTTTTCCATGAGTACTTCTTGGTCTTTCCAAGCAATGTCAGAGTCTTTCAGGCTTTCAGAGGGTATTTTTTCAGTTATTAATTGAACATTTACAGAATCCAGAGTTTGAACTGATGTTTCTGAAAGTTTGACGGCTTCTGCTATAGCCTCTTCTACTATTGCTGCAGCTGTTAATGGTAAAGATGCTTTTTGAGTCTTAGAGCTCTGCATTTTGAGAATTTCTGAGGATAGTGTCTCTTCCTGAATCAAGACCTCTTCTTTCACTGAAGCTGAGTGAGAACTGATTCGATTTTGAAGTCCAATCTCTTCTTCAGTAACTTTTTCATCTTTCAGTTCAACTTGGTGTATCTTGGTCTGATCAGGTAATTCCATCACTTCCACGTCTAAAGAGATTGGTTCTTTTGTAATGTTTGTATCTTTCATTTCCTGATCAACAATGGAACCTGAATCTGGCACCACTTCAGTTCCTGAAATGTTCTGTAATGTTTGTGTAACTATCTGTTTCTCTTCCACTTTAGACTGTTCTTTATTTCCCTGTGAAGCCTGGAAACCAGGACTTTCTGGAGGTTTATCACTCGATACAGTGACCATTGTTGTTTCTACAATTTCAGATCCTAATGCAGGTGCAGAATCACCGTCACTGCCTTCTTGCTGCTTTATACTTATATCTTCAAAATGTACTAGGAGAGTACCTCCATCTATATTTATTTCAACTGGTGTTTTCCGTTTCATTGGAATTTGTGATGTCTCAGTGCCTGTACTCTCAATGTGATAAGTTGTAAAATCATTGTATGTTCTACATTCCTTCACTTCTAAACTCCTTTCAACTTCATTAAACTTATGTAAGGTTTTTGAAGGTGTTTGTTCAATTATTTCTTGTTGACCATCATTAATGGTTTTATCTTCAGTTTTTGTTCCTTGTACCTCTTCCTGCACCTCAGCATGCATCACTTTAGTGTTATCTAACCCAGCTGCTTCTCCAATTTCTAAGCTGATCCTTTGGTGATCACCACTTTGTTCAGATTTTTTCTCATTCACTTTCTCTGGTATTTTAGTTTCAAGACTCTGAACTGTTGAAAACGTGTCCCCTGAAACAATCGTTTCTGTAATCGCTTCAGATTCTTCAGATTGTTTAACTTTCTCTATAACTGCCTGAATTATTTCCTGAGTTTGTTGCTTTAGAGATTCTAAATCTGGTGTGTCAACCTCCTGCACAGGTGTAGCTTCTTCTGTAGTATCAGGAGAGTCAGTCAACTGTGAAACTGCAGAAACCATTTCAGTAGTCTCTTCTGCACAAGAGGCTTCGGTTATTTCTGTTGCCTCTTCTGGAACTGTCACTGCTTCAGAAGTTAACTCTAGCTCACTAACAATCATATCACTGCTAGTGTCTTTTATATCTGGCAAGGTTTTAGCAACGGGTATTTCAACAAGGACCTCTTTTTCAAACATCTCAGTCTGTTGTTTTGGCTGATCTGATGCTTCTTCAACAGGTTCTGTAATTTTAGTAGAAATCCAGGATGGTGACCTTTCTTCAATACTTGTAACTGCTCTCTCCCCCTCTACAACAGTCACACTAACTCCCTCAATTGTCTCCCCTGTTTTTGGACCTTCTACTTGATCAGATTTCTCCTCATGCAGACTTGTTTTTTCTGCTTTAATGTTTTTTACTCGTTGGGCTTCAATTTTCTCTTGTTCTGCTGCATCATATTCAGATAAAGGAACAACAGCTGGGATGTCAGAATCATCTTCATTAACTCCTGTTTGGTCTTCTTCAGCAGGAATTTGTTCTTGTTTCCCATCTAACCTTTTCTTTCTCCGACCAGGAATGAATTTCTTGATTGAAACCCAAGATTCTTCTTTCACAGGTTCTATCTCTGAAAGAGAATGTTCTATGCCAGAAATAGTTACAGATTCCTCATTTCTCTCTTCCATTTTTGATTTTGACTTTTTTCTTGGAGTAACTAATCTTTTAAATGACACCCATGTGGAAACTCCCTCTCCTTCAACTGGGCTTCCAGCTAGTTCAGGGGAAGAATTTATCTGCCCTTGATCAACTTCATGGGAATTCATGTGTGTTATTTCAGTCCCAGATTCTTTACTTTTTCCTGCATCTTCTGTTTTCTGGAAATCTCCATTAACAACTTTAGAAACTCCTTCTTCATCAGAAGATGATGACTTCCTTGCTCTTTTCTTGGAAGATCCAACACAAATTAAGGCTTCCCAGGACACTGAAGTATCAACCTTACGCTTTGGCTCTTCTATCTTCTGATCCTCCCCATGTCCTTTCATCTCTTCCTGATTATCAGAGACTGCACTTTCAGTTGAAGAAAGAGTAGCACTCTTTACTTTCTCAATTTCATCTTCCTTATCACTTTCAGAAAGCCTTCTAATACGTTTCTTGGGTGTCACCATCTTTTTAAAAGAGGCCCAGGGAGTGACACCTTCTCTCTTTTTCTCTCCATCTGAAACAGCCCCTTCTTCTTCAATCTCAACCTCCTGTGGTACTTCTACAATACCTTTCTCTACAGAGGTTACCTCAGCCAGTTCTTCAGGGGATGAAGCAGAACTTTCACCTTTTTGTTCCTCTGGAGTTTCTGGAGAATCTTCTGACACTTGTGTAAGCTCCCCTGATTCGTCTGGCTTCATTTCATCATCTCCTCTTTTCCCCTTATGTTTCTTTCCAGACAGTTTTTTTAATCCAGTACCAATAAAAAGTTTCTTTAATGGGCTTCCTTGCAATCTCCCTCTTTCTTGTGAGGACAGTATTTCTACCTCATTTGTGATGCCTTCATGTTGCTGACACAAGACTGATACTTCAGGACTTGGTTCAGCTAGTTTAACATAATCATCTCCAGAAGCACATACCACTTCTTTGGTCTTGACCAACTTCTCTGTCACTTCAGCTTTCTTCAAATCTGCATTTGTTTCAATTGCTGCAAGGACAAAAGAGCCAACAACATGTTCTACCTCATCACTTTGATTTTCTCTTTGTTCTTGCTCTTTCACAGTACTGACATGAACTTCTGCTACTGTTTCTACCTTTTCATCAAACACTTCTGTGGCTAAAGGAGCAGCTTTCTCTTCAGAAAGTATTTGTCCTTGAACTTGATCTTCAGGAGACCTATGTACCTTTTCATTTTCAGACACACTGGAATCTTGTGTACTTTCAATGATTTCATGGTGGGGTAGATGTTCAGTTGATTGTTCAGCAGTATCCTTTTTCTTTCCTTCATAAATTTCAACTATATCACCTTTCCCCACTTCTTGTTCCTTTTTCTTCTCAGAAGTGTCTGGCTCATCCTCCTTAGATTTCTTATAACTGGTCTTTTTTCTCCAGCCAGCCCAACCTAGACTGAAAAACTTTTTGAATGATGATATACTTTCAGATTCAGAAGATTTGTTGCCTACTTTTTCTTGTTTCTCTTCATCAGAATTCTTGCCTTCCTCAGGATCTGCACTCTCTTTTTGGCTTTCTTCATCTGTCCCAACTAACTGAGTTGATTCAATCTCTTTAGATAATGCTTCATTTTCTGAACCAGAATCTTGATAATCATCAGCTCCATTTGCTTCTCCATCATCATATTCATCTTTTTTGACTGTGAGTAATTCAACAGGGTCAGACTTATCATTCTTATCCTTTTTCACAGTAAATTTAAAGCCAACAAACTTAAACACCTTTTTAAATCCAACATCATTTGAGTGAGATTCTGTAGGTTGCTCCAACTCTTCTATGTTATCTTCTGACAAAGGCATTTGCTCAATTATTTCATGCACAGTCCCCTGAACATCCTGCACACTAGATGCTGATCTAGCTACCAGAGTATTATCCAGCTCATCTTTTTCAATCATGTTTTCGGAGTCTCTTTGTCCAACTATTGGAAAAAAGAAAATAAAAGAAAATAGTTAAAATAATGTTTTAATAAATGTGTTCATTTAAAATGCAAAACAATTATAACTGACATAAAGTCACCCTATAATATAGCTTACTAAACTTTACACACATCACTCCAAAGTCATTTCTAAGCTAGTAGTCAACTTTCCAGGCAACTTAATAGCTCCTCCAATATCTTTGAAAATCTAAAAGTATTAAGCACAACATAATCTCCTGACCAAATTAAGTAATCTAGCAAGTCATTTTTGACCACTAAAAGGAATGGAATAGCTATGTTTTTCCCCAACCAAAACTATACTTTAGGTTTGTAAAATATTGAAATTCTCTATTGTGGGTCTACTCTTTTCATCATAAGCCTGGCATCTATGGAAGCAAAGGAGTAAGGAAGGTAGAAAGAATAGGAAACTAATGTAAACATCCATTTTTAAAATAAACAAATAATAATAAAAACTAAGATCTCTTCGTAGCAAAAAAATCTGTATATCCATTCACTGACTTTTTTGCCTCTTTTTTATCACTTCTCAAGTGCACCATGGTTATTCTGAATTCTGGTTCTAAAATATTTTGCAAACTTAGTGAATGTGCCAACCTAAAAGGAGAGTCACAAAAAAAATCTATGAAAATTCCATAGTTATAGCATTAAATACAGATTCTCAAATTTATAAATTAACCAAAATCATCCTCAACATTGTGGTCCTGAAACTGCTTTACAAGTAAATTTACTTTTCACTACCTTTCTTCCCCTTGAAATATTAATTACAAATTGATTTCTGCAAAGTGTCAGGTAACAGGTTTCATTTTATAGAACATTTTGAGCTGGGAAGATTTTAGCACAAGTCCTATTCCCTCAAATTTGGAAAACTAATTCCTTGGAACATTAAGAGATTTGCAAAAGAAAACAAAGATATATAGGTAAAAGATCTTGAATTCAGGTTTTATTTGTTCCTCTTTCATGGCTATTTTATTATTCTTTCCAGTTTTATTAGCGTGCAGAAAAAAAAGATAGTAAGAAATTAAAACCAGCAGTTCTGATACATTAATTATTAGGGAAAAGGCTTTCAAACTGTCTTTGTATTTCTTTATATATTCTCTATCATTGTAGATTTAATAGAAGAGAGACTGATAATGGCTTTAGAAATCTCATCAACTAAGTCAAGATTTTTAAAGGAAAAATTACAATGAACAGAAAAAAATGACATGGTCCTTTAAGAAGTGTTAGGAAAATAGAAATGCAAGGCAACAAAAATGATTTTCTATGCTTTGTTGAAGAAGCTCAAAAAAGGAATAAAAACTTGCTCATTGTAGATAGAAAGTTAACTAATAAATTAGTTTTTCAACCAAATGGAATTATCTTCAACTGAAAAGGAATATGTTTGACTCAGTGACAAAAACATGTTTAAGTGCAAGGTAATATGTTAAGTCCTGCCATCTAGGGGAGGGGGTGGGGGGTAAGAGGTGAAAAATTGGAACAAGAGGTTTGGCATTTGTTAATGCTGTAAAGTTATCCATGCATATAACCTGTAAATAAAAGGCTATTAAATAAAAAAATAAAATAAAATAAAAAAATAAAAAGGTAATATGATAAGTACTAAAGATGCAAAAGATTAAATGAAAATCTCTTCACTTAATGAGGGTACAATCTAAAAGCAAATGGAAGAAATATGTACACAAATAGAAGTATAAGTTAGAACCTGACTAAATGAAGAGAAAAGGAATAGAACAGAGAAGTATAAAATTTTCATTCTTGGTGGAGAGAATCATGATGGAACTGAACCTGAATTGGCCTTAAAAAGAAAAGAGGGAGGAATGTAAGTAGGTAGGGTGTGTTTGTGGGGAGGGGGGTGGGGGGAAGAGGGTGGATGTGAGTGGGTGCATACAGGGCAGTTATGGAACACAATGGATAGAACACCAGCCCTGAAATCAGGAGGAGCCGAGTTCAAATCTGACCTCAGACACTTACTAGTTATGTTACCTGAGCAAGTCACTTAACCCTCCATGATTCAGTTTCCTCATCTGTAAAATGAACTGGAAAAGGAAATGGCAAGCCACTCTAGTATTTCTGCCAAGAAAACCCCAAATGGAGTCACAAAAACTCAGACATCACTGATGCAACTATACAACAACAAAATATATTTTTGAGGTAAGTAGACAAACATCCAAATACAAGATATTATTTCCTCAACTTAAGTGATTTTCAGTATGTTGTGTAAAAATTGGTTAACCATAATTATGATATAAGACAAGAAAAGTACACTTAGCTAACACGTTCAAACTACGTTCCAGGACAAGAATAAAGAAAACTTATGATGCTGAACACTTGTTGAATACTTGTTGAAGTAGCAGAACATTTAACTTCAAACTTATGATGGTGAACACTAAGTGTTGAAGTGTTTAAAGATTCAACTAAGGTGAACCTAAGTACTCTGACTCCAGGCCCAGCAAGCATTTCACTGCATCATGCCAAATTATAAATTGGTAAATTATTCCTTAAAATCTAGGGCTATTAAAAGGATGGCATATAGAAAAAATTATCTTTAAATATGGAAAGTTTTAGAAAAACTACACATGTTTAACATACATTGGATGGACATATCTGCTGGGGGGGGGGTTGAGGAGAAAGGAGGAAGAAAAATTTGAAACACAAGATTTTTCAAGGGTAGATAATGAAAACTATCTTTGCACGTATTTTGAAAAGTAAAAAGGTTTTATTATAAAAAAGAAAAAATTATCTTTTCCAAGACTCAGATATTTTTGTCAGTTGCATTGTCTTTTCTTGTCTTTCCAATTTATCTATTTCTCCTATTACTTTCAGATTTTCCTTTCCTGATTATTTCTTGAGATTCAAAATACTGGAAGGATATCAGTACTCAATGAAATAAAAATATCAATACTAAAATAATTCACAGATTTTTAGTGCTATACCAAACTATCAAAGAGTTACTTAAAAGTTATTTGAAGTATGGCCTGGGGGAGAGGGAGGAAGGAAGGGGGAAAGGGTAGGAAAACAGGGATTAAAAGGAAATACTTCTACACTTGGAATTATACTAGATGACACTAACCATAAAAACTACTTGGCATTCAGAACCAAAAAAAAAAAAAAAAAAAAAAAGAGCAAACTATCAGCAGCATAGAAAAAATGTTTCAAATCACAACAAATAAAATTAAGTTCTACCTCACAATTTGACAAAGATACCAAAAAATTATGGGAAAGACTGCAGAAAGACAAGTATAATACTGCACTTATGGTGGGAAGAGTGAATTGGTCCAATTACACTAGAAATTTGATTTTCTCTTTGTTCTTGCTCTTTCACAGTACTGACATGAACTTCTGCTACTGTTTCTACCTTTTCATCAAACACTTCTGTGGCTAAAGGAGCAGCTTTCTCTTCAGAAAGTATTTGTCCTTGAACTTGATCTTCAGGAGATCTATGTACTTTTTCATTTTCAGACACACTGGAATCTTGTGTACTTTCAATGATTTAGAATTTATATTTATGTTTAGTTTCTTTAGAATTTAGAATTATATTCAAAAAGGCACTAAATCTGTCACAATATCACACTGTCCTAGCAATATCACTACTAGGTATCTATCTCCCACCCCAAAGGGAGAAAAGATAGAGAAAAAGAACTCATATATGCAAAAAATATTTATTGTAGCAAAGAAGTTGAAAAGACATAGGTGTGAACAGGTACCATTAATATTAATTTCTTCTATTCTTTCATGAATATGCCATATTATCAAAGCTCAAGTCTTATTTTATTGGTTAGTTTGGAAATTTAAGTATGCTTTTTCATTAGGTATGGATGAGATATATTTAGTAAATTAACCTAGGTATTTGAAATTAGTTGTTGGTAACTTGATAAAAGAACAAAAGGAAAACTGCATCATATTAGCACTAACAAGAATTTCTATTACATGAATTAGAACCACAAAAAAGCATCAGTTGTCCAGTTACTTTTAGCAGTAGATAAAGTGGTGAACCCGAGTTAGAAAGATCAGAGTTCAGTCCCAACCTCAAACATTTACTAATTGAGTGGTCTTGAGAAGTCATTCATTTAACTGGTTTGCCTCAGGTTTTTCATCTATTAAACGGGGATAATGCCTACCTCACATGGTTGTCGTGAGCATTAAATGAGATACTGGCAGATAGTAAATGCTGTGTAAGTGTGCCTATTATTTGTAATTTCTTAACCGATTACACTATTTAAGTTCTCTCCCCTCTTCTAAATATTTTCATACATTGCTGCCACTTTAAATATACAAAAAACAATGTTCAATATGTAATTCCAATATGCAAAAACATGATAACTCCTCATTACTTAAAGGAAAAATCTAAGACTGCTCTATTTTGACCACCACTTAACTTTACACCCTTCCTTTTTCATTACCCTCCTACCTTGCTCTACCAAAGTTGTCTCATGATGTTCCCAACCAAAGCATCATTTCTGCTTTCCCCAAAACCTTTCCTCTTCTTTCCACTTTGAAATGCCTCCTCTAATTCTTCTCCAGGTCCTTATCTTTGCTGCAATATTAGTCCAAGATGATTCCTAGTCCTCATTCACACTAAACATAAAATGAACATCTAGAACTATGACATTACAGGATTATACATTTCAAAGCAGAAGAGACATAACAAGTCTTTTAGTTTAATCTCCTCCCTTTTTACAGATGAGCTTAAGAGGTCAAACAAGTGTGTAAGTACTGACTCCAAATCCAGTTCTCTCTTCCACCGATCACTTGACTTCCAATTTAATTTTTCATATTTTCATGATTCGGGTAAGATCAGGTCTCTAGGTTCCCCCTACTTGCACATTCCAAGGTGGGGAAATACCCTGGAGAACCCTAAAATCAGAAAACCTAGATTCAAGTTCCATCTCTGCATCCACTATCACACCCAAGCTGAGGCTGGGAAGTGGCTAAAGTTCTCCGTCTGGAGTTCCAATTCAGTTTCAAGCACTGACTAGCCGTGTTACCCTGACTGCGTCATTTAACCTTGTAAAATAGGGATAATATCACCTACCTGCTGTGAGGACCAAATGAGAGAATAACTGCAAAATGTTTACCAAAGTGTCTGGTACAGAGTAAGCTCTAGATAAACATCTTAGGTTGTTGTGGAAGGATCAAGAGAGGTAATAATTGCAAAGCAATGTAAGCAACTATGAGCTCCACATAAATGTTGTTGTTGTTGTAAAGCACACAGCACATTGCCTGGAATATCATAATTATTTGTTTCCTTTCTTCCCAAATCCCTATGTTCCAAAACCCACTGAGCATCAAAAACAACAACTCCTTTTTCCTTACAGGGAGGTGGTAACCATCCTCATTGTTGTCTGTATTGATCACATCATCAGCAATGCATTAAAGATCAACTAGTACACAGGAGAATAAAAAAACAATTTCACAACACAGCCACATTAAGTATTTTTAGAGTGAAGATCCACTAATTAGACACTAATAATAGGAAACACCTCCTCCCTCGCCGCCCCTCCCACCCCGCATCCCTGAGGATGCTCACCCCGATGTCCTTGAACTTGCACTTTAACACCACTTGAGTCTCTGCGGGCCTCCCCCCCCCCCTTCCCCACTCTCCCTCCCTGGGGAAATGCAGGGGCGAGTCAGCCTTGTGGCCTCATCCCCTCAACAGGCCGGAAGAAGCCGACCACCTTCCCTGGGCACCCTCCGAACCCGGCTCAGGCAGGCCCGCAGGCCGCAAGCCAGGCACCAGGCCCAGCCACGGTAGCAACAGAAGGTCTAGGCCTAGCCTGGCTCTCCGGGCCTTTCCCAACAGTTTGTGGCCCCAGGGCCTTCGTGGGGTCACAGGGGACAGCCCCCCCCCCGAACCCCCCTGCTGCCTCCTCAAGCCGGCCCCTGGTTAAGCCTCGACAGCGAGCCCGGCCGTGCTTCCCCCCCAGTTTGCTCACCACCCCCACCATGCCCCACCCACCCCCTCCAGGATCCTCCATCTCGCAAGCCCGAGACCTCCCCCAAAGCTTGGTCAAGCCGGGTCATTTCGGCCAAACAGGAATGCCCAGAGTCCCCAAGTCCTGCCCCAGAGAATGTAGGCAGTTAAGTCCCCTTTCCACTCACAGCAGTTGCTCCACCACGGCATCGTGCAGTTAAGCCCGCCAGGTTCTGCCCGGGCTGAGACCCTATGGGAGCCCCGGAGGATCAAATGGGAAGCTCTCCCCAATGTGCTGCACCACTAGATGGGGACTTCCTCAGTACTCCTTCCCTCCTTCCTCCTCCCCCCCTCCCCTCCTCTCCCTCCCCCTGTGTGTGTTTAAGCCTTCTGCGTTCCCCCCTCCCCCCGCCAATAGAAGCCTCTTAAAGATATCTATGGCAGGGCAGGTGAGAACTAATGATGTATGGGTCCCAGTGTGCCTTGGTCCATGCAGATACATGGGGGTAGGTGTCTAAAGAAAAGGGGGTTAGGGTCAGTGGGTGTGAAAAGGAGAGGGGGAGAGGTGTGGGTGTGTAAAGGAGAGAGGGAGGAGCGTAGTGTGTAAATAAAGGGGGAGGAGCATGGTATGTAAAAGAGGGGCGTGGTGTGTAAAGAGGGAAGGGTGTAGTGTGTAGAGGAAAGGGGCGTGGTGTGTAGAGGGAGGGGCGTGGCGTGTAAAGAAGAGGGAGGGGGCATGGTGTGTAAAGGGGGAGAGGGGTGTGGTGTATAGAGGGAGGGGCGTGGTGTATAGAGGGAGGGCGTGGTGTGTAAATAAAGGAGGAGGAGCGTGGTATGTAAAAGAGAGGGGCGTGGTGTGTAAAGAGGGAGAGGGACATGGCGTGTAAAGGGGGGAGGGATGTCTAAAGAGGGAGGGGCATGGCATGTAAAGGAGGGAATGATGTGTAAAGAGGGAGGGGCGTGGTGTGTGGTGTGAAGAGGTGTGAAGGAGAGTGTGTATCTGTGTGTGTGTGTGTTTAAGCCTTCTTGTGTGAGGGATCCACCCTTTTGGCAGGGATTCTTAACTTGGGGGTAAGGGAAAAAATGTGTGATGGGGCACCTTTGGCAGTACGGGGTTGCCTATGGACCCTTCTCAGGAGAACAAGGTTTTTTTCTTTTTTACTGAGGCAGTTGGGGTTAAGTGACTTGCCCAGGATCACACAGCCAGGAAGTGTTAAGTGTCTGAGGCCAGATTTGAACTTAGGTCCTCCTGACTTCAGGGCTGATGCGCCTCCTAGCTGCCCCTTTTTAAATGAACAAAATAATAAGTTCCAAAGAAATACAATTATTTTGAAATACTTATTAAAAGAAGTGTTAAAGTTGCTTTTTGTTTTTTTAAATACCAGGCTCACAGAACCCAGGTGAAGAACATCTGGTTAGAGGCTATTAATATAGAATCAGCTCCTTGAGGAAGGACTGCTTCATTTTTGTTTTCTAATCTTTGAAGCCCCCAGCACCATGCAAGGCATAAAATAGGCATTTATCTATACTGATGTACTGTATAGGCAGAGAGACTGACCAACTTTTGTCATCTATATTAAGAGTGAGATTCATCTGATTTGTATGTTGGATGAGGTCCAACTCTCAGATTCTGATTCTGGGATTGATTGGAAGAAAGTGAGTACTGAGGAAACAAAGCCACAAGGATGATGGGGGTGAGGGAACTTACAGGATAAAAGCCTGCCTCTTTGTCAGAAAGACCTGGGGTCAAGACTCAGTTCTGGTACTTACTTGCTATTCCACAAACATTCAGTGCCCCAGGCAACTCTCAGGCTATAAATTGTGGAAACAAGTATAACATTTTGTCTCTTGTATATAATTCAATTTTATCATCCAATCAGGATTCTGATAGCTTTTCTCCACTGACCCCCAGGATACTCACTTCTTTCTTTCTGGTTTCCTCCACTCCAGCTCCAGCCCTCAAATTACAGGTCAAACACACTAGCTTCCAAGTGTCTGAGTTCCCATGACCTACTGCACTGCTTCTCAGCAACACAGAGATGACTATAACCCTTAACATCACTCACAAGCAACTGCCACTATGTTCCAGAACTCTGAAATTCCTTTATCAAAGCATAATCTTTTAATCATTCCATCTTTCCCCCTTTGCCTTACAACGCTAATCCTTTCCTCACATCCCTTCAGTTCTTTGCCAGGTCATTACCCCTTTAGGAGGAACATTCAGCAGAATATAGCCTTTCCCCATTTTGGCCTATTCGTGAACAAGTTCAAATCAATAGCATTCTTTATATAGTCCAGTTCCTTGCCAGCTTATCCTGAAATCAAGCATCAAGCCTGAGGCTGTTCTAGGTATACCCCAAATAAGTATAAAGTTTTGCTTCAAGTATAGATTTCACACTATTAAGAGTCAAGTATATTTCTCTCTCATCATGGCTACATACCTCTCACAAACTTTTCCATTTTTATATTTGCCATTTTAGTGATCTGAGTACTTCCTTCGGTAGCTTTCTTTTTATTGGCTGCCTAAAACATTTCTATACCCTAGTCCTTGGGTGATACTTTGGTCACCTCCCACAAATTCACAGAGAATTAATATTACAGCTGATGGTTTTGGAAGATAACAAAAGTACACAATCACAAGGCAAAAGCATCAAAATACATCACACAACAAACATTTATTTTAAGGCCTGGCTCTCTAAACTATTTTGAAATCAAATTCGAACCAAACATTTATTTATAAAATTTCTATATTCTGCAAGATATTGGAAAGGACACAAAAATGAAATTTTAAACTTCTTAATGCTCAAAGAAAGAACTTTGGAGGGCGAAAAGAGAAAGGGATTGATTTCCCCACTACACAAATAAAATTTTACAGCATAATCTGAGAGAAGATCATAAAATGTTTACTTTCTTCACAGTATTTTGGATGATCTTTTTTCCCCTATGGATGGAAAGAAATTTCTTTCCTTCTTTTCCATTTAGTTTTCACATAGCTAATATCCCTAAATATCCAAAAAGGTCAAAGGATAATTGATTTTTTCTGACAAGAATTTATTTTTAATTTGCAAAATCTGAAAGTTAATCTGCCTCCCCCATGGTTTTCTTCAAATCAATGAAGACATGCTTAAGAATTATAAACTGCTCTGGAACTAATTTCATTCATAAGAATTTGGATAAGTAGCAAAAGAGATAAAAATTGAAGGAGAAAGAATATGGGTATGACTTAAGCACAATTTGCTAAATGAAATGAAATGAATATATATATATAGTACTTTGCAAACTTGAAGTGCTATAACAATGTAAGCTATACATATACTGGATTAGTTGTGAAAAGTTAAAGGTAGTTTCCTGTTATTTACTGTATAAATTTTATATTTATTATTGTTATTGTAAAATGTTATATATCCATTTAAGCCAAATCCTCTCCCCATTCAAATATTTGCTTTCTTTCCCCACAGTCTCAAATAGTTCTTTTCTTCTTACATTCATAGTCACACAAAAGCATTATGTATCTATCTTTAACACTAAAGAGACTTCAAGTCTTCCCCAGTCCCTCAAGAAAGTTCTCCTGGACTCAACTAAGCAGTAGGGAATACTATTATCCTCCTTAAGGGAAAATGCTTCTCCCTCCAAAAAAAAAAAAAAAAAAAAAAAAGCCAATATCCCCATAATTTTGCAGTAACATACAGTGGGTACTTAGTAAATATTTGCTAATTTAGTGTTCTTTTTTTAACCTTGTTCCACTGAACAGAGGCAGAGGGGAATAGAGATGGGATCAAAAGGCAATTTTGCCAAAGGGAGAAAAGAAAGATATATTCAAACTTTTATATCTACATGAAAATTGCCAAAGGCCAAAATAAGGAAAAATGTGTGATAGAAATTAACACAGAATTGCAACAATCATTTTTAAAGTTTTTTTTTTTTCTTTTTAAACTCTACAGAGAAAATAAAAATAAACTATACAGACCAGGACATGCCTAAAATTATTTGTCACTCTTTATAAAGCCATAAAGTGCTCTGTCATGAAAAATCTTTTGAATCCACACTAGCAAAAGAAAATGTCCTTAATGCCAAATATTATCATTCACAACTTTTTTCCAAAGGAAAAGACACTAAATCTCATACTAATCTGAACATGTAACAGGATAAAAGCTAGAATAAAGTAGCAATGGACAACAATTGGCCATCTGATACATGTGTCCATCTTAAGTGTTAGAATATGCCCCGTGGCAAAATATATACCTTTTCAAACTATTTCAATATCTATAATACAATACAGTACCTGACCTTGCCAGCAAACTCAGTGAATTCAAATTTCCACTGAAGATTAAATTCCTCTTAAAAAAAAAAAGTTGCCTAACAAATTACATTATCACTAAGGGTTTTTTTAAAAATAAGTATTTCAACTAATAATTTCACATACATTTTGAAGGAATACATTTAAGCAGCTAATCACTTTTCATCGACAATGAATGGGGAAGATTCCATGAATAGTTTCTTCAGCTGGTGGGGCAAAAGGATTCAGTAATAATCACTGGAATGGGACTTAGGAAATCTGAATCTTAGTTGTGCAAAGTTGACCAAATTTCTGGACCTCATCTGTAAAATGAGGAGATTAGGCTGCACAATCTCTAAAGGTCTCACTTTTTGACCTTTCTCAAATCACCACAAATCTCAACTCTGTAGAGCTTGGATTAAGTGCATACCTCATGGCCTTCAACATTTTAATTAACATACAGATCAACACATGAAACATATACACACAATACATAGTTCTCCTCCTCAAAAACTTTGTATAATTTTGAATTTAAATTCTCGTTTAGTATAAAATGGGCAAAATTCTTAAAGCCTTAAACTGCCAGTATACTTAATTTTTTATGACCAGAGGTTACATATCCATAGATTACATAGCTGTAAAATTCCCAGCTGTTTTAATGGGAAAAGGTGTCAATTTGCTAAGCTTATCTTTTAATCTCAACTTTAAAATCAAAATAAAATGATTTAAAGGTAAAATATAAAAAAATTATGTTTTATAACTTAAAAATGTGATCTTTGTAATTTAACAATATTATTCACTATCAATATTATAATTATTATTTTAATGTATTAAGTATTCAGGATTTAATGTATTAAGAATTCCAAATCCAACTACCAATTTAAAATAATTTAATAACTTGGCTTATATCTCCAACTATAATTAATATATTAGTATCATATTAATAATACTATATAATACTAATACTAGTATATAATCATACTAATAGTTGAGTTTTCCTCCAATAAAAACCCAGTTTCTTAGTGTGCAGTTCTAACCAAATGAATACTTTAAGACAGCAGATGGCAGTGTCATACTATTTTGATATCTCTAAATCAGAATAACTGCAGCAGGGTTATATATCTTAATGGTAGTGTCAATTTGGAAAATTGCCTATAAACCAAATCTCGTATATTGCCACCTATTCTTCCATTGCTTTCTGCTTGACAGGGCAGTTAAGGGGAGAGGAAAGGGAGCCCACTGCCAAGGTTAACCATCTAGAACATGAAGAGGGGGGAAAAGCACTGGGATTTGGAGTCAAAGGACCTGGCTCCCCATCTCTGTGACAATTAAACCATACTACCACATGTTAAGCAATTAAGTTTTTATGCCCTCTGGGCCTCAATTTGCTTATCCATAAAATAGACTTCCAAATCTAAATTATTCTATAATACCGAAATCCCTCCTTTTCCCCAAAACAGTTTTAATTCAGAGAATTCCAGTCTATCCTACTACTTATACAGGATAGAAACACGGGATCAAATTTAGACAACAATATTTCTTAAATAGCATCTTGCCCATTTAGAAATTTTACTTCAGGCCCTGTGACAAATAGTGAGCTTGAAGGAGCTCTTCAATTCAAATAGGCATGGTATACTGTAAACATATATTCAAGGTACCATTATAGATACTCAATATACAGAACAAAATATAGTACCTACCCTGAAAGCTTATATTCTATTGGGGGAGGGGGTAAAAATACAGTTACGGCACACACAAAATCCTGGGTAAAATGAGGGAGACTATACTACCAAATTAGGGGAAGACAGAGATGAAGAAGGCTCAATAAAGTCCAGTTCTAATAGTCCAATTCTGTAAGAATTTTTGAGAAATAAAGAAGATCAAACATACTGTAAAATATTTTATTTTGGTCGTGCTGAGTTTTATCATGCCTGTGGGACTTTCAAAAGAGGATGACCAATAAACAATTCACTCTATAGGAATTAAATTCCTGAGATAAGTTAGGATTGAATAGATTTGAGAATAAACTCCTTTGGAATAGAACAAAATATATAGGAGTAACTAAGGGGGATGATGCCATGAAGATGGGATAAATTACAACCAAAGGAGAATAAGACGATAGTGGCTCTTATAGTGGCATGGAACCCAAAAAATTAAGAACGACCTGCAGGTCATTGGATCTTATTAATAACACATTCTCATATCACCTTAGGGAAAGATGTTTTAGCAGTTTAATGGAGAGGCCCCAAAATCTAAGTGTTAAGGTCCTGAAAACTGAAGGGGTAGGAAGGTTGTGGGGACCATAAAAATAAAGGACTATTACTTTTGGTACCAAAAGGACTATTCCTTTTTGGTAAGGAAAGGAAAGAACTACATTTCGAAGGAATAGCAGTCAACTGGATTGACTCTAGTTTTCTAAGAATAGGTTTAATCTGAACATATATATTTGTAGGTAGCAGGAAAAGTCCTTTGACTAAAGGTCCAAATATTCTGCTTTGAAAAAAATGGCTATGGGAGTAACCACTAAAAAGCAAGACTACCAATAAGCTAGAACACTATTAAAGACAAGGTAAATGAAAATATTTAGCAAACAAATAAGTGTTTTCAAAAAGACTCATGAGATATGTAAAATAAGTGAGAGATGAATGTTATCAGGTTGAGAAGGTAAGTCCTGAGCTGGTGCCAGAATCTTCACGGTTGTTTGAATAGGCAGACAAAAGGGAGCTTTCAAAATAAGGAGAATAACATGGAACAAATTAAATGTATTTGAGGAGGCTAAAATACCCTTGTTAAAGCAGAAGATTCATTTTGGAAAAGAAATAAAGGAAACAGTGATGGCAGATTATGGAGTTACTTTACCATCCAGTTAAAGAATGCTACTCTACTATAAGCAATGATTCTCCACTTGAGAATTTTAGCACAGGAGTTAAATGATGATAATGGTATTTTGAAAAGATTAATTTGAAGATTAAGGCAGGGAAAAATTCAAGGTGATTCCAAATATTCAACTTTGTAACTAGAAAATGGTGATATATGGAGACTGAGAAATTGGGAGTGAAAGCTTTAAGACAAGAGATAGAAAAACTTATGTAAAGTTTAATAGAAATATCCTCAAAGAAATATGTTAATAAGTCATTGGAGATAGGGAATGCAAATCAAGTGAGAAACATTAAATATATTAGGACATATTAGCATAAAGGTAAAATTCTGAGTGTGTTCAGACTAGTATTTCCCCCAATATAAATTCTTTCCTCCCATCCAGAATGTGGAGAGTCTTTACCTAAAAAAATAAAAGTCATATCAATCTACCTCCATCATGCCAACAGCTGTCCCTGGAACCTGACTGGCCTCAACTTCCCAGAGCATAAAAAGTACTAGACACATGGAGTTAAATCTCAGCCTTGATGGGTGTCTAAAACCAGTGTCCTTATTGCATGTCCTCGCTGTGTTAGGGCAAAATATACCTTCTCTTATAAAGAGTGCCTCATGTCATTCCAACAACAAATCTGTACTAAGACGCCTCCAATAGTCAAAAAGGGTCAGGTACTTGAGGGAATGAGTAGAAAAAAGCATTGTCAATGACTGGGTTTTAGGATTGCATACTATGATTGGCTGAGAAAATCAAGAGGATTCACCTCACTATTTTGTTGTGGTTGAGTCACTTTTTAGTTGTGTCCAACTCTTCATGACCACATTTGGCTTTTTCTTGGCAAAGATACAGGAGTGGTTTGTCACTTCCTTCTCCAACTCATTTTACAGATCAGGAAACTGAGGCAAACACAGTTAAGAGACTATATCTGAGCTCGGAAGTCAGGCTCAGGCTTCTATCTACATGTCAGCCCTTTATTAGCTGTAGCAGCATTTAAACAGAGTTCTATTCCCCACTTCACTAAATATAAAGGGACCTTTTACAGTTCAAATGTATCTAGAAGCCAATAATTTAGAAGCCTGGGGGCCAATAAAATGGGGATTAATGTGTAGTCATATGCACGGGCTTTGTTCCTGCTTTTTCACTTTTCTTTCATTTTTAATTTGCCTGATATTAGAATTAGGGAATGGCCGTGTGATTTCATTACTATAGTAAAGCCCTCCTTACATCTTTTGGGTTTAGAAAATTACTTAGAAGGACAGCTAGGTGATGTAGTAGATAGGGCACCAACCCTGAAGTCAGGAAGAGACTTGAGTTCAAATCTGGCCTCAGACACAATACTTCCTAGTTGTGTGATCCTAGGGAAGTCACTTAACCCCAGTTGCCTCAGGGGGAAAAAATTGCTTAGAGTACTGAGAAAGCTAAATATCTTGTCAAAGGTCAAATAATATGTGTTAAAAAAAAAAAAATAGCTAGATTCTCTGATCCAAGGTTAGTTCTCTAAGTCACACTAGCCTTATTAAACTAAGTTATTACCAGGGCTGCAGCCCTCCTTTGGAAATGAACACTCCCAATGTAGCAGTCTATCAAATATTTCAACATGAATATAAATTCACTTTCCACCAGCAGCAAAAGCTAAAAGATTTGTACCTGCTTGAGAAATAAAAGTTAATAGCATTATACTTAACATTTTTCTATTTTTTTTTTCCACAAATGATATTTTTACTTGGAATAAAATATTTCTGCCTTTTCTAGATCCAGAAAAGAAAGATACACATGAAAGAATATAAGTTGATTAGGATATAGATAAAATGGCCTCTGTTGATTTAGTTTGCTGAAGACAACATCTTCAGATATTAAGTCTATTGAATCTATCTAGTACCTATGCCATTACATGTCATTCATTATTTATAACATCATAACAAGTAGTAGGGATACTGCCTGCATACTTACTAAGCAATCCGGACATCCTTCTGGCTTCCTGGAAAGTATATACCAATCAATAACAATGACCAATTGCAACAGCAACATTTGAGAGGAAATGACAATGACAAATTTGTTATTTGGTAACAACATAGCTCCACCATAAACTTCCCCTTTATCTTTATCTAGACAATCATGTCCTTAAAATGTGAATTATGGAACAGAAAGGAAAATGCCTCCTTCCACTACTTCCATTTTCTTAGGATAAGATATATTTCTTTGGATTTCTGGATGCCTTCATTCATTACGCTTCCTTTTTTCCCATATGAACGAAGGTTTCCAGTATTAGATCTTAGTTCTTCTATTTTCCTAGGTATCCCATTTATTAACTTAACTCCTTTGACATTTATTTTTAAGGGATTAACGGTATGGGGGAAGGGGAGAAGGAAATGCCATAAAATGAGAAACATTTTTAAAGTTTAAGGAATTCTGAAAACGTGTTATATTGATGTAATGATAAGGTCTATTTAGTAGAAAATCAAATGACTTTAAAAGACACAAATGCTATGTCCTTTAATAATAATAGGCAGCATTTCTATTCCATTTTAAGGTTAGCAAAGCACTATACAAACATTATCTCATTTGATCCTCAAAACAATTCTAGGAAGTATTATTATCCCCTTTTACATATGAAGAAACTAAAGTAGATACCAGATTTGCCCAGGGAAACATAGCTGGCCTGAGGCTAGATATCAGCTCTATCCATTGCATCCAAGAAACCTGAACTTCAAAAAATTAATTATTTTATGGATATATACATAAGGAGCTTAATTAAAATATGCCCAATTATTTTTCCATTAGTTCTCTACAAGAGGTAGAGGTATGACAGGTTACAATATTCCTAACTTGATAAAACTGACACAACAGAAAGCTAAAAAGAAAGGGACTATTGAAGGTCAAATGCCACTATTTATATTTGAAAACACACACACACACGTACGTACACACACACACACATACACACACACACACACACACCTATTTTTAACATCTTTTAACTGCATTTTTGAAGCAGTATTGTAATTCAAAGAAAAAAAAAAAGGAGGCCCGGGGGGGGGGGGGGGGGGGGGGGAGGTCTGATACTCCATGTTCTCAATATTTATTAACAGCATGACCTCTAAGAGCATTTCAGTTCTCAATTTAAGATTTTGTACCTTTGAGTTGTTACCCACTAGTCCTCAGAATTAAGCCAGAAAAAATAGTCTCAGTTAAAAAATTCTATGGTTCTTAATTTACAATGCACTACTATTTCCCATTTTCCCCATTTCACTCACTATCTGTCTCTTGGGTAATTCCAAATATCTAAATTATTTTTCACATCTGCCAAGGAGCCCTAAAAACTGAAATATACGACTGCTGAGATAATACCTCATTCTGAACTTCCACTGGGAATTCACTGACAATCTTCTGAAACATGATTAAAATGAAATGAATGTAAAGGTAAATCTTTACCACAAAAAGGCTCTACCCAAACACCTGGTGACTATTAATGGCATAAGCTATTGTTTTCAGTCAGTATTTTTTCCAACTCACAATTTCATTTCATAAACAGATAGACAAAGAGATGATAATAGAATATTTTATTTCATTTGAAAATTTCTCAGAAACATATAGGATTCCATATGAGGTAGGTTTAATGGTTGGAGTTGAAGTGGTCTGATTTTATCCAAATATAATGTTAAAAGTAATGTGAGGAGTCAACATTATTTTAAAATTAGTGAAATATGTGTAATAATTTTTTATTATGGGGGAAAGAAGGCTTACTATTGACACATCCATTATTTGGAAAGATTAAGATCCATTTCCTTGATTTGACCTTTTGATAAGTAAAGGCTAAACTAACTTTCTGATGATCCAGGATGGGCTGTAATAGCTTGTCCTGTAATAGTTAAATCTAAAGCACTTCATGGGCTTGCAGTCAACCATGTCGACATCTGGAGCTGGTTGACTATTTCCCCAAAGATTTGTAACACAGCTCTGGAATTTTTCCAAGAATTCTCCACATTCTAAATCTATCCGTTATGTCCTACACACCCAACTCCCCATGTTCCAAAACCTAGTGACCATAAAAAAAACTCCATTTTTTAAACCTCAAAGGAAAGTAGTAATCATCTCCAACATATCTGGGTTTTGTTGCATGTCATATTCTTCTGCTTAATGATCCTTTAATAAGTCCCGCCTATTAGCAATGTATTGAGGCTGAAACTCCCATCAATTTAGGTTTCCCCAAACTAATATTTGCAAGCAAACAAAAAAATAATTCCATAAAGATGGCATGTTAAATGTTTTAAGATGAATATCTCCAAGTGATTTTTGCAGAACAAATCATATCTTAATTAGATTCTGGAAGGGGAACCAAAGATAACTAATAGACAATTAAAATTTATCTTGGTTATTAGTTCATTTTCACTACTAAAACTTCTTAAAGTGATCTAGACATTATAGATTAAACACCTGAAGTTTTTTTTTTTCCCTTGACATTCTACAAATTGATATCCCCCCTAGCATATGCTTTAGGTCAGAGAGCCTCAACCTGGTATCCATGAAATTATTTATTTAAAAATTTAAAAATTAACTATAGTTATTCAAGTACAAACTATAATTAGTTTCCTATATAGTATATATTTCATTTTATGCATATAAGTTCATCCACAACCTTCATCAGTCTCCCAAAAGGATCCATGACCCAAAAAGAAAAAAATTAAGAATTCCTGCTTTGAGGATTTCATAAATTAGAACATGACAATTAGTTCTTTTACCTTTTAATGTATTTGAAGTGCCATTTTTGAATATGATACTGTTTATATACAAAGACCCAAGATGACTCTCTCTTCAAAAGAGCTTACATTTTACTGAGGGGAAAAAACACACGTTTAAGGTAACTTGGAAAGAGAACAACAACAGTTAACTGCAGGTAAGTGGAGTGAGAGTCAGAAAAGATTTTTAGGGAATGAATAACACCAATTTTGGAAGAAAAGGAATGGGAAATATTTAAATATATATACTCACATAATATGTATATATACATGTAAATAGATGCATATATACACACACAAGATATATATATATATACACACACACACACACCATACTATACATAGTTACTGTATATACTTAAATATATATAGTAACTATACATAAACATATGTTTAATGTTCCCTGATGATTCACAACTTAAATGCATTTATCTCTGCCTTCACATTTTGTCTATCCATCAATAAAATCATCAACTATGTGATCATTGACACTAGTGAAATTTGGGGATCATCTGAAAAGAAGAAACAAAGTTTTTTTTTTTCCCCTCAATACATTTCTTTCAAGTCCGAAAGTATTCAGGAAATTCAGGTTCTCCTCACTCCAAGGCTGGGTACTATATCCAATGTACCACATAGCTTCCTCGTCCCGCCTCCCCCTCCCCCCAAAATTTACAGGTTTTTGCTTTGATTAATCCTCTACCTCCTTCAGCAATTTCAAGAAGTAGTTGCTGTTCTTAGACCTTTAAAAGATTTATTTTATTAAATGCATTCTCCGTTCTCCACCACACACATAACACAGAATGTGAACCTTCACCATGTGAAGCTCAACATATGAAATTCTAATCCATGTTTAATTTTAGTCCTCTTAAGGAGATTTTTCTCTTGAGTATAGCACTGCTGTATACCATGTTATCTAATAATATATGTATATAAAATAAATATTTAGGATACAAATCACTCAACAAGCATTTATTAATCTTGCTGTGTGCCAGGAGCCCTGCCAAACTATAAGGAACACCAAGAAAGAACAAAAATAGCCCTCATGCTAAACAGACTGTTAATTAAAAAAATAAATATAAGGTAGAGAAGGAAGGTATTAGCAATTGGGAGGAGGAGAAGTAATCTGAAGAGAAAGTGATGAAGGTGCTGCCTAAATATAGTGAATCTTGAAGATGAAGGTGAGGAGAAAATGCATTACAGATCTGGGGAATGAGCAGTGCCAAGAAAAAGAGAGAGGAGAAGGGAGATGGAGGAAATTTAAGAATGCTGATTTTAATGTCTGTAAAATGCCCTAAAATATAGTTCACAATAAAAATGAAATCATCTTTTAAGAATATGAAATATGTAACAATTCTAGCCATTTTTTATATTGCTCTAAAAATGAAATAGAATGAATTCTTTGTCAAATTTTTAAAAATAAACAATTTTAGACAAATACTGTATAACAAGATGCAAACTGTCAGCTTTAAATACTTTAAATACTAAATGTGCCTAAGTGTTAATTTTTCAAAAACAAATCATTTCAGAAATATTTGTGATATTTACTTTTGAATAAGAATGTTTTCCTTGTCAAGATAAAACCCCTCATTATTTCATCTGATTACATATTCTCTTTTAGTTTTATTTGTATAGCCCAAGTTTCTGTGCCATTTTATTCATTCCCTGTGCTACTTTATATATTCACTCTGGAAAATAAGTGTCCCCTTCCCACAGTAAAATTATACCACAATTCAAAAAACATTTAATCTAATTTTCTGATGAGCTTTTAAAAAAAAAAAAACAACTTACATATCCCTTTTACTATCTATCCCATTATGTCATCATTTAATTACTTCCCCCCCCCAAAAGAAAACTAAAAGGATAAAGAGCCATAGCAAGTGATAAGTTAAGTAACTATTTTTATTGAAAACCCAGTCACAAACAAACCAGCCAAGTAGAACACTAGGCATGAAACCCTGCCCCCCATCTGCCAGCTGTTATACACCACATGCCATCCCTTGAAGGCAGGGTTGGAGTTTGATAGATTTCTCCTACAGTTTATAAATACAATGGAAGGGGGGGGAAAAGTGTGAACAGAAAAATCTTTAAGTGATTTTTCTATGATTTCTGGCATGAGAGTCAAAATAAGCAAAGACATTACAATCTCCAGCATATTGGAGGGGGAGGGGTGCTCCATTAAAACAATGAAAAATTAAAATAATTTTAAAAAGGTGGTTTGCAAAAACATATTCCTACAGATTAGTTTTTATGAATGAGAAATATTCCGCATAGGTTTTTCCATGTATGTATGTGATTTATACATATATGCTTATGCTTTAAAAAATACCACATAGAAAAACTACAAGTAAAAATGCAGCTATTAGCAATGAAATGGAAAAGAATCTGTAGAGATTTTGAGGCGATTAAAAATTATCATTAAACAGTTGGGGAAGTATTTTTATCCTTTAATTTACTAGATTTAGACAAGGTCTCTACATTCATTCCAGAAATTAATTCCAGAATTAAACTACAAATCAAAGTGTTTTCTAAGACATGTCAAATGAGAAAATATTATTACATGCATACTGCCAGTTTTCTAGAAAGCAAAAACTCAGGAGTATACTGACATGCTAAGTGTCACTAGAATTATGATATTAGAGAAGACTAACTTTTGCATCATAAATATCAGGAAAAAAAACTTGATAAGTTACACTATTTGATAAGTTACATTATTTGGCACATTGAAAACCAAGTTTTATATTGCCCCTAACTTCTCAAAAATAAGTGTCTTGCTAATTACATCCCATTTTGAGAATCCCTCTTAAAAAAACAATGTCAACAAAAGCTCTTTCCATCCTAATCAGTTTGGTTCAGCATATATTAATAAATTTAACACCAAATTTTGGTTTTTTAAAAACCTTCTCTTTTACTGTAAAGGTAATATAGAATATTAGTATAAATTATGCACTTGAAAGAGGAGGGGATCTCTTGTATTCAAAATATTCTTTGCCCATCTATCTCCCCCCTAAAAATGAACACTTACATAAAGTCATCAGAACTCATTGAGAATACTCTAGTATACTGCCACACCCCAAACATGAACATGACCAGCATGGTCAACAGAATAAAATTTGACATGCAAATATATCAAACTCAATTAACTGACTTGCAGTCCCCAAACACTACAAGTCCATTCCACTCACCTGTGATTGTTATAGTCCCTAGCATATTAAATAGCAGGTCTCCACAAATCCTTGATTCCTTTCTCAGGCAAAGGAGCTTCCTAATTGCTATTTTATTCTGTGCAGCTTTCTTTTAAGCAGAACTAAGCATGCAACAGCTTCCAGACAAGCCAAGGAGAGCACACGCTGCCTGAACAGACTGACCAATGTTCGCTCACTCCTTCAGTGCCTGATATGAAAAGCACTCTAGTTACAGGATAGACATCCCGTTGTGGTCTGTCCCTTTTCTGGGCTGGAGAGTTTTAAAGCACCTCTTACTTCACTTGGCAGGATGACCAAGTCAGTCACATGGTTCAGTTAAAGGAAAACAGCCCTCTCCCCCTCCGTCTCCCCCTCCCCCCTTTCCCCTGCCCAATTGCAGCAAGATCAACCAGAGAGGAGGAATTGTTTTAAGTGTTAGGATGCATAAAAGTTTGGACTCATATCATATTACCAAGATGGTTATTTCATTCCTGACACAGTTTTGTTTTTCTAGTCCCACATCAATTAAAGAGAAGCAACCAGTCCCTAGGATTCAGGTGTTAGCCTTCATCAAAAATGATTTGCAAGTATCAATAAAAACATTCAGAGACATAAGTGAAAATTCTACAGCCTTTCAGCTTCTTGCACATTTTTACATATTCTTACAGATTTCTCCACCACAGAACTAAAAAAGGAAGAATTCCTGTCCCCTTTCTCCAGGGCATTACCACATTTCTGTTCTTTTCCAGCTCTTGGAAGACCTCCTCTTCATCTTACTTAGAAAGAACACTAGATAGAACTGGGAGATCTCTGTTCAACTCCAACATTGCCCAGGTTAAAGGATTTGCCTATGGAAGTTACCTCTAAGCACCTCAGTTTCCCTATCTCTAAAATTGAAATTATCATTACACTTTTACTACCTAGGAATTCAACATAGTTACAAGATAAACAATTTGTAACCACTAAAGAACTACAGACAATTTTTAACCAGTTATAACATAAAACATTTCAAAAGTATTTGTTTCCGGTAACGATTCCCAAATAGAAAGGCAGGCTTCTCCAGTGGGTTAGTACAAAGTCCTAGACTAGAGTCAAGAAAAATCTTTTTACCACCTGACACCCCTAAATGACAGTTTAGCAAGTCACTTAAATTCTCTGTGCCTCAGTTTCCTTATTTGTGAAATGAAAAAATTAATAGATCTCCAACCCAGGTTTCATTGCTCTTCAATGCTATAGCATATTTAAAGTACTTGGCAAATCTTGAAGCAGTATAAAAACACCAATTATAATAAGAAGCATGTGGCAAATTGTTAATGGCAAATATATTTGAGCCAGCCCTGGTTTCTCTTGAAAACTATCACAGCTGAAATAAAGATGCACAAAATATTAACAGCTCCAGCTGATTTTTTGAGATTATCTAATCTGATTTCCTGAATTCCGATCAAGTTCTCTTTCAGTTTCTCTGAGTTGATGTAGCAAGGTGGCACAATGGGTAGTCAAACCCGGCAAGTGACTTAATCTTTGTCCCATCTATTTCCCATCTATTTCTGTTTCCCATCTATTAAATAAGGATAATAAAAGTTCTTACCCTGAAGGGTTATTGTAAGGATCAAATGAAATAGTAATTGTAAAGAGCTTATCATAATGTCTGGCATAGTGACATATAAATGTTAGCTATCATAGCTTATTATAATTGATAATGTTGATGAAAAATGCAAAATTGAAGTTATGGTTGCAATGTGATAATTCAGAATGGAAAAAATACATCAGGATACACAGACTAAAATAACAAAAGATTTCATTTGCATATTCGTTAAATGTATACATTCCTTTCTTCAAGTCAGTTTCTTTAAGTTAAATTCACCTCCTTGCTACCCACCATGGCAATTTTACTCCATACCTAGAGAACTAAAAAACCCCACCCACATCTGCTATCCAGCCAAATTCCTCAAATGCAGTTTGGGAGTAGATTATCCAGCTTCTCCCACAGATTTGCAGGCAGTTCACAGCCCCTGTAGAAATACTGTTGTGTGGATAATCTTAATTGTTGTATCAAATTGCTACCTCTAGGGGCAGCAAATCCAACAATTCCTCTACAACTGAAAGGACTAAAGCAATGACTGCTGAGGTAAAGAAAATTAGTAATGGATCTTAGTTCTATTTCTTCTGAAGTTTTCAGTTTTTTAAGCATCACTTATTTTAAAAATTTTAAGTGTAATGTTAGATAGGACAATAGTCATCAGCCTAATGGAAAAAGCTAAAACAATAAGGCAGGCAAAAGATATTAACTCACAAATTCAATCAATAAATACCCTTCCTTTCTTTCATCTTTTTTATATTAAAAAATCAAGGAAGGGGTATATAAATTCATATTCCTTGTAGCTTCTGTATATTTAAGTTTGCAATGTAAAACATTCTTATTTAGTGATGAAGTTTTTTAAAAGGTTATTACAACTTTTGTTATTTCTTTAATTGCATGGATGGGAATAAATTTTGTCTTCCTTAGGAAAGTCATACTCCTGAAAAGTAAAAGAATCAAGATACAGATTTTAACTTAGTTTAAGGCTTTGTCTATTTATAAATAATATTGACTTGCTCAGAAACCCCATAATCTGGAGCTCAATTTGAACTCAGATCTTCCTGACTCCAGAGCCACCTAGGGACCTCTGTATCTATATATCAGTGTAAACTTTTATCAACTGATTTCTTTGCCATGAGATGCCTAACATATAGTGATGCTTAATAAAGGGCCACTGACTTTGAAATGCTCTAAGAAGAAAAAATAAAAAATATTTTTATGCTCTAGGCCAGTATCATGGCATCACTAACAAAAATCTCAGTATCTTCGATTCATTCCCTAGTATTACTAGATATGAACAAAATGCGCAGCTATACAGCGCAAAAGGGCCTGGCATTACAGAAAATCAAGCACAATTCCTTTTCCCTTCTTTCCCCTAACCCCCTACCCCTGCTTTCTGACCCCACCAAAAAAATGTTAAAAGCAACCTGTATTCCACAGATGGATAAGAAATCCTGCCTTGATCACTCTTGAATCTTTACCTCAATGTGATATCTCTTCTTTACTTATATGTTCTATGAATTCTCATTTATTTACCCAACAAGTATATTTGTTAAATATCAGTTATAAGCCAGGTACTGTGCTAAGCTCTGGAGTAAATACAAAAGCCTCCCCCCAAAGTAAAATTGAACCTGGATCTCAACTTTACATTCTATATATACAAAGTGTATAAAGGGGTGGGGGAGGAGAGAACAAAGTATTAACAACAAAAAGAAATCTGGATAGACTTCCTGGAAGAGATGGCACTTGAGTGGAGTTCTGAAGAGAAAGCTAACTCAAGAGAGTGGATTCTAGCCATACCAGCCAGATTTTGTAAAAATATAAAGATGGTATTTGCAGAATAGTTGGAATAATCTCAGAGGGGAGGCAGGTAGGGACATGGAGAAATGAAAAAACACATTTAGGAAAATGAACTGCAATCAGATTTCTAAGGACTTGAAAATAGAGATTTGTACTTTATACAAGACACAAGAAGGAGTAGCAAGATCTATCAATCAACAAAAATTCATCAAGCAGCTACTCTGAGACAGCCACTGCTAGAGATAAAAACAACAAAGAAAATCACCAAAAAAAAAAAAAAAAAATCTGAAACAATCCCTGCTCTCAAAGAACTTACCAGGTATTTTTTCTTTTAGCAACTATGTGGAAAATGGATAGATAAGAGAATTGTGTCAGGGAACCAATTAGGACATGACTGCAATAGTTGAGGAGTAAAAAATGAGGGATAACAATATCTTGAAATGGGATGGTGTCTGTGAGTAAAGAGAAGGGGACAGAAGGAGATATCCTGGAATAAAACTGACTAGCTTAGGAAATCGAGAAAGAGAGTAAAGAGAAAAAAATGGGGATAATTTCAAGGCTGTGAAGCTTTTCAAAGCAGATATTTATTGTCTCTAGTGCCTAGCATCAGTGCTTTTTAAAATGCCTGTTGAACTGAATTGACCATACTTGTATGGACAAAATAACCCCTTAGGGCTTATGTGTATTTGTAGGCGTCTGGTGAGGGGGTGGGGTGTATGTAGGAGAAGGTGCATTATCACAAGCAGCTGCAGTGAATTCTACATTTGTATTAAGACAACTGCCAAGTCAAAGGAAAGATTTTCACAAAGGCGAACTAAAAACTAATCAACACAAGTAAATAGGGGATGTGGGCAACAATAGTTACTGAGATTTGATTACTTCCAAAATAGAGAGGAGCTACTAATAATATAATTGTGACAACTGACCAATTCCTAGAGTAGCAGTACTGATCAGTCAGCCAGGAAAACCTTTTTTTACTAATTTATTTTGTAATTCCGAACTTTTCTGTGTGTGCATATGCTATGTCCACTTTCAAATAGAGTACACTGACAGGTGTTAACTTATATGTGAAAGAGTTTTTTTTTTTTTTTTTTTTTTTTTTTTTTTTTTTTTTTTTTTTGGTGACAAGAAAGTAGTGAAAAGCAAATAAATGCATGCTGATTAGGAAATGTCTAAACAAATTGTGGCTCCTGAATGAAATGTGTTATACTGCCTGCAAAAAACAATGAATATGAAGATGAATCCAGAGAAACAAGGGAGACTTACATGAGCTGGTGAAAAGAGAATAAAAACCACGAAAACAATATACTCAAAGGAGACAAGTATAAATGGAAAGAACCACAAAACTAAAAATGAATATTGCAAAACTGAAAAATAACAATCTTGGCCCCAAAGAAGAAATCTAAAAGACAAACAAACATTTCCCCAATCCTTTGCAAGAGGTGGAATCTTTTGTATAATTATGGAATAAAGCATATAATGTCAGATTTTTTTTATATACTGATTGGTTTGTTGCCTTTTTTTCCCCTCTTTGTTGTTATAAGGAAAAGGGGAAGGAATAAAGAAGGAAAATCTGAGAAATTTATAAAACTCCAAAAATGCCCCCCCAAAAAACTATTTTTAAATGTCTTTTTAAAAAAGATGAAAAAAAATCACAAATACATGTAGATGAAAAAAAGCACCAATCTTTACCTGCTATGTTTCCTGAAACTTTTTCTGAACTGAACTAATGAAATAGTTTGGAGAATAAGAAATTTGTATTTGTTTTCCCCATAGTCCTACATGTACAGGATGACAATATTTCTTTAAAAAAAGATTTTTACACTTACAAATAGTGGTATAACTATATTAACCTTTTAACACAGATTAATATCATACATAAATGCAAAGAGGGGAAACCAGATTAACTTGCAAGAACAGTATTTGCAAGCCTTTCTCATCAATCAACATGATAAATGATACTAAAAAACCTAACCAGCTTGCATGAATCTTTACCCAAGTGATTTGGAATTTTCTTCTAATGACAACATTTTTCACAGTTCTTAAAGTGAGCTCTCCACAGATGTGTGGTATTCAAAGTGCCATGATAATTAAAATTTTAAAACCCAAATGAAAGTTACTTTCTTGCTTCTCCACACCCTCCCCTCCCCCCAAACCCTGCAATGATTCAAGTTGTTAGATCCAGTTGTGTCTAATGAATCAAATACAATAAGCCTAAGAGGTATAGTTCATTTTTTTATAGTACATATAGATGCATTCTCCCTTAATGAAGCATAAATGTATGTATGTATACTGCTATATACTTAGTGTAATAATACCTAAATGTTATGGCATTTAAAAAACCTATTTGCGCACAAAAGCATTTTAAGGAACCCTTACTACTGAATTTGAATTATAAACCAAACAAATCTCCAGAAAGTCTACCTACAATTGGTCTTAAAAGCAGAATATGTTTCTTAAATATGGTAGCATGAAATTAGTAGAGGAGATTGTCTACTCTTAAAATGTTCACAATCCAGTTTATCTGATGTTGTAAGCATTCCTAAAGGGGGGAAAACAAATAAAAACAATATCTTGAATTGAATAACATTCTATACACACATTTTTGAAAAAATGATGCGACTTTCTGGATTCTCTTTTTCCTTAAGTCTAAATTGAAATCCCTGTAGACATTCCCAAAACTTCTGAATTGTAATGTCTTCCTCTCTCTTTATTGTTTCCTATTTGTGCGTGTGTAATGTTTACACATAGATATCTTGATCCATATTTGCTTGTTGTCTTCCTGGCTAGACTGCCTTTTCTTAGTTCAATGCCTAGCATATAGTAGATGCCTAATAAATGTAATTGGTTGGCAGACTATGATTTTAAGAATATAGGTATTGCCTCCAATGGGGCAGATTACAAAATGATCCTGCCCCATCCCTTGTAAGGCTATCCATTCGTCTTTCTCTCCAGCTCACCTTCTATAATACCTTTCTTTGATACTGTCCTTTACACTCTTTTCTCCTGAATAATACATTTCACTGTCAACCTGGCTTCTATATTGCAATGTGGGGGACCCACAAGCCAAGTTCACTTGAGACCATACTGTTTCATGACTCATGGCCATATATCACATCACCAGAAGAATATTAGTCTTCATTTCAATAAGAAGCTGTGATTTCCCAAATGTATCATTATCTTCTTCTGCTCAATTCTGGGTCCAAGATACTGTTTATTTACAATGTTACTCCAAGATGTATATAATGATGGATGAATACTATAAATAATCCATTCAACTATAAAATATCCTAAAAAACTAGTTTGTGTTTTTTGTTTTGTTTTTTAAGAAAACTGTAATAGTTTTCTGGGCTTTAAATAATCATGAAAAAACATATAACAATTTGTTCTCCCTATTTTATCTCTTTCTTATTAATGGTCAAAGGAGTATTAAACAATGTTTCTTTAAGTTTCAAGAATTTTTTATAATTTTATATAAGTGGCATATTCTTGTGAGATATCTTCCTAGAGGAAGACTTTAAACCAATGTTTTGCTTTACCAAAGGGTTTTAATTTAAAATAATCAACAAATAAAGAAGCATAGCATAAATTTGAATTTTACATTTTTAAAAATAAATTGTATAATGGTTAAGAAGAAATATTATAATTTGCATAAAGATTGATGGTTTACTTCTATTTCATTCAAGGATGCCTTCAATATACATGTAGATTGCCATAAAATTTTTAGCAAGACAAACAAGATGCTCTTTTTTGGGGGTGGGTGAGGGAGGGAAGAATTGAGATCAATGTATCTTCCTTGAAATATATATACACACTTTATAATGTTAGAGAAAATAAGTCCATATATACTTGGCATTTATTTAACTTTGTCCCCATTTAATTATATTAGCTATCACACTACTTATACATAGCACCCTTTCCCATATTATATTTTTATGGCTTCTGGGCCAGGCTTTATAAATCTCTTTTTCACAATACCAAAGTGTAATTAGTTGAAATTTTCATGAGTAAAACTTTTTAGTGATTTAAATAAAGCTTTTAGGTCATGACTTTTAAGCAAAAAATAAAACATCATGTAATGACAGCATATGGATTCATTCTAATTTGGCTTTGTAAGTAGTAAAAGTCTTTGAATACCCTCTTTAAGAAAACTATCATTTCATATGAATAGCAAGTTCAATAGGTCTTAGCCTATTGAATCATTGGAATTTATAGCTCTTATCCAAACCACTCCGCATAAAAAAGAACCTGAAGGCCTTCAGTGACTTCTCTAAAGACATATAATTAAGATTATGACAGAGTCAAAACAGAACTCATATTTCCTAAATTATGGACCAATGATATATCAACTGTAATATTCTGGTTTACTAAAATCCCATTTAGGAAAAAAAAAGTAATTTTCTAAGGGCTTTTCTTTTTTGGTTGGAAGAAAAATAAAGATATTTATTAATGCTGGATTATACTCTGATGAAGTTTAAAAAAAAATATATATATATATATAACCCTTATGAAGTAGAGGTAGCCTGTTACTTCTTGGAAGATAAAGCTGAACTTTTCTCAAGATCAAAGCAATGAATATATATACTAGTTATTTGTCCATGACATGAGTGACATCATAACATCTATACTAAAAATACTGTAGGAGGATAGATAGAATGAATTAAAATTGTTTCCAAGAAATGTCTCTTCATTATTTTTATCAAGTTCAAGGTCCATTTTCCAGCCAATTTTCAAAGCATTATAAAACAGACTACAGCTTGAGAATGTGCCATGCAACAAAAGAAGGGTGATCTGTATTTTAAAAGATCAAATGTACACATAAGAAGAGCTGAGATTGGGGAAAAGAACTTAGCACTCACATTCTCCTCTTACTCTCCTCCTTTCTGCGCCTCCCCTTATCCAACTACCAAAGTTGACATTAGTACTAGAATCCCTTCTTTTGTTATATAAAGGTCAGTATCTGATTTCATGTTTCCTAGCAATGACTAATAAGATTCTATGAAAACTCCAAATACTGAAAAGTATCTAGTTTGGTTTTTTTAAACCTAATACAAAATTAAAAAGGAAAAGTGAATTTGCCACTTTGTTATTTGAAACAAATTCAAGTTAAAGGATATAATCATTAAGGAGATAATGAACTGCTTCTCTTCTCAAAATAAATGATTATGCAAATAATTTGCTTGAAAAACCAAGTGATAAACTTTAATTCACTCAAACGTTTATTAACAACTACTATGTGCAGACAACCATACAAGGGAGTAGCTATGAGTACCACTGAGTTGATAAATATTAGTATAGGCCCCAACTGTAATCTCTCATTTGGTATACAAAATGACCATATATATGCTGAAATATGATTTAACTCTTGGTCATTTATATTTTAACAAGTAGAGATACTAGGCTCACACTCTAGAGCCTAGACTAAGATCTAGAATTAGGAAGACCTGAGTTCAAATTTGGCTCAGACATTGCCATGTGACTGTGGGTAAGTCATTTAAACCTGTTTGCCTCAGTTTCTCCATCTGAAGAAAGAAATGACAAAGCACTCCGTTATCTTTGCCAACAAAACTGCAAAGGAGGTCATACAAGAGTCAGACTGACTGAGCTGAAAAAAAGCCTGAACAACAAGTTAAGACATCTCAAAGAAAGAAAATTAAATTCTGAATACTTGGAAAACACAAACTCAAAGACTCAAGCTATACTGCCAAAAATTCAAAGTTAGAGAACTGCTCTTAGGTAAGGAGCACACTCTCTGAAGGGTAACATGATCCAGAACAGATTCTTGTGATTATTTGGCAGTAGTCCTTTGAACTTTTCAAGTCCCAAATGAACCATACTCTAGGAGTTGGTGAGCTCAAAGTAAAAAGCTTGAACAGTTAAAATACTGAGATCTGAGCATTGTCTCCAAGAGAGAATAATGTCTGAAACACTACAACGAATAAACTAAGTTTGACATCAAAACAATATGAAGACATTTATCACTGTAATAAAAAATATAATTTTAAGAATTCCTACATGTAAATACAAGCAGAATATCTACATTTCTACTTATGGAAATATAAATTTAACATACTTCCCCTTAGCATTGAAATTACTGTATGATGGTTAGGTCCAAAAGATATGTATTCTTATGCGTGGGAATGGGGTGGGTAGAACCAGGAAACTGTAACAATTTATACTATAACAACAATGATGTAAAAACAAATAAATTTTTAAAGACTCTGATCTTTACTCTGATCAATACTGTGACCAACCACAAATTCCATGGGAACATGCTACCCACTCCTTGGATAAAGATATATACTTTATTTTGGGGAAGGGACATGGCCAATTTGGGAATTTCATTTGTTTGATTATGAATTTTTGTAAAAAGGGGGTTTATTTCTCACTTTGTCATTACATTGTTTTGTGTGTGTATATGTATGTATATACTTTTTTTTTTTAACTGAAGTGATATCTCATGTTTCTCCCAGCCTCAGAAATCCCATTATGACAAGTAGTAAATATTTTTGGAGAGGAAACGTCAGCACAACTGATACATTGAGAAAAATCTAAAAACAGGTACAATGTGTAACACTTGTGGGTGTTCCATCTTTCTAAAGGAGAGTGTCTTCTCATGTCTCTTCCTTTGTTTTTTATTCTTAAAACTTAAAAAAGCTTAAGTTAAAAACTTAAAACTTAAAAGCCCCCCTTCCCCGTTTTTTGTTTGTTTGTTTGTTTGTTTTTTTGGCAACATCTTAAACTTCTTAAATGTATAAAAATATCTCTTACAGAACAAGTACTAACTCTTTTTTTCTCTTGAAATAAATCTTAAGCTCATTAAATATGGTGCCAAGTTGAATATTTTAAAAAATTATGCCACATTCTAAGAAGTCTCCTCTTCCATTTTCCTTGAATCTGGTCTCCATCTTCACCCCTGAATTTTTAAAAAATTAACCTAAACAATACTAATTATATAAAAGGAAACCACAAATGAAATTCTCTCTCTTAGAGTTTTTATTAAACTTTGAAGTATCCTTTTATATTTGGTAGGAATAGGGATGGATTCTTGAAAAAAAAAAAAAAAAAACATACTGTTAAATTAAGTGAGGGAAGATAAGAAGGGAAGAAAAAACATTTATCCAGTGCCAGGAACTGTACAAAATACTTTAAATATTGCCTGAACTGAACCTCACTACAACTCTGTAAAGTAGGTATATTATTATTATCCTCATTTTTATACATTGAGGTTAATAGTTGTTAAGTGATTTGCCGAAGTCACACAATTCTAAATGTTTTAAGCAAAATTAGGTCTCAGGTCTTCTTTATTCTAGTCTATCCACTAAGTCACCTACTTCCTTCTAGAAACTCCCTCCTCCCTATTTGCTATTTAAATTCCATTATGAGAGAGAAATTTATGGAGGAAAGCTCCAAGGAGGACAAGGAACTATAATTACAGAAAGAAGCTCACCGTAACCATGAATCAATAATCTAGCCACAGACCTTCCCAAAATTATACCATCCTAAAGTGAAAGCCCGAGTCAAATTGGCTTAATTTAAATAATTACTTTCCAAGTTGCCTCCAGGCTTTGGTTTATACCTCACACCACCTTTTCCTTTCCTTTTTTAATCTAAATTATTGCCATTCCCCAAAACCAGGTTCAAATACAACTTTTTCCAGTTCTTAAAATCAAGAGTTTTCTCCCTTCTCTGAATTACAATGACAGTGTTAAGCAAGGTCTCTTTGACAGCTAATCATATACTTCTTAAAATTTCTAAATGTGCTTTAACTACCCTGATGTTCACATTTTTGATTCTCAAACTAGATTATAAACTCCTGAGTCTAGTAGAAAACCATAGTGATTTTTATTATCTCTCCCCAATATCTCCTTAAAAAAGGGCCTAGGCCAGCTCTGGTCAGTAAAGTATATATTAAGTAACTTCCAATTTATTGCATTTGGGAAGGAGAACAGACCAGTATTTCTGAGTTGCTGGAATTTGAATCCGTGGCCATTTATGCTGTACATATATATTACATATATGGGTCTATTTTTCACTTTAAATCATGTCTGTGGTGCTGAGCAAGCTCAGAGTTCCCACTGACTTCAAAAGGAACTCCATCCTTGAAACAGCTCTGCAGGGCTCTGAAGATGAGAAACAGGCTCCACATAATGGGAATTAGGAGCCAATCACTAATCTCCTTTAGAGAAAAAGAAAATATTTCAGTTTCATATTTAAAAATAAATAAATAAAAGACATTTCTCCTATTCCTTTAAAAAGTCTGTTAAAAATTTCCTTAAAATAGGAATCAAATTTATTTTGAATAGTCTGCAAAATTAGAAAAAAAAAGTTTAATTTGCTCTAAAGTAACATTTGGTCATTTTCATGAGGTCAACTGATAAAGGTGTTAGGACTCCATTTTTATCAAGGCAATATGATTTTCTCCGAAGCAGGGCTATTTATTATGAATGTTCCACCCCCATGGCCACATTTCTAAAAGATTAAGAAACTTTCAAAAGTAATAATGTTGAGGTTATACTCTGCTCAGTTTTGGTCAAATTTAAGCCAGCAACCCAGCAGTGAAAGGCCTGACATTCAATTACCAGTGGCATTCTTTGATTCTAATTTTTCTTGCAACTATAATAGTATGCAGAACATAGATGTTTGAACAAAAAAGAGGATTCTTTTCGAATGAAACATATATGACTAGGGAAAAAAATTGCAAGCATAACAGACTATTGCTAATGAAAGAGGTATTAACTATCACAAAGCAACCAGTTCAATGTTTCTATAAAAATTCGCACTAAATATAATAAGCCAAGTGACTGGATAGAAATCAACAAAATGCCGCTTAACATACCAGAAAAGAATGCCTAAGAATGAGGAACAAAACTTTACAAACATGTAAAATTATGATATGGTGCTAATTCCAAGAAATAGAGACTACCAAGATCACTTAAAGAAACATTTCAAGTATTTTATTTACTTTTTCTACTACCATCCCTCAGATAATGTTATACCACATCTTCTTAAATTTACGTATGTTGAGACTCAAAGCACCCTAAAATATCATCCTAATAAAACACTAGTAAATTTCACTTACCATCTAAAACAATTGCTTCTTGCTGTTCTTGTGTGTCTCCTGTTTGCCCTTCTGTTATTCCATTAATGTTGTTTATCTGCCCATTCTTCTGTAGAAGCTATGTTAGGAAAGAAGGGAAAACAGTATTAATTCCATCTAGAGAACACAGCTAAATAAGTTATAAATATTGTCTTATGTTAAGAAAGTGATGGAGGGGGAGGACAAGAAATAAAAAGGAATATCCTGTATTATAGGTTTAGTGATTTGCCCATTTGAAGGTTTCTACTATCTGTAAACCAAATTGCTACATTAGCTTTCTGTACTTTCAGCAACCAACCATAATGTTTACCTTTTAAAACCTCATCTCTTAAACATATAAAAAATTAAAATTCTTTTGAAATGGGTTTGAGTCTTTTTTTTCTACATGAGCATTACCTCGGGAGTTAAGCACTTTCTTAGTCTTTGATGCTGTTAGCCTTGAATATTTTAGTACCAAAACAGCAGAGCCATAATTTTTGAACAATACTTAAGCATCAAATGATCCATAAATGAAATGTAGAAAACCCCTTACTAGAAGAAGATGGAAGACAAAAGATTTGAATATGATGCTTCTCCATTTTTGGTTACCTAGGAGACTTGTTTTCATTAACAAGTAGCTGATTTGCTGAGATAAAGAAATCTCAGGGCTAGATATATACTGCTTAGCACACATATCCTTTTATTGGCTATCCAATGACCTGGATCCAAATAACCTTGGTGTTGCTTTTATTTCCCCATAAATGGATGTTAAGTTCAAGGTATACTATGCAGAAGCCCTTAGTTGTACTAAATTGATTCCAGCTGGCAGTATTCCCCTCCCAGGCAAAGTTGTCCTTCAACTATATAACCTACTTTATGGAAAAAGATATGGGTGTATTTTCATAGTAACATCACAGACAGAATAACTTGGCTTCAACATATTCACATGCTGAGTCCATACATTAAAGAGTTGAATTCCCTTAGATTACATTCCCACTTTAAAGTCTTTGCTTACCAAAAATAAGAAGGATGGTCATTTTGAATGAAATTTTAAAGATAAAAGGGAAAAACCCTACAATGTTCATCAGCAGTAAAGAACCTCAGAATTTTGAGAATGGCTATAGGAGCTGAGCTCCAGGCACCTCCTACAAGGGCTTTTTGTCTCACACTCCAAGTTTTTATTAATATGCTTGGTTTTTACTTTTCTGCATATTATCTCCTGTATTTATCTTAATAAACCTATGAAGGAAGGGTTTTTATTCACATTTAAATAAACTAAGTGAGCTATTGATAAAACTGAGGGCCAGTCATGGATAAGTGGAGTGCCAAAAGTCACAAAGTTGGTAAGTGCTTGAGCTCAAATCTTCTTGGACTCTGTCACACCAGAGTATAACATGAATTATGCATCTCAAAGTTAAATTTTTGGTAAGATTTAACTATAAGAATTTTTTTCTTCCTCCCTCCCTCCCTCCTCTTCCTTTCTTCCTTCTTTTCTCTCTTCTTCTTCTTCTTTTTTTTTTTTACGGCAACATCAATATTTAAATCATGAGATGGGAACAATATCTCAAATGTAGACCACTTCCCACTTTATTCCATGTTCTTATATTTACTCAATTCTTGGCTTTATGACTGTCTTCATTTGCTAAAGTGAGCAAGTTATTGATAACTGACAAAGCTTACACACACATTTACCTATTATGTGATTCTGGGCAATGCACTTAACCTTTGTCACATAAAAATGAAGGTAATAACAGCATCTACCTATCCGAGTAGTTGTGAGGATCACATGAGATAATATTTGTAAAATGCTTAGCACAGTACCTGGCTATATAAATGTCAGTATATTCATAATAATATACATAAAACCTGATTTTTACCATTTTTTTGCTTAATAATGAATTTCTTTGAGTTATTTCAAGGACCTGTATATGAATATTCATTTTACTGATGCAAGTTTTAAAAGATTTCTATGACTTTGTACCTTGTCTTTGAGAGATGCTGGAGGAAAACAAATGTATCACCCTGCTGCTAACTTGGATGGTAAGTCTACCTAAGTTCTGAGTTAAGCAAAAAAAAGTTCTTGTCCTCTGATGTTATGTATTGTTCCTAGGATCAACTCCTTGCCATGATGAGGCATCAAAATAGCACTTTTGCAGACAGAAAGGAGAACCCAAATTCTCCCACTGTACTTTTCAGTATTTCCTGAAAAGCAGTTTATAAAAAACTACAGAACTAAGGGAACTTGCCTTGAGTTTTGTGCTTATTTTTGATCTTGTAACCAAGAAAGAAACAGTCTCTCAATGATTGTTTTGAAATGAGAGGAAGGTGTTAAAATGAGTCATATTTCTGACAGTTATTTCAGATAAAATTCAGGTATTTCTTCCCTAATCACATGGTCATAATTAGTGAACATCTAATATTTAAAGGGAAATGTAACACTTATAGTAAATAGCCTAATATACAGGCATAATTGATATAACTGATTTTTGAAAGTTTTTTAATATCTTTTCACATACCTTAATATTTGAATATGCTAAGTGAATATTTTATATCCTGTTGTTTTATATTTTGTTGTATTTAACAAAAGCAAAAAGGCACATAAAACGTAAATATATAGTATATATACAATTTTAAGTCCTACTAAGTTTCTTTTCTCTTGAATTTTCCTTTGTTACTTACACTACTACTACTATAAAATGAATAGAATAGAACTGATTAAAATCCACACCCCAAGGACTTGTAGATCCTTTTCCTCCAAAAAGAAATGATGAAATATGCTTGATCTCCATTAACTATGCTTAGTACATGCTCTTCAAACAACCCTTATTTTTAATTTTCCATAAAAATTTAATAATCTGATGATTCTAATCCTCTGTGTTTCAAGTGGAAGTTAATGCTTGAGTTGAACTTCAGAAAAAAAATTAATGATTCTAAGAGGCAGCAGAGAGAAAGGAATGCATTCCAATCATGGGAGAAAGCCTGTGAAAAGTCTTGAAGGTGAAATGGTTTGAATGAGAACAAACAAGAAGTCTGGCTAGACCACACTTTGTGAAAAAGAGTAATATAAACTATGTGTGGAAAGGCAAGTTAAGAGTTAGGTTGTAAAGGGCTTTAACACTAAAAAAAATCAAGTTTGTCCTTAACCTACAACTTAACAAAAAACTACAGATGACCAGGACTATCACCTCTTTTCTTGATGTTCTCTCCTTCTTGATGCAGCCTAACAGTACAATAATCCTCTGGACTGGCTCCTAGGTCAGTTTGCCCCACTACATACCCCATTTTTTTTTTTTAAAGAAGTGAACTGCTTTCTAGCTATCCCTCCTCCCATCTTTGTACTTCAGGCTGAAGTAAGAGACTGGATCTATGTGAAGATCATTTTTTTATTTTAGTCACTTAGTGATTTCACTGGGTCTCATGATTTTATGATTTCTTTGCAGATGACTCAAATCTATATATATGGTCTTATTATCAGTCCTCAGTTCCAGTCATCACAATCTTTTAAACATTTTAAATTATCTATCACATTTAAATATACCAAACTATTTATTATTGCTCCCACCAAACCTACCCCTTTTCTGAAATTTAATGTACCTCCAGAAGACACTTCTTACTACTTTCTAGTTATCCAAATTTACAATTGTCTTAACCTTCTCAATCTCTCATCCTGAATATACAACCAGTTGCCCAATCTTGTTATTTCTGATTCCACAATATCTCCTTCTGCCTCAAGTCTGTCTCCAACTCTTATTCATCCTCCATACAGCTGTTAAAGTGATTTTCAGAAACCACATGTCAGCCCCAGCTCAATAAACTCCAGTGGTTCCTTATTACCTCTAAGATCCTCTGTTTGGCATTTAAAAAACCTGGAGATGGCAATATTTCAGCGGTTCTGGGGGAAACATGTACTTTTGGACTAGAAAGGAGAAATAATGATCATGGAGGCCAGATTCTTTCTTAGGAGATAAAATCAAATGGTACAGAAGGTTCAAAAAGAATTAGAGCTGAGAAAAGGTCACTGGATTCAGCCATTAAGATGTCCTTAGTGCAGTGCAGGGAAGGCGTTTTAGTGGACACAAGACAGACTAAAGGGGTTTCAAAATATTACAGTCTTCCTATTTGATTCAATAGCATTTGCATGCCTTCACATACATGTTTACATCTGCAGTTTTAATGTTATCTTTCTAGAAATCACTGTAAACATTTTAGGGAAATTCTAACTTTCTAACTTAAGAAATGAATGAAAGATAAGAAACATTTGTTTTATAAAGTATCAGTTTTTAAAGTTTGGTTTTTTTAGTAATGATTTTTTTAAAATGAGACTAGTCAAGGTTGAAAGAGTTATAGGAAGATGAGCATATCAATACAAAGTTGGTAGACATCTGAAGTGTTCAACAGTTCCCGAAAGATTTTGCTTAAACAGCACTATACATAGATCTCACTTCTGGGAATATACACTGAGGAGGTCAATAACAAAAACCCGTACCATTTATACACCAAAATATTCACAAGAGGAAAAAATTGGGAAATGGTTTAAGAAGTTGTGGATATATGAATGTAAATGGAATATTACAATGTTATGCTCTAATGGATAGGAAGAATCCAGAGAAGCATGGGAAGACATATTCAAAGTGAAACAGGAAAACAAATGTACACAATGCATATAACAGCAAATTTTAAAAAAACCACCACCAATGGAAAAAATGCAACCAAATCTTGATACTGAATGTTTTGGAAATTAGGGACAGCTAGATAGTGCAGTGGATAAAGCCTTGGCACTGAATTCAGGAGGACCCGAGTTCAAATCTAACCTCAAACCTTAATACTTAGTAGGTATATGACCCTGGGCAAGTCTCTTAGTCCCAAATGCTTAAAAAAAATCCCCCCCCCATTTTTATATTGATTAGATTGTCCCCAAAGAAGAGACAGAAGGTACTTCCCTCTTTCTTTTTTGTTTTTGCAAAAGTTAAGGGGCTATGTTTATAGAATCATGCATATAATGATATACTTTAATGTTACTTCGTTTTGACTTAAGAGAAAAGAAGTGTATTGGAAAACATCTATCATTGAAAATTTATCTTTGAATAACACATGTTTAACTTATATTGGATTACTTGAAGTCTAGAGGAGAGAGGGAGAGGAAGGGAGGGAGAAAAAATTTGAACCACAAGGTTTGCAAGGGTGAATGTTGAAAATTATCTTTGCATATATTTTGAAAATAAAATGCAATTATTTGGAAAAATGTCTTCTTGGCACTGTAAAATATTATTTACTTTCTAAGTCATATTTGCCTCTGCTGTTTTTTTTTTCTTTTAAAGAATAATTTGGTCAATTATTTGATTAGGCCAATGAAAATCATCTTGTACCAAGTATGAAATAGTAGCTAATAGGAAACTAATATAAAACATTCTCGATTATTGTAATGCCTGCCTTTTATATGCAGCATAAAAAAGACAGCTTAGTACTGATAACAAGAAGGCTGGCCTGGGGGTCAGAAAAGTGGTTCAAATGTTACCTTTGGCACATCGAAGAGGTGCTATCCTAGGAAAGTCATTTATCTGCTTAATGCTCCAGGTAACTCTCCATTGCTACAAAGTACTGAGGGAGGTGTAGGAATCTCCCTACATGAATGAAATCAAGGTCAGCAATCACAGCATATGGTCCATAACAACAATTTACATTACAGCAGGACTGAATATATTATACTACAGACAAATTAATGGATTCATATACAACAGCATTCAGAATTATGTCTTCTGGGAAGGTCATACAGAGTTCAATTTCAACAATTTTCAACAAAAATTCAACAAAAATCACCATATTACAAGTGAATAAACAATTACATTCATTTTAAAAGAACACTAAAGAATTTTAGATATTTTCCTAGCAAACCATAAAAGATAACACTGAGATTTTTCCTTTCCTTTTCTCCCTTCTTTATAATATTGCTGATCATTTCTGGCTATTTTGCATTAAATAATTAATTAATAACTAGTGCATGAATTAATTAATTAAGTAAATGTTCAGGTAGCTTCTTTATTCACATGTTCTGAAAAGGTTTGTGAGAATTAGCACAGAAAGAGTGAGATTAGTAATGCACGTTTTAGAATGGGAAAGTTCTCCCTGCTCTCCTCTTTTAAAATATTAGGAATACTGAAAGATCCTTACAGTACAAAAGCAGCAGCATGGAATAATAAAGACTGCTAGGATGATTTTAGAAAAGTCTGGAAAAACTTACATGAACTGATGCTGAGTGAAGTCAGTAGAACCAGGAGATCATTGTACACAGTAACTGCAAGATTGTGTGATGATCACCTGTGACTGATGGCTCTTTTCAGCAACAGTCATCCAGACAATTCCAATAGACTTGGGATGGAAAAAGCCCTCAGCATTCAGAGAGAGAACTATGTAGACTCAATGCATATTGAAGCATACTAATTTCACTTTTTTGTTTGCTTTTTCTTTTTCATGGTTTTTTTTTTCCTTTTTGTTCTCATTTTCTTTCACAATATGATAATATTAATATGGAAATATTAAAATTATTGTATACATATAATCTATATCAGTTTGCTTGCTGTCTTGAGGAACGGAAGGAAAAGAAAATAATTTGGAATTCAATCTTACAAAAATGAATATTGAAAACTATCTTTATGTGTAATGAGGAGGGAATAGTTTTAAGTAAAAAAAAAAATTAACTGAAAAAAGGCTGTTAAGACTTTGATTTAGAAAGATCTGAATTAAAAGATGTATTCTACTAGGTAGTGTCTCTATGGACTTCGAGCAAGCCATTTAAAATCTCCAGTCTTTCATTTGTGAAATAAAGCAGATGGACTACCAGGATTAGCTCTAAGGACTTTTACCATCAATCCCTGGTCATTCCATAATAAAATTCCAAAATTTGCATAGGAAACAGCACCATTTTACCTGCAATAAAACTAAAATAATCTTGTAAATACATACTCCAAAGAAACAGATGATAGGTAAACTTAGGTGAGAAACAGTATCTATAGTATCTAGAGGTAACTTTAAACCACACCTAACCAAAAATGACACTATTATGGCAATAATTAGAAATTCTACAAAATAAAATTTAAAGCCTACTCCCTACTGTGGAGACATTTTTACATACAAAAGTTCTTTTTTTTTTTTTTTTTTTTAATAGCCTTTTATTTACAGGATATATATATGGGTAACTTTACAGCATTAACAATTGCCAAACCTCTTGTTCCAATTTTTCACCTCTTACCCCCCCCACCCCCTCCCCTAAATGGCAGGATGACCAGTAGATGTTAAATATATTAAAATATAACTTAGATACACAATAAGTATACATGACCAAAACATTATTTTGCTGTACAAAAAGAATCAGACTCTGAATTATTGTACAATTAGCTTGTGAAGGAAATCAAAAATGCAGGTGTGCATAAATATAGGGATTGGGAATTCAATGTAATGGTTTTTAGTCATCTCCCAGAGTTCTTTTTCTGGGCATAGCTAGTTCAGTTCATTACTGCTCCATTAGAAATGATTTGGTTGATCTCGTTGCTGAGGATGGCCTGGTCCATCAGAACTGGTCATCATATAGTATTGTTGTTGAAGTATATAATGATCTCCTGGTCCTGCTCATTTCACTCAGCATCAGTTCGTGTAAGTCTCTCCAGGCCTTTCTGAAATCATCCTGTTGGTCATTTCTTACAGAACAGTAATATTCCATAATATTCATATACCACAATTTATTCAGCCATTCTCCAACTGATGGACATCCATTCAGTTTCCAGTTTCTAGCCACTACAAAAAGGGCTGCCACAAACATTCGTGCACATACAGGTCCCTTTCCCTTCTTTATAATCTCTTTGGGATATAATCCCAGTAGTAACACTGCTGGATCAAAGGGTATGCACAGTTTGATAACTTTTTGAGCATAGTTCCAAACTACTCTCCAAAATGGTTGGATTCGTTCACAACTCCACCAACAATGAATCAATGTCCCAGTTTTCCCACATTCCCTCCAACAATCATCATTATTTTTTCCTGTCATCTTAGCCAATCTGACAGGTGTGTAGTGGTATCTTAGAGTTGTCTTAATTTGCATTTCTCTGATTAATAATGACTTGGAGCATCTTTTCATATGACCAGAAATAGTTTCAATTTCTTCATCTGAGAATTGTCTGTTCATATCCTTTGACCATTTTTCAATTGGAGAATGGCTTGATTTTTTATAAATTCATACAAAAGTTCTGATAAAGGCCTAATTTCTAAAATATGTAAAGAACTGACTCAAATTTAGAAGAATTCAAGCCATTTTCCAATTGATAAATCGTCAAAGGATATGATCAATTTTCAGATGAAGAAATTGAAATTATTTGTAATCATATGAAAAGGTGCTCCAAATCACTATTGATTAGAGAAATGCAAATTAAGACAACTTACCACAACAAGGTACCACTATATACCTCTCAGATTAGCTAAAATGACAGGAAAAGATAATGATGAATGTTGGAGGGCATGTGAGAAAACTGGGACACTGATGCATTGTTGGTAGAACTGTGAACAGATCCAACAATTCTGGAGAACAATTTGGAAGTATGCCCAAAGGGCTATCAAAATGTGCATATCCTTTGATCCAGCAGTGTTACTTCTGGGCTTATATCCTAAAGAGATCTTAAAGAAGGAAAAGGGACCCACATGTGCAATAATGTTTGTGGCAGCCCTCTTTGTAGGGGCTAGAAACTGAAAACTGAATGGATACCCACCAATTGGAGAATGGCTGAATAAATTATAGTATATGAATGTTATGGAATATTATTGTTCTGTAAGAAATGACCAGTAGGATAATTTCAGAAAGGCCTGGAGAGACTTACATGAACTGATGCTGAGTGAAATGAGTGAATCAGGGAATCTCTGGTACACGGCAACAGCAAGATTATACGATGGACGTGGCTCTTTTCAACAATGAGATGATTCAGGCCAGTTTTAATGATCTTGTGATGATGAGAGCAGTATACACTCAGAGAGAGGACTGTGGGAACTGAGTGTGGACCACAACATAGTATTTTCACTCTTTTTGTTGTGGTTTGCTTGCATTTTATTTTCTTTCTCATTCTTTTTTACTTTTTGATCTTTTCTTGTGCAGCAAGATAATTATATAAATATGTAGGCCTATATTGGATTTAAAATACATATTTTACCATGTTTAACATATATTGGATTACATGCCATCTAAGAGAACGGGTGGGAGGAAGGGGGGGAAATTAGAACAAAAGGTTTTTCAAAGATCAATGTTGGGAAAATTATCCTTGCATATGTTTTGAAACTAAAAAAATTTCAATTAAAATAAAGGATTTGCACATATTTAACATATATTGGATTACTTGCCAAGTAGGAGGGGGTGGGGGGAAGAAGGGAGAAGGAAAAAAAACCAAGGTTTTGCAAAGGTAAATGTTGAAAATTATGTATGCATGTGTTCTTTTTTGTTGTTTCTGCTGAGGCAATTGGGGTTAAGTGACTTGTTCAGGGTCACACAGGTATGACATGTTAAATATCTGAGACCAAATTTGAACACGGGTCCGCCTGACTTCTCTATCCACTCTACCAACTAGCTGCCCCTATGCATGTGTTTTGAAAACAAAAAGCTTGATTTAAAAAAAAAAAAAAAAGACCTATCCATTTCACAAAGTGATGTCAATAACTTTATATAAAGGTGACTAGAAATTTGAAAGGGTAATATTAATTTAAAAGTAGTTTGCCACATATATATACTTATATAGATATATTTACAAGATGACATTTCGCTGATTTCTAATTAATCAAAATAGAAGCTATTTGAACACTTAAGGAGCCAGAGAAAGAAAGAGAAGAGAAGAAGTTATAAAAAGTCATAATTTTAATTAACTAAATGGGATTGATTCAGCTCTTGCAGCTAAGGTCATTTCAAATGACAAAAATTCCTTGAGGAAAAAAAGGAAAGGTCAAAAAGCAAATAACAACACATAGCAATAAGTTTCATTTCCAAAAAGTAAGATTAATTCAAGTCTAAGAGGATAATGTTACCAGTGTCATAAGTTCTACAATTCACACAGCATGAATTTTTATGAGAAAAGGACATTGCCAAAAAACAATCCTTAACTGCTAAACCATATTTCAGGATTCATTTAACCTAAGCTGAAACAGACCTAATCCTTTGGAATCCAAGAAACAGCCAACTAACGGCAAGGAAATTAGCAGCACAAAATTTAAACATTTTAATAAGGAAAAATATTCTATATACCTGATTTTTTTTTATTAAAACTTTTTATTTTTCAAAACATATGCATGGATAATTTTTCAACATTAGCCCTTGCAAAACCTTGTGTTCCAATTTTTCTCTCGTTTCCCTACCCCCTCCCCTAGATGGTAAGTAGTGCAATATATGTTAAACATGGTAGAAATATCTTAATATATTGTATTTTAATAGTTTAACATATTTAACATGTATTGGTCAACCTGCCATCTGGGGGAGGAGATGAGGGGAAGTTGGGGAAAAATTGGAACAAAAGGTTTTGCAACTGTCAATGGTGAAAAATTACCCATGCTATATCTTGTAAATAAGCAATAATAAAAAAAAAAAAGTCAAATTATACAAATTATGTTGCTGCACAAGAAAAATCAAATAAAGCTGGGGGAAAAATGAGAAAGAAAATAAAACCCAGAGTGAGAATGCTATGTTGTGAACCACACTCAGTTCCCATAGTCCCCTTTCTGGATGCAGATGATTCTCTCCATCCCAAGACTATTGGAACTGGCCTCAATCATCTCATTGTTGAAGAGAGCCTGTCCATCAGAATTGATCATCATATAATCTTGTTGTTGCTGTGTACAATGATCTAGTTCTGCTCATTTTACTTAGCATGTAAGACCTGATTCTTTCCTAATCTATGATTGGGAAGAACAGATTTGGTATCAGGTCTGAAGGATTTTACTTAATTGTGAAATAAAAATATACATTAGACAGATCAGATTCAGACAAGAATTTTCATATAAAATGTGACCTCCTAGAGAAAAGGGACTGCTTTCCTTTTGTCTTTCTATTTCCAGCCCTTTAGCCTACTTCCTGGCAATAGCACTTAATAAAATATTATTCATTAATACTTATTATTCAATTAATAAAAATGTCCTTTGACATTAGGCCTAATGAGACTATCTCTCCTGTTTTCTCATTTTTTTACATTTCAAGTTGACTATACTCTGTTTAAGGGCCTTCAAATTCCTAATACATGTCACCAGTTTTACAACTAAATTCAAAATAAGTGATGATGATGTGCTATTTATATATTCTTTTATTTCTTTTATAATGATTGGAACTTGTACACATGTAAAATTAAAACTTGAACTAAATAAATAGGAGTTCATAACAGACAGTTATTCAGATGATTCAAGTATTTTTTCATCTGAAATATAAAGCTTAATTCTTTGTTAAACAAAACATTGGTAGCTACTGCTGCTACAGCAGGATTCTGGAGTCAAGAAGATCCAGCCTCAACCCCCAAGTAGCAGTGTGACTTTGGACATGTCATGTCACTTCCATTTGCCTCACTTTTCTCAACTGTAATAATAGCACTTATCTCACAGGATTGTTGTGAAGATCAAATGAGATAATAGTAAAATGTGCTTGGAATATAATAAGCTTTTTTAAAATGTTTATTCTCTGTGCCAGTACAAGCAATATTTTCTGTAATTTGTCAAATCAAGTTGCATTTCCTTCCTACTTCTACCCCCAATGAACCTCAAGACAGTCACCCAGATAGGAGGAGTTGGGGAGTCATCAGAATGGGCATTAAGTGATTGATTTTTGTCATTAAATTCAATTTTTTAACCACTATTCATTAAGTGATTAACAAATATGTGTTTAAAAAATTCTCTATTAGGTGCTAGGGACGCTATTAGGACATGGTTATACTATCATGGAACTTATAAATTCTATTAGAAGTTTATTATACTTGTCTTTTACCCAAGGCTATTAGCTTTTTCACCCTTCTTTTTTTCTCTTCTCTGTAAAATATTTTATGGTCTGCTGCTTTCCACTCTTTGAGGAAAATCACTTTGGCTTCAGTTTCACTATTTGCATTATCTCATGATTCAGATCCATAGCAATCCCTCAAGACTTTCTCAGGGGCTTCACAATATCAATTATTTCCATAAAAATAAGACATTATTTGCCTATCAAAATAATCTACTTTTTGCAATAACATATTCATTCAAATATTTTAATCAAAAGAACCAAAAGAATATTGCAACACATTAAATTCAGCAACAAATGTGAGAATCCAGCTGTCTTCTATTAAGGCAGATATTAAAGAGATTTGGAAAAATATGTATAACAGCGCTATTCTTCTCACTAAATTTAATTTAGGAAAGTTTTTTTCACAAAATATTATTGAATAGGTATATTATTTTAATGAATAAACTTTAAAATATCAGTTTTGATTTCAAATGTGAAAAAGGAAAAGAATCAGTTCTAAAATATTTATATCAGCTCTCTTTGTGGTAGTAAAAAACTGGAAATTCTGGGGTTGTCTATCAACTGGAAAATGGGTAACAAGTTGTGGTATATGATTGTGATGGAGTACTACTGTGTGTTCCAGAAATGATGAGTTCAATTATCTTAGAAAAACATGGAAAAACTCACATGAAATAATGAAAAGTGAAATGAACAGAAGCAAGAGAATATTGTGTATAGTAAGAGCAATATTGTTTTAAGAAAAACATTTAATTTTGTTATATATTTATTATATTATATTATGTCTATTGTAAACAAAATAACTATAAGAACCTATGAAGACTATTTGCATCCAGAGAAAGAACTGATAAATAAATGTATAAAATGACTATATATGGATATACATATCTGTGTCTAATGGTAGCCAGTGAGGAAAAGGGGATGTTGAAGGGAACAAAAAAAACTTATCTTTAAATATTAAATAAAAGGGGCAAGTTATATATAATAGATTTACAGTTTTGAGTGCACTTATCTTTTAAAAAATGCTTCTTTTATTAAGTTCGGAATAAAATACGTAATTTTTAAAAAATTCCTAATGACAAATATTTAGAGCTATAACCACATAACAAAAGTTGGTTTTGTTCCTCAATATCATTTACGTGTAAAGGAGTCCTGAGACTTCTTAGTTTATATCATAGGGTAAAAATGGTCAAATGAAATAATTTATGCAAAAAGTTTGTGCAAATTATTTATGATTTTAAAATAAACTAATTACTTTTTTCATGGGGAAATGGAGAAATCAAGATACAAGATAGATACCACTTTCATAAAAGGTAGTCTGCTTTCTGTAATCTATGGAAGAATACAAGATAAAAAAGGAACTCTTTTAGTGACTTACGACAGAAGTTTGCTTAATTTTTATTTTAAAAAAATCAGTGCAAAGCATGTATAACCTTTACCTGACTGCTTGCTTTCTCAAGAAAAATGGAGAGGAAGGAGGATGAGAGAAAATCTGAAACTCAAAATTGTAAAAATGAAGACTGATAATTGTTTTTATTTGTATTAGAAATTTTATTAAAGAAATCAGTGCAAAGAAGTGCATAAGTCTAAATGAAACTGTAATTTTCCCATTATAATTATTATCCTTGACCTAGCCATTTAAATGGTTCAGATTACTTTATCTGTGATATGAACACAAGCTATTATATGTCCTAGGGATATTGGTTTTCTCCCATCAAGTCCATACTGCTATGGTCAGCTAACTCTGAGTGCTTCAGGTTTCAAGTCATTTTTGATAGGAGGTAAAAAATGCTCTCTAAATGATCTGTATATCATATGTTTTAATGATAAATTATATGCCTCAAAGATGATACTGCAGTTCATTTGGGACATCAGTTAGTATTTCTTCCTACCACTCAATCCCAGGGCTCTTCCAAGTGGAAAAGGAGTCAAAACCTTATGTCACTTTCCAAAAGGAAGTGCCCTGAGCAACTTTCAGGAATGGTCTTCTCCCCACTCCCCAACCCAGAAAAATCTCTCAACTTTTCACCATTAAGAGTGTTATTTCCTTGAGAGCAAGGACAATCAAGTTGTATTTATATTCTCAGCATTTAGCAACAAGCCAGACAGGTACTAATTAGGTACTTAACAAACTAGTCAATTTTGGAAATAGTTGTCCTAGTTTCACTCCTTTTGAAATTCTTTTCCTCATTTTGATCACTTGTTTTCAAAAACACAGGTTGTTAGGGTCGTGGTTTATTTTTTTTAATATGAGAAAGAAAATATCAAAAATTGCAAAGCAGTCTTAGTTTACTCAATTCAGACTTTTCCCTTTTCTGGGTTAGTAGCTTCTGCACAAGAACCACTATTCTTTCTTGCAAGTTTATCCCTGACTTTCTACTCCCACCCTAAAGATGAGCTTGATTTAAGAATCAGTGCTTTTCTCTGCTTTCTTCTTTTTCTATCCAATCTCAGGCTCATTCCTCTGCTTTTGTTCAAAATTGTTCAATTCACAACCATATCAATCCAGACTCCCTGAAACTCATTAGTATAACTATTAAAATGCATCAGTGCCACTGTGGCACCAAGACAGGAATTAAAAATATGAATACAAAAGTAAAACAGTACTTAATTTATGCTGAAGGAGCTTACATTCTACAGGGGAAATATAATATATAATATATAAAATATAATATATCCAAAGATGAAGGATATGTATCCAAAAATACACCGTGATTTGGGGTGGGGGAACCTAGAAAACTACCTTTTGAAAGAGATGGCACTTCTAGCTGTTTAATTCAGGGTAAGTCATTTAAACTGTCTGCCTTAATTTATTTATGTAAAATGGGGAGAATAATAGCACCTGCTTGTCATGGTAGTTGTGAGGATAATATTTGTAAACTACTTAACAAAACTTATTTAATTATTAATGCTATTGTTATTATTATTAATACACCCTTCTTTGCTGAGGTGGGGAATCACGGAAGTAGGATGTTACACACCATATTTCTCAATGTTAATTTTGCCACATAATGACATGACTTTTCAATGTTAGTTTTGCAGAACATTTTTTTTTTCCAGCAAAGGATAGGAGAAAGTTGATAAGAAATAGAGGTCATTTAAAAACAAAGATAATTGGGGTATTTAGGTGGTGCAGAGGATAGAGCACTAGCCCTTAAGTCAGGAGGACCTGAATTCAAATCTAGCCTCAGATATTTAATACTTCCTAGCTGTGTGACCCTGGGTAAGTCATTTAATTCCAACTGCCTAAGCCAAAAAAAATAATAATAATTAAAATTAAATATAATAATTAAAAACCCTCCAACACTATGTAAATGTTCGCTATCTTTTAGATCATGATTGTTATTAAGGATATGTCCTTCATGTCTATATAAGAATATAATAAGCATAACATGTATGTCTTCATCAAAATCAATGATTTTTTAAAATGTGCAAGAGATCTCCTTCCAGGCTGACATCAACATCTTTAATGCTATGCTCTTTGGTTCCTGGCATTTAACTAGTTCAGAATCTACCTAATTGTACTACCTAACCAATTTTTTTCCCCCAGAAAAAAGTGAGATGTTGCAAAATGTTTTGATAACATTTGAGTAAACAACAATTTCACTTTATGTACAAGAAAAGTATTCATGCACCTATAATTTTAGTATGTATTGTTAAAATTATAACTTTTATTAAATATTTTTTACAAATGATGCCAGATTTCAACCTGACCAGAATCCAAATGAATCTAAAACCCCATTTAGCAATTTTAGCAATATTATTTTATTTAGCAATTTCATCTTATGAGCACTATTGAATAAGTAGGATATAAATATAGTGGTATGCATCAAGAAAATCCTTATTAGGAAAAATTTTTATATGCATCATAAGTCTCACTATGAAATGGTCCAGGAAAAGGATTTTAAATCTCTCAAGGTAAAAGTCTTGCGTGCTTGTTAATTTTAATGACAAGATAAATCATTTAAAGCATTTTAAAGACCATTTCCAGAGTTACAGGAACAGAATCGTGCCCGGAGTCACCTCACTACTTTCTTGAAGGTGATTTTCAATGCAATCTTGGGTAACAATTCATCCTCTTAATTGTATGTGCTGCAGAATCAGAATTGTGATTTACAATCCTAACTCTGAAATGTCTATTCTTTGAGACCAGTGCTAAATTTAAACTAGAATATTTGACGTGCTTTTTGGAGAGTCAAGACTATAAAAACATCAGGACTTGCATTATATCTCATTTGAAGACTAGCTTCATGAAGTTCAAAGATGTTTATCACCAGGATTTGACACTAGGGGATTTTTTTTCTATAACAGCACTTCATGAAGTCATCTACTAAGAGTTTGATGAAGTTACAGATCATTTGAAATAAGTACTTGCTCAATGGAGCTTAGTTCTTAGATCCATAAGAATGGAAAAGGCTGTCAAAGGTTATCCAGCAAAGTAGAAGGAACAACTACATAGCCACGCATAATCATAGCTGAAAAGAGCCTTAAAGAAATCAGTGTAATCTTTTGCACTTGAAAATAGTTTATTAAATATCTCAGACCTTCCTTCTCCCTTATTTGTCACCCTATCTTTGGCAGAAACAAAGCAATTGTTTAAAATTGTGTAGTCTCCTTAAACTTGAGGTGGTTATTTTAGATCAGGATTCTTATGTCATGGCCCCCCATTGGTAGTCCTTTGAAGCCTATGGACCCCACCTCAGTTTGCTGTTTTTAAATGCATAAAATAAAAATTCAACAATTATGTTGAAATATATTTATCAAAATACTGAAGGGAGGGAGAAGCCAAATTTAATAATCCCATTTTAAAGGCAGGGTATGAGATTTGAAGTTAAAGGAAATGAGTTTTTCTGAAGATTATCATTTATCTGAGTGACTTAGGGTATGATTAATTAACTTCTCTGGATCTCAGTTTCCTTATCTGTTGGGGAGACATGACCTCTGAAAGTCCCTTTTACTTAAGGTCTCTGTTCAAAGATCAACCACAATTCCAGAAAAATGAAGATGAATCACTTGACCCAGCTACTGCTAGAAAGGTAATTGGGGGAAGGGGAATAGAGGAGGGGAGTGGGATCTGTTATGCTTAAAAATGCATGTCACAAGAGTTTTATTTTTCATTTTTCTCTTTTCCCCATGAGAAACATGGGGATATAATGTTACTAATTGAAAAAATAAAATTGAATAAAAAATAAACACCCTTTTCTAGAAGGGGTAGGTGGTTGGGAGAGATTGGTCACAAGACAGATAGGAACTTGGAGATTTGTTTGGGAGGATAGCATCAGAGGAAGGCAGTATCTCTCCTTTGTTCTTTTTTGTACCCTCTCTAAATCCCCTCTCTCCTTTCACTTTATTGTCCCATTGTGCAACATAATATAAAACTGGACATTTTCCCCCAATATTATTATTAACCCTAGAATTGACAATAGATAATATTTCGCGTCATACTTTAGATCTAAAACCTATTCTTCTAGCTAAAGATCTTATTTTACATAGACAGTCATTTATGCAAGACATATAATCACACTCTAATAGTATTCCTATTATATCTACATATCAAAAAACAACTGAAAACTTGTCAAATCAAATGATGTTGCAAATTCAGACAAAGTATTTGACAAATAGTTTATTTAATTAAATTGTCAAACAGTTTTTCTCAGTTGAAGACTGATGAAGAAAACCAGTCTTTTATTCCTCCACTGGTCTTTCTAACAGGCAGCTAAAAGATAATTGAATTGTAATTCTATATCCTTAATTATTATCCAAATCACTAATGAATGTTTCATATATGACCAAAAAAGTGTTTTAATAAATTCCAATATTCACAAAGTACTTCTGAAAATTCTTTTCATAAATTCTTCCCATGAAGAAAAGATCTTAGATTATAGTATATGACAACAAGATAGAAGGAAAGTGAATGTTCTGAAAGGTTAACCCTAAGAGAAATGAAAAGACACCTCTCTCTAGTCCTTTGCTTAGAAATTCATGACTATAATACATGTCAGACAGTTAAAATGTGTTAATTAGGTTTTTCAAAAGCTTTTTTTTTTTTTTTTTTTAAAGCTTTGTGATAAGGTATGGCTCTCTGATAAGATGCAATAAGGATAAAGGAGGAAATAGGGGTGATTTAAATATCAATAAAGTGTAGCTCTTTCCTCCCAAACTAGAAGGGAACAGAATGAGAAAAACAATTCAAAATACAAAGTTGTGAATTTCTTTAAAACTTGGCATTTTGGAAATATAATCTCAATCTAAACCTTAGAAAAGATGCATACAAAAGAACAAAATATCCCATTTCTTATGTAACTGTGGAGAATTTGACATGTCATAGCATGCTTAATTACTCCTGTACTCATTTTTGAAATGATGCTTTGTGGTCTGCATTAAAGATAGCATAAGTTAGTGTTTCGTGTCCCATAAATTGGACAGATTTTGAATCTATTCAGTCAAAAGATCACCTCAAAATCTGAAACACAAGGCATTCAAAGGTCAATGTTGTCAGATTATCTATGCATATGTTTTGATTAAAAAAACAAGAACAAAAAGCAAAATATCACCTCGGTATGAAGTTAAAATTCTACTTCATGTTCTACCCTAGCCTTGTATGTTCATTTCCTGGATGCTTTAATAAAGTACTTAAAAACTCCTGGGTACTCTGGGAAAGTATGTGAAAGAAAACAAGTTCTGAATCTGGTTAGGTGGGAGATGGACCATGCTGATTTAATGCAAAGGGAATTTTCCAAAGGTCCCTGCTTGAGGTTAGGGAAACAGAAACCAAAATGGCATCACCTACTGAAACAACATATTTTATCATGAGAATCAAAACTCTGTTCTATGTGTGGGAAATGTTTTCTTTGCTAATTATGTATAAACCTGCCTCAAACTCTTTTCCTTAGTAATGGGGAAAGTTTCATTCCTTTTTCTTCACAAAGAATTGCTTTAAATATATTATTATATTTTATATGTATATAATATGTAATAAATATATCGCTTTAAAGTTTGGCAGGCCTTCTCCTCTCTGACCTTCACAACAATTAGGTGAAGTAGGTTCTATGCATGGTGTTATTCCCATTTTATAGACAAAGAAAAAAGACTCAGTGAGATTAAATGATTTGCTCATGATCACACAGCTAATAGTTACTAAAGGGATATTTGAATTCAGGTCTTCTTTACTTCATGCCCAGGAGTTGCCTGTTCTATACCTAGAATGTCAGACAAATTCTACAGCCCTCACATTTAGTTAACCTGGAGTCAAGAAACAAGCACTGAAATCCAGATTCCATCATTTACAAGCTATATAACATTGGATAAGCCATTTTACCTTTATACGCCTCAAGGTCCTCATCTTTAAAATTAAGATAATTCTTATATTGTTCATCTTAAAACACCATTATTACAAAAGAACTTTGGAATCCTTAAAGCATAAAAAATTATTATTAGCTATGTATAGCTATGTGAATTTTTTTTAATTAAAGCTTTTTATTTTCAAAACATATACATGGATAATTTTTTAACATTGACACATGCAAAATCTTCCAATTCTTCCCCTTCTCCCCCTCTTCTAGATGGCAAGTAATCCAATACATGTTAAACAAAGTAGAAATATGTTAAATCTAATATATGAATATTTATACAATTATCTTGCTGCACAAGAAAAATCAGATCAAAAAGGAAAAAAAAAAATGAGAAAGAAAATAAAATGCAAGCAAACCACAACAAAAAGAAACAAAATACTATGTTGTAATCCACCCTCAGTTCTCACAGTTATCTCTCTGGGTATAGATGGCTCTCTTCATCACAAGATCATTGCAAGTGGTCTGAATCATCTCAATGTTAAAAAGAGCCACGTCCATCAGAACTGATCATCATATAGTCTTATTGTTGCCAGGTACACCTATGTTTACATCATGCCTAATCACCCAATTTAAATTGTCCATCTTTAGGTTCTTGTAAAGCAAGAATCATACTTTTTTTTCACACTTTATGCCTCCAGGAAAATTTCAATATTCTGACTCCCCAAATATTTATGGGTGCAGCAGATATAAAAATGATAAATAGCAGCCTACAGCAATACTGTAATTAGGGTAGACTCATCTGTGCTCTTCCCATTTAGAGAGGCTGCTCAAACTCTATTTTCCATCTTCATGAGGCACAATCAACAAAAATAATCAGGTAAAAAAGGAAGCTGAAAAGTGAGCTCGTCTCAGCCCCCAGGAGTCAGGAAGGAGGGGGGCAAACTTTTTATCAGTGGCAAGCACCTAAAGCTGAATCGATGGTGTTCTTCACATTACTTAACTGTAGCACTTCCCCATGGGGAAAAAAATTGTTAGGGGTCTAAACTAAGAGTACTAGTCCTACAGTAGTACTTGATTTGTTAAAACAACAGCACCTTTCCAATCTGCCAGTATCACTTTCTCAGGCTGTTCTTGTGTCCATACTAGTTTTCATAGTTATCACTGGATTAAGCTTCAAGCAGTTACTTTCTAGGAGTTGTTGCTTCATACAAAGAAATCTGTGTTTAGTAGATGAAATAATTGCCCCAGAAAATGAAGTATATTCGTCTAGTGGGTAATGAGGCAGAGAATGGAAAGGAAGAGAGGGAGAGAGGAACAGGGAGAAGTTGCAGAATGAAAAAGTCCTCTGCTTGGATTGATAGTCAGTCTCCCTGTGATCCTCTGATATTCGGGAGTTTCTGGGAATAAGTTAACTAAATTAAACTACTAAAGTTAACTAAATAAGTTAAACTAAATAAAACTACTAAATTAAACGAAATTAACGATTAAACAAATCAAACATGCCTGGTTTATTTCCTGGAATTGGAAAAAGAGGGAAAAGATTCCAGAAAGGGAAGACTCGTAATGAAGGGTGAAAAGAATGCCGAATAGAATTAAAAATTATATCTGCCCTATTTAAACAAGGACAGAGAGAGGGAGAGGGGATAGAAGGATAAAGAATGCTTTAAAGTCGGATAGGTTGTCCAGGGATTCTGATGTAGTGGTTGGGGGCAGAGTGTAGGCAGGAAGAAAAGACAGGATACCTGCCTTCTTCACAATTTTATTTAGTTGGGTCAGCCTTGTTTATTATTTAAAACATACAAATAAGAAACTCAGGAAAAGATATTTTTGAATGGGGGCACATATTTGCTGAGAAATATCAAGTCAATTATGACACTATTTCAAATAATTGATGAAGGTAGATAAACACACCCAACAGGTTATAAAAGGGCTTTGATCTCAGTGGATTAGGAAATTAATTGGGTGTCCATTTCACTTCCCAATAGTTGGGTTTCCCTTTAATTTGACATAACAGGAAGAGATTCTTCAGGGCAGGCAGAAATAATTATTAGGGTTTGATTCCGTTTGGAATTAAAAACTGAAGAAATGTACGTTATTAATTTAATCAGGTATGAAAGCAAATATCACACCTAAAAGAAACATATACAATTATACTACATTTGCAGAAGAATCCCTGCTGCTTTGTAGAATGTATGCCCTAAACTGCTTTTACAATTGATTAAATGTCTGTTTTCATGCCAGCCTACTCTGATGCATGCTAAGCAGATCTTTTATTCCTAGACCATCTTACAACTCCAATCTTGATAACAGAAAGCACTCAGCATGAAAGGAAGGCTGGCTCAGAGGGGTAGAATTATGTTAAGTGATGCTATGGGGTTGCTAAATGCCTCCTACGAGTAAACCTAAACAAGAAAGTTTCACTTCATACAATGGCATGGATTATTTAATAAAGAAATTCAGATTTATCTCTGATAATAAACCTAATAAAGACATCATTTTGAAAAATCAACTTATACTTTGTTGTGAATCGTTAATAGAAGAACTGAAATAAATCAAATTATTTGTGTGCTTGCTAGTTTTTTGTTAGTTATCCTAGCATTATCACACCAAAAGCCAAAAAGTCTTCTGAATTTATCTGCAATAAACTTGGAGGATGGAAAAAGAAACCTAGTCTGAATATTCTCTTAATCCTATGCTTATAAAAGAATAAAGCATAAAAGTGAGAATGAAGAAAGAATGAAGCAGGGAACATTTTCTTCTATGAATTGGTAGAAATTTTCTAAAGATTCTTCGTGGATCCATAGCTCTAAAACTGTTTATTCCCCAGGAGTATAGTTCTATTTTTTTCACACTGGCATGTAATCTGATATCTCAGGGGACATTATTAGCCTTTTGTCCATACCCTTAATTTTACAGACTTGGAAAATGAGGACCGCAAAAAAATTTAAGTCATTTTTCCAAAGGCCACACAGTCAGTAAATCACAGAGCTAGAATTTGAATTTAGATTCCGCAGACTTTTCAAGTACTACCTCAAACACTGTTTTTGTGGATTCTGAATAAATAACTTATCCTCTGTGCTTCAGTTTCCTGAGATATAAAGTAAGGTTGAACTTGAAGGCCTTTAAAGTCCCTTTCACCTCGAAATTTAAATCCTAAAATCATAGGATTTTTAAGTTCATAACTCTTTCCACAATATAGTGTCTCCTCAGTAATCCCAATCTATTATTTTACATTATTAATGTTTTACATTATTTAATATCCAAATTTGGAAAGAAAATTAACTGATGAGTGAAGGAGGCATATAACTTGTAAAAAAAAGCTATAATAAAAATAAAAAAAAAAAGAGGGAAGGAAGCACCAATTATAAGGGAAAAGGAAGACAACTCAAGGTAGTGGGCAAGCACTAAGCCAAACAACTTGCCTCTCTGAGATGATAAGTGACAAGGCCATCATCATTTGCCAGTATGAGCTGTAGATGTTACCTTATTCAATTATGAGGAGAGAGAGAAGAAGCATTCTCTCTTTGACAGGGTAGCACTAGAAGACAGGGTAGCACTTTTAAAAGAAATTTTAAACCATGCAGCAAGGGAAGCTGTCCCTCATTCTACAGTGAACACAGTAATGACAGATAGCCTGCTAGATTTGTGGCTACCCTGGAGCCATTGTGCTTTGAAACTGTAAAGTGCCTGAGCTGATGAAAGATCTAAGGATGGTTTCTAAGTCTAGGGGGAAAAAAAAAAAAGGAATTTAATGGTGAATATATTAGTATGAACAGCATTAGGAAGTAATATTGGAATTTTGCTTTTAAAGAGATACTGATTACATGTTGGCAACCTAAGTCTCACCCCACTTAGCAGTGATAAGGATTCTTCTAAAGTGCAGGTTTTCACCTTGTCAATCCCCTCCCCCATATGTTCAATAAATTCCAAAGGCCTTCTATCCCTCCAGGATCAGATATAAATTTCTCTGACATTCAAAGTCCTTCATAACTCTCTTCCTAACCTCTCGCCCTATACATATACTTTTCCAGTCTTCTTGTACCTTACATCCTTTGGACATTCTGCAATCTGGCGACACTGGGCTCCTTATTGTCCCTTCTCTGGGTACATTCACTGGCAATGGATTATGCCTGAAAATCTTTCCCTCTTTTATCTCTACACCCTGCTTTCCTTCAAGTTGCTCTGTCTATGGGAAACCTTTCCCAATTCCTCTTAATTGTAATACCTTTCATCTGCTGATTACTTTCTATTTATCCTGCATAACCTTGTCTCCTACATACATAGTTGTTGGCTAGTTCATTGAGAACAGGGATTATCTTTTGCCTTTCTTGGAGCTTAATACAGTGCCTGACTCATAGTAGGCATTTAATAAATGTTTAATGACTGACCTATTTGAAAAAATGCAAATTTAAGCTTAGGTTTTATCCAAGGCACTAAAGATACACTAAAGACAAAAAAGTTATCTTTTTAATTAAATAGTTAAGAAAAACAATAACTCTTGTTTATACGTTAGAAATATTTGTGAATTAAGCAAAGTTTAAGCTTTGATGAGCTAAGCATCAAAGCATGAGCTAAGACTCAACACTCTCAGTAAAACCTCACAAGGGAGAGACAAGGAACATCTGTGAGGCTTTCTTTTCCTCCCTAACCCCAACAAACACACAACTCTCTCCTTCTCTTTCTCTCTATCTCTGTCTCTGTCTCTCTCCCTCACAGCACACCTTTTCATACCTCTGGTTCCTTTTTTCCCTTATTGTTGTCTTAGATTTTTTTGAGGTTCAAATCTAATCTAGCACTACAGATTTTGTAACAATAAAGATAAAAATAAGGCTCTTCAGTATTTTTTTCTCAGCATAAAATCATAAAACCAATCAGCACACACACAAATACACATAGACATACACACTAACTTTTAACTATAAGAGAAAGGTGGCTCAAAAAAAGGGATTGCAAACATGTAAGATACAATCCTCCATTAAGAGAATAAAAAATTGCCATGATAGTGTTTGTCTCTAGTAATTAGGTTGATGAGGCCACCTATAAAGGCCATCTAATTTACCCCATCAGCCAGCCTCTGCTAATTAACTCCAGTGCATAATTAACTCAGTGCTTCTCCTTTCACCTATAGTCAAGCTGAAATGAATATTTTTAGTAGGAGTGACTATAATTACAGTAATGAAGGTCAACTTCATAGGTAAGTCCCAAAGCTTTAAACACTTTGATGAAATTCTGTGATGGGAGAGTGCAAATTAGTATTCAATACCCCTATGGGAAAAGGTTTGATGGAGAAAATAAACCTATTATCTCACTCCTAAAATGGCCTTATGTCATAAATATTATTGAGCCCTACAGATTTCAGTTAATGTTCTCTAAAGTTATGATTAGCATTGAAATTCTCAAAGAATTCCTCTTGACGTAGTTTCCCTGTTCCATGGAAAAGTTGTCTTTATGTGCTCCATAGAGACTAGAGATATTTCTCCCACATACAGATGCCTAGGGTTAGAGCACTTAGAACTGGAAGAGACCCTATCATCCTCCCTTTGATCTAATTTATTTTACAGATGAGGAAATTGGGTCTAAGAAATGATGCAACTATTTTAAGTCCGAGCATATAAGAACAAAATGGTAGATTCAAGACTAGTCTTCAAACTCCAAATGCACTATTCCTTCAACTGAACCATAATGAGTCCCATATTTGAAGATAAAAGACAGGACAAATGAGAAAAATTTTATTATTCATTTTTAATTCTATATTTCAAAGGAATAGAATTATTTTCATAATTGTGTGAATAAATTATATTCCCACTGGAAAAATTTACTCATGTTCCAGGAACGGCACACTCTGTTGAATTTTCAGGTTAAAGGACAGCTAATTTTTTTGAGAGACAGCTTGTGTCTGAGGCAGGGTTTGAACTCAGATACTTCTCATTTTGAATCCACTGTTTTATCCACTTAGCTGTGCCAAGCTAAATCTTTGAAGTCTGGGTATAATGCTGAAATTATTTCCAAAACATGTTTTTAAAATGTTATGGACAGAATAAAGGGAACAAGGAAGAATCTATACTTGACCATAGTAAGGTCTTGCTATGGGCTCATTTACTTAACATTTGTCTCTCATATAAAACGAGGCTGCAGAATAATAAAGATTCTGAATATTATGGGGTTTGAGTTCATGGTAGTTTCACTATGTATTTTGAAATGCTGCTAGGGCATTCAGAATTCTGAGATGGAGAGAGTGCAAAGAGCTCATTCCCAGTGAGGGAGGAAAGCATTTGCAACAAATTTTCAGCAACTAATTTGACTCAATGTCCAATTTTTTCCATTAAAAGCAAGAATCCATTAACTTAGCCTACAAATCATAAATTACAACTGTCAAAAATAGCTTTTAGAGCTACCAAGTACTTAAGTAAATTTGTAATAATGATGTCAAGGCTGATCTACCTTTTACATTTTTAGCTTCATTAGCAATGTTGCAGAAAATGTCTAGTTTTCTATATATTAAAAGTTCTACTCTCATTTGCCAAAAAGAGTAAATAGACCTTAGAGGTAGGGAAGTTACTCTGCATAAAAACCATTACTTATGAACTAAGTATCAAAAAGAAAGCATGATTTAGAAATACTGGTACCAAGCCTAACATAAAATAATTTTTTCAGATGTAATGGAAAATGAAATAACAATAACAGAAATAATAGAAGGCACAGTGTCTAGAAGTCATGGTAACTATTCAAATGGCATCTTTGGAGGTAAAAGGCAAAATGAGTTTGTAAAAGTCCTAAGATCCAGACTTCAATCCTGGAGTAACTTCCTTTCATTTCCTGGGCTTCACTTGCCTCATCTGAAACATAAAGAGGTTTAGCTATACTAACTCTAAATCTTGTGTTCTTATGAGTGTAAGGAGTCCTAGTCTAAACTCTGTGCCATTAACTAGTTATTGACCAAGCAGCTTAGCCACAGTCCCTTAAATACTACAGTATAACACTATCCCTAAAGTATCATATCAGTGAGTCATTCTTAAAAATTTTACATTCTTAAAAATATTACTGTCTGAAGAGGAGGGGAAGAAAAGATTTTCACCTCAGCAGGATACAAGAATTAGGATAACAGAAGCAAACACAAAGCTTTTCCTTCTCTGCATCACAACTGTCTTATATACATTGAAAATATTTGCCAAATACTTAGAGGAAATGATTTGCTTTATTTATGAACATACAATGTTATATAGAGAACTAGAAAGTAACTTCTTTGACTTTCTACATCAGCTAATAAAAGAGTAGACAAATACATTATCCAAACTTGCTCAAATTTTGTTTCCTTATTTTTAAATCAATCCTTCATTTCTGCATAGGAATTTTAAAGGATAGTAATTTCTCCATTATTTTACCCCCTCATGAAAAATAGCTTATCTTTTCTGTAAATCATTCTTTTAAGAATGTCAAGTTCTCTGGTACTTAGTGATTTATAACACAACTATATATAATATGGATTGCTGTTTTCCAAGAAGTATACAATCGTTTCCAGGAAAGAGGGGGGGAAATAAAGAATAACAAATTCTATGTGAATTGTTAGCATGTCACACAATGACTATGATATAGAGAAGAAGTCCAGACAGTCTTAGAGTTTTCATCAAGAGTGTAGGAAATGTACTATAATATTTTAATAATACACTAGTATTACTCTATTTACTCTATTTTGGAAATATGGTCCATTAGACATAGTGATAAACAGTGTGATTAGCTTTTTATACTCGATGGCTTAAATTTAAAACATGTTGATTTCTTGTGTTTCAGTAATAGGGTATAAAGCTTTTCAACCTCTGTGCTCCTTTCCATACATTACCCTCATCTGGGACCTACTTTTCCCCCACTATCCTCAAACTGGTTCTCCTGGATCTCCATTAGGTCTTTCTATAATCCTGAAGGGGGAAATCTGCTGAATTCTCAGAATGTACCTTCTCTTCTTCCTATTCACTGACAAAGGTGGACTGCTTATACCCACCTTCCTGATTTCTGCAATTGGAAGTGTCTTCTCCTATTTTATTTTAACTGCACTGTTAAAGGTACTATCTGAAACCAGTGGTTTTCCTCCACTTCAATCCTTATCCATCTATAACAAGGGCCCATGGGCCAGATGTGGCAGCTGAGGACATTTATCCCCCTCACTCAGGGCTATGAAGGTTCTTTATTTAAAGGCCCACAAAACAAAGATTTTGTTTTTACTACAGCCCGGCCCTCCAACAGTCTGAGGGACAGTGAACTGGCCCCCTATTTAAAAAGTTTGAGGACCCCTGATCTATAACATGACAAATTATGTTTTATCTGATAAGTCACCCAACAACAGAAAATTTTAACAAATATTGTATTCCCTTTAAAAATTTGGTGTATTATATATATAGAAAATCTAAGAAAACACCCTCTGGCTTCTTTGATACTGTCGTATTCTATTTGTGTCACTTTTAATAGTGCCTCTTGGCAAACTTCACTGAACCACAATTGTGAATACTTTCTAATTTGCTTGCCTGTTCTCACTTATTTTCCTCTCAGAAACTTTACCTCCTCTCAAATGCATCAACTGACCTCTCAAATCTACAGTTCTATCACTCTGAACTCCTAAAAATGTGTTGGGTGTTTTCAAATGTGTTTTGGAAGAGTGATGATGAAATGAAGTTTCTCTCTTTTGGTAGAGAGATAAGGATATATAAGGATGAATGAATGTTGGACTTGGGATCAGGAAAACCTGAGTTTGAACCATTAAACCATTAAACTTCCCAACACCAGTTTTATCTGTAAAATGGAGTTAATAACAGCATCAACCTCATAGGGTATAAGACATTTCCATGAATGTTTGAAGTGACAACAATAAAAATAACATACCTAAAATTAAAATCTCTGCCCACATCTGCTCCAGAATGGCAATAACAAATATTATTATAACAAAAATAATATTCTTCCTATACATCCAGACTCCAAATATTGGGCATCTTTGGACTCATTTTTGTCTCTTATTTCCCTATAGGATATATAATTTTTTCTAATAGTGCCCAATAGGAGACACATGTGTGTGTGTATGGTATAGTACATATATATACATATGTCTTGGTGAAATTAGGCTATAATAGCTTAAAACCATACTAAGACTTTAGGGGTAATCTATATAACGAGTCCCTATAGAGGAATTCTGAGAAGGAAAAAACTGTCACCATCTTTCCATTTGAGTTAAAACATTCAACATCTTCCACACAGATCAATCATGTCTTTCCTATAAACTCATCCTAGACAACCCCCTAAACAATCCTTTCAGCATCAACTAGCTACTCTTCTACTCAGAATTTTGAATGACTCCACACTGACTTAAGAAATCCAAGTTTGAATTCCCTGAAAGGCTATTCCCAACATATTTTTCCAACTTTATCTTCCACTACACTTCTGCACGAATTTTCTGATTTAGCTACAATAATTGAATCACTGTCCTAGAAAATAAGATTACATACATTTTGTACCATACCTATCATACCAGAGTTCAAAAACAGGGTATAGAGCTGGAAGCTGCTGACGCAAAGCCAGGAATGAATAAGAGGCAGGTAAAATAGAAGACTTTAGATTGAGGGGTGCTTGGGAACTAAAGCTAGAAGGTTTGAGGGGAGGGAAGGAGCACAGGGAGAAGAGAGATAAGGAAGAGAAACACCTGAGAAAAATATACACTAGGAATAAAGATAAAGCAGAAGGCTAGAAAACAGACTACAGGTAAGGAATCAGTGAAGTAACTCCAATCCCCGAGAAAAATATATGAATTTGAAATAGAAATGAATCTGATGGTATAGCCAATTGGAACAGGTGAACTCTTGATATGGAGATACCAAACAGGGTATCTGGTGGTCACAGGAAGTATCAGGTCAGGTTCCCTAAACAAAGATTTTAAATTCATTTGGTCCCCCACTCCCTGTACAAAATAGTACTGTGAGTGGGGTCGGGGTGAGGGATATAATTCTACTCGAGCTACCAAAAAATGTCTCAGTCAATAAGCATTTATTAAACACCAACTATTGGGACAGATGAGAAAGGCAAAACACAATCCCCGCTCAAGGAGTTTACAATCTGGAGAGATAATATGCAAACAACCATGTACCAACAAGATACAGATATATAAAGATGGATAGAATTTAGACGCGCAGCTGGAGGGGCTGGGGGAGAAGGGGGAGAAGAGGGAAAAACAGAGGGCAGAGGATGAATGGTCAATGATACTAACTGGAGCTTGTCTTTATTCTTGACCATCTGATTATCCTACTTGGTCCTCTTGTCCCCTAAGATCCTAAAATACTCTCCCAGCAATCCCTACTAAGGATTTTCATTCCTTCTAAATACTATATCAACATGGCCTCTCTCTTTAGCACTCCCCAGCTCCCCAACCTTTGTGAGAAGACATGTTTCTCCTTAACATTTTTCCCTTCCATATTTTAGCATATTTAACATGTATTGGACTACATGCCATCTATGGGAGGGGGTGGGGGAAAGAAGGGGAAAATTTGGACAGAAGGTTTTGTAAGGGTCAGTGTTGAAAAATTACCCATGCATATGTTTTGTAAATAAAAAGCTATTAAAAAAGAAACCCCAAAACATTTTTCCTTTCTTCATCCTTGATCCAAAGAGAAGTAGTAGAAATGAAAAAAATGATAAACCTCATTTATTGCTTCCACTGATCTTCATTCCCTCTTAGTTACCACTACTTCTCTTCCCCACCCCAAGTTTATTTTTATCTCTTGAGCCATGGACACCAATAGATTTTGTTATCTCAGAGACCACTCTTTTTCCTGGATATAAATATATGCTTCGTAGAATATCAAAATTTAAAAACGTACCATAACACTAATTCAGGCAATGAACCTAGGTAATTTAGTGCTGGTCAAGTTGAAGCTAATGTTTTATTTTATAAAGCATAAAGTCATCACAGGAAAATAAAGCATGAATCCTTTACATAGTAAACACTATAACTTCTTAAACTTAATAGGGTTATAGAAATATGAACTATCGTTTCAAAGATTAATAAAGAAGATTTTAAAAACCCAGATGATTTATTTAAAGGTTTATTTCTATTCATGGGCTTTCATAATTAATATTTAGCCTTATGAAATAATAGTATCAAAAATGAAAGAACAAAACAAGTATTCCAAGTCACTACAGAAGTGAAGAAATGAATAACTTCCCTTTGTATACAAAGAATACAAAAGGAAAACTCCATTGTAATATCTAAAATTTCTAACGAGTACATTTTTCTTAATTGAAATATTTTTAATGGCAATTGTCCATTTCAAATAAGATGTAAATGAAAATAGCAAAAAAAGATCTCCCCAGGCTAAATATCTTCTGTAATAAAAATGTGATCTTATCCCTGGTTCACCAATAAAAGGGGACAAGCTTCTTTCCCCCCTCATTCTCATGTAAAAATAAGTAATTTAATTTGTTTTAACTGCTTGGTGCCCAATAAAGGGGAAAAAATGATTTAAATGGCTCTCTTTCCCCCTTCACATAATACAGGCCACTTACTCATAAATTTTGTTCCCATTATTATATTAACACAGTGTTGGTTGCATAACAAGTACTTGCTCGATACTTTTCCATTTATTCATGAGGTTAAAATATGAAAAAAAATCTAACTTATTAAAGACAAATGACCACCTAATGCCATCTACTTGAAGAATGGATTAAAAAACAGAGGATTTTTTTTCCCCTGAGGTCTGGTAAAATATATTATGATTCAAACAAAAGATCTATAATATGAGAATCAATATCACATTTATTTAGAAGCATATGTAATATTTTGATTAAGCACACATACTTTTATGACATGCTCCTAAGACATATAACACTGACAAAGACCTGACAAATGTTTTGCAATCCCACCAATGGATAACCATGACCAGATATTCCCAGACCAGTTCAATCTGCCACTACTGCCACTTATTTTCTAATTGCAAGAAACCCACCTTTATACAACTGCAGAAGTAGCTGCCTCCAAGAAGGGAAGGATTCATTTTCTTCTTTTTTTTCTTCAAGATATTTTAAAGGTAATTTGGGGGATTAAGTGATTAAGACCAGTCCATAATACATATATAAAAATATATGTATCTTTTATAAATGTGAAGATATTGTATATGTAAATTTTTAAAAGAATAATTCAAAGTCCATACCTTTGAAAAGTATTACCCAAAAAAATTTAATGGAAATTTGGCCACCCTTCTTCCCAGTAAAACAAGAAAAAAACAAATTTTGATTAAATATGGAAAAATTGAGAAAAGATAGGTTCATTTAAAAATTAATTAAATCCTATTGGGTTATGTAATATATTTTACAACAAAAAAGCAGATGTAAAGCTTTCTGACAAGATTTTAGGAAATACTACAACTGTACCTTCCTGGAAAAAAACAAAAGACTAAAAAGTTACTCAGTTCTTTGATCTTCTGGCGAGTTGGATTCCTGGAGCCACTCCCAGATGTCCTTTTCTTTGTGTGATGTTCTGCATAGATTATGTCCACTGGGAGGTTGCAATGCAGACACAGCAAGGCATATTAAAGAGTAAAGCATCAGTGAGGAAACAGCATCCCTTCACCCTCTCTAATATTGCTGAGTAAAGAAAGAGCTTAATTACAGGATCTTTTACAGGCCAGCTATAAAACACTAGTCAAAAATAAAATTCTTTATTTGAGACAAGATAAAAATCTTTAGGATATTTAGGGATAAAATTTTGATAGGAATAGGAAAAAAAGATTTTCCCAGACAAAATGTCTTCTCCTGGAAGAAAACTTTAATTTAAATTATGTTTCCTTACCCTTTGTTGATCAATAAATTTAGAGTTTAGGCTTCCTGAACTCCTTCTCTCCCCCATCCATGCAAAATAAGCTCTACAACTCTCAAAATTTTAATATTGTCCTTTTTTTAAAGTATAGTTAAGAACAGTTAATGTCTGAATAATCTAGAGCAATACACAGTGCATTTAACTTGATTTTTTAGGATCATGTAATCTATAAGAAAAATTGAAGGGATAAAATTTGTGAAATAGGAAAGTTCTCTATTTTAAATTAATCCTGTTACATCTTTTTTTTGGACTTTTTCTAAGTCCCAAGTTTGACTTTTTTTCACACAAAAAATTTTTATACTCTCAGTGATCAATTATCACCAGTTCCTAGTTATTTGATTAGCTTTTGGGAGAAGCAGCTCAAAAACAATTCTATCTAAATCTATTTCTGTGTAGATACAGGATCTTTGTCTCCAGGCCTTGAAGATGACAAGGGAATGGCCTTTAAGTGCAGGATATGCTAATTAAATTAAATCTAGATACATCTGAAGAGGCAAAGGATCGAAATAAGTGAGATGTAAAAGTTATCAATAACTACTCTTTAAAAAATTAAATATCCCTATACTACAAAAGCACCAATGAAAGGAGAGAAATTCTATAAATTTGTTTAGCACAAAACTATTCAGTAAAAGGAAAGAAATATTAGAAGTAGAAAATATGTAGGTGTCTAACCAAATCCCAACACTACTATTTCAGAGATAAAATAACTATTGTAAAACCAACTTTGGTCACATAAAACTTCAAACACTAGTAAAAACAGAATATTAGAATAATTCTTAAAAGAACCTTTTATTAGGAAAATATTCATTAGTATGCCATACCATGATTATATTAGTAAAGACACCAGAAAACATTCTGTCATGAGGTACAATTTATTGTTAATTAACACCTTACTCTGAATATTAGTTATTTTCTCTTTAAATGACAAAAAAAAGGTCTATGCATAATAGCACAAGTTCAGAAATTTCTCTAAGACATGTTTCTTTGCTGTTTCTGTATATTTTGACTGATTTTTCTAAAAAGTAAATTCAACAACAATCTATTTTAAAAGAACTGATTTTGTTAGTAACACATTTAGACATTCCTAAATTTTTATTCATTTTTGAAATTACATATTTAAACAGCATTATCATAAAAGTACAGAGTATCATAAAATTCTTCCCAAGGGAAAAAAAAAAATCAAACAGAAAATAAGGATGGGGGTTGATATATATCCACACACACATACATACACATCACATCATATGTCTCACAGGTTCATTAGTAGCATCTACCAGAATTAAAATAAGGATATGCCAATATAGTATTTTATCACGTAATATTTAGAGAAGCTCTTTGTTTAGATTTATTTTAGTTTATGAATGCTACTTGATCTCAATGTTGAATTTAATTTAGCTATAGTGCTACTAAAATGATTCCTTTTCATTTTGTTTATGATTAACAATGTGCCCTTCTGGTAAAGAAATTTTATAGTCTAATGGGAAATAATATTTTACTTTTTAATTGAGATATTCAACTTTCCTGTTTTGCTGTAAGAATTTTTAAGAAATGTTAAGCATTATCTTATATAGAAATGTTTTGTGCATGTGTGAGTGAATTGATAAGAATGGAAAATAACAGCTAAATCTACAATAGAAAAACTACAATAGAAAAAAATCTGTTATTTGTCTTTGCAATAAACTGCAATTATAGCTTTGTATAACTTTTATTTATCTAAGGGATATAGAAGTAGTATTTATTATATTAACCATATAGAGACATATAGAACTTAATGCACCTGAGGATAAGAAGTAGAGAATATTTAGAGGGGCAAAAGTAGAGTATAATTCAGATATCCTGAACTGAAAATGATCCACTTTGGGGAATTTAACTTGTTTTAGCAATAGTGATTTTCCTTTCTGCTAAAAAGAAAAATCAATCTTCCTATAATTTCCTCTTTATTTGTTCCTATTTTCTGCAGCTATACCAAGTAGCTCTAAACTCTCACATAAGTGATGTTCAAATATTCAAGTGAAAAGGAAAAAGTGAAGTGACAGTATCCTGTGGAGCAAGAACAACCTAAGTGGGGGTAAATGGGAGAAAAGATAGAAATAACAACCACACATGTATAGGAAAAGACATCCTACATGCAAGAAAAATAAATTTCAAAACTCAGAGAAATGTTCATGGCCTCAAAATTGAAGAAATTTTCATAATATAGTCAAACCCAAAAAACTGTGTTGTATTATGGGCACAATTTCAAGAGACTGACAAATTACAACACACATGAAAGATCTAGAAGCCACTCTGTCAGTATTAGTTTATTTATTTTATTTTATTTTTTTATTTAATAGCCTTTTATTTACAGGATATATACATGGGTAACTTTACAGCATTAACAATTGCCAAACCTCTTGTTCCAATTTTTCACCTCTTACCCCCTCACCCCCTCCCCTAGATGGCAGGATGACCAGTAGATGTTAAATATATTAAAATATAACTTAGATACACAATAAGTATACATGACCAAAACGTTATTTTGCTGTACAAAAAGAATCAGACTCTGAAATATTGTACAATTAGCTTGTGAAGGAAATCAAAAATGCAGGTGTGCATAAATATAGGGATTGGGAATTCAATGTAATGGTTTTTAGTCATCTCCCAGAGTTCTTTTTCTGGGCATAGCTAGTTCATTACTGCTCCATTAGAAATGATTTGGTTGATCTCGTTGCTGAGGATGGCCTGGTCCATCAGAACTGGTCATCATATAGTATTGCTGTTGAAGTATATAATGATCTCCTGGTCCTGCTCATTTCACTCAGCATCAGTTCGTGTAAGTCTCTCCAGGCCTTTCTGAAATCATCCTGTTGGTCATTTCTTACAGAACAGTAATATTCCATAATTTTCATATACCACAATTTATTCAGCCATTCTCCAACTGATGGACATCCATTCAGTTTCCAGTTTCTAGCCACTACAAAAAGGGCTGCCACAAACATTCGTGCACATACAGGTCCCTTTCCCTTCTTTATAATCTCTTTGGGATATAATCCCAGTAGTAACACTGCTGGATCAAAGGGTATGCACAGTTTGATAACTTTTTGAGCATAGTTCCAAACTACTCTCCAAAATGGTTGGATTCGTTCACAACTCCACCAACAATGCATCAATGTCCCAGTTTTCCTGCATCCCCTCCAACAATCATCATTATTTTTTCCTGTCATCTTAGCCAATCTGTCAGTATTAGTTTAAAAAGACAGGGCTCTAGCTAGCTGGAAGAACATGACTACTTTTTTTTTCTTTCTTATTTTTTTTCCTTTTTGATCTGATTTTGCTTGTGCAGCTATATAAACATGGAAACATCTATAGAAGAATTGTATATGCTTAACCTATGTTGGATTGTTTGCTGTCTAAGGGAGAGGAGTCGGGCAAAGAGGGTGAAAAATTTGGAACAGATGGTTTTGCAAGAGTGAATATTGAAAACTATCTTTGCATATATTTTTGTGTGTTGTTGTTGTTCTGCTGAGGCAATTGGGGTTAAGTGACTTGCCCAGAGTCACATAGCTAGGAAGTGATAAGTGTCTGAGATCAAATTTGAACTCAGATCCTCCTGACTTCAAGTCTGGTGCTTTATCCATTGCACCACCTAGCTACCTCTCTTTGCATATATTTTGAAAATAAAAAGCTATTATTTAAAAAATTAGTTATCATCCTAAAAATGAAAACTAATTTCTTAAATAGTCATGTATTAATTAATTTTAAAGTAACAAGAATAAACCATTACATAGGTTAACATAATTTTTTTTTGTGTGAAAATAACTGCATTTTCTAAAACAAAAAGAATTTAGTAAGAATGATATTTTATTTTCCCTCCCCAATTCTCTTTAATATCTGGCAATAGAAGATAGAGTAATTCTCATATATGTTTCTGCATTCAACATGTTGTGATATGTTGTTTTAATTAAAGAGGATTAAAAAAAAATCTGATCTCACATAGATAAGTAGTTGGAAAACGATAGAATATATAGATATATAGATAGGCAAATATCATTCCAGTATTATCCAAAAAGTAGCTTTTACCCTGCAAGGCAACTGTATGAAAAGGCAATGATTAGAGAAAATCATTTCTCAAACATTATTAATACAATAAAAATGTAATCTATTTAAGTTGGGGGATGCTAGTACCCCCAGTCCTAGGAGAAAGAAGATTTTTTTTTTCATCCTGCTATCTTCTGTGATGACTTGTATCATAAAATTACCCTATTTCTGATTATCCTCTGGCTTTCTTTAAATTCCAATTAAAAACACCATCTTCTACAAGAAATCTTCCAACCATTCTTAATTTTAGTGCCTTCAAATTCTAGTTGATTATTTACTATTTGTCCTACTGTTTGTCACTTGTTTATACATTGTTGTCTACCCATTAAATTGTGAATTCCTTGAGAGTCAAGGCTGTAAGTTGTCTCTTTTTGAATCCCCACTCCTTAGCACAGTGCCTGGCACAGAGTTGGCACTTAACAAATGTTTAGTGACTGACGGGTTGGTTTCTCTACTACTGTGTCTCTTTTAGCAATTATTTCTTTTTATTTCTGTTACATTTCACCTTGACTTACTCTTCAATGACTTTCCCATTAATCTATCACAGCCACTGCCTGGGAATGACAGGAACATCTATTATTTACATGTTCTATCCTAGAGTTGTGTTATAATGCACTTTGCTTCAATTCAATACTAGCCAACTGCCTTCTGGGACATCACAGTTTATAACCAAACTTATTTGCTAGTTATTCCTCACAGACTGCATTTTCCCACCCTGTGCACCTTTACAAAGATTCATATGTGAGAAATGAACTTCCTTTTAGAATCCCTAGTTTCCTCCAAAACATATTTCAAGTGATATACATCACCTCTTTCCTACTTAAAGTCTTCCCCGATTTCCCCAGATGACTTTATGTCTTCCTGAAATAATCTGGACCCAGATGGCTCTGGAGAGTAAAGTGAGGCAAGGTGACCTTGCACAGCCCTCCCTCACTCAAATCCAATTCACTTGCAGGTCATGGCATCACCTCCCTGATGTCATGGTCCTTTTCAAGAACGAAATACAAATAACAACAAACTCTTTTCTCCCAAGTCTCAGAGGAGTGAAGGATCAACTCATACAACTATGAAATGGAGACATGACAGAATCCATTGTTCTTATCACTCCATCCAATTGCCAGCACCCAGCCCTTCATGTCATCACTCACTCCTTCCACCTTTCTATCTCCACTTCCAATCCCAATTTCCTCAAACTTAGGCTTCTCTGATGCTCTCACCTAAAAGTCTCTCCCTACTTATGTTCTTTCATAGTACTTGGTTTGAACTTCCTGCATTCTGTCATATAATTATGTGTATTGTGTCTGAAATCCCATATTAAAATGAGAAAAGAGACTATGTCAATTGATGTTTGTATTCATATTCCCTTGAAAGTTGTAGGTATTCCAAAAAGCTAACTTTAGAAGCAACTTTTGGAAAATAATCTGCATTCTACGACTATGCAACAGTTTTAAAAACAAATAGGGTACAGCATAGTAAGAGAGCTGTTTATTCTGCCATCTGGACTACTTATTAGAAAGACAAGTATTTTGCCATTGAGAAAATGAAGCTCTACTTTCTTTATAGGGGTAGAGGGAAAATGTGGTTATGAAACATTGTGTATGACATTAAAAAGGTTGATATGCTAGTTGGTTTCCCTGAATTGTTTCTTTTAAAATATTTGTTACAAAAGGAAGGGAAGCTGGAGAGGCTGGAAAATGAAGGGATATATTCAAGAATGAAAATGATGTCCAAAAATACTAAAAATTAAGATTTCAAAAAAAAGACACTATTTTATCATTTTTCTACAAAAGATTCTTTCTGCATTTACCCAAATTAAAAAAAAAAATAAGGGCAGCTAGTTGGTATAGTAGATAGAATACCAGCCCTGAAATCAGGAGGACTTGAGTTCAAATATGACCTTGGACACCACACTTCCTGGCTGTGTAACCTGGACAAGTTACTTAACCCGAATTGGCTCAGCAAAATATATATATAGAAAGAGAGATATAGATATTTTTTACCAAGTCTTCCAAATAACAAAAGGATCAAGTATGTAACTTGCTAAAATATATTACATATACTTAGAATTTTAGAAAATTATTTTCTATCAAGGAAGATATGAATTCCTATAGCTATTCTAATCCAAATTGAAATAAAAATTTATTACCTCTTGTAGAAATTTCTCTTAAAGCATATGTTCCCCCTTAAGGATAATATATAGTTAATCCATATATTAAGTTTTGAGTAGCTATTTTTTCTAAATCATATGTATAGGAAATAAATTTTCACTGTCAATTTCAGAACTGGACGATTGGCTTCCTAATTTCCTTTACTTCTGAAAAAAAAATATATATATATAATACATGCATACATATACACATATGCAATGTGTACTTTTATTAAAATTTCATCTTTGCTAGACAAATATTGTTTAAATATTTTGGTCATTTTTAAAAGAATTTTTACTCAAGATATTAAGTCAAATAAATATTCCCTTGTCATTTTGTATTATCAGACTATCTAAAATTGGCTTTATGTAATTATATGATTCAAGTCCTGTAATATATTTTAGTAATAAATGATGAAAGTACCAAACCACTAGAAATATACTAAATTCAGAATAAAGCATATTCCCATCCACAGAGTGGAAAAGATTCTGCTATCAAAATAACCCCAGATATAGTTTGTAAAATATGTCCCTATAAATTTGTGGATAAGCAAAAGTTATATTAAATGAGAAATATCGCCTCAAAAATTATCTTCATCATTCTTAGATCAGAAGGGCTTCAAAAAGAGAAAGACAGATAAGAAAAATAAACAAATGATTAAAAATGGTGGCATATGAGAATAGGATTTGGATATTTGCTTCACAATTTTAAAATATTGGGGTAACAGAGGTCAAGAATTCTGTTTTTTCCTTTTATATCAGAAACAGAAAATAAATCTGTTAATAAAGCATCTAATATGTGTAAGCAAGTTGTTGTTCAGTCATGTCTGACTCTTTATGAACCCATAGTACACCAACTCTTGACAAAGGTATTGGAATGGTTTGCCATTTCCTTCTCAACTAGAGGCAAACGGAATCCAAGGTCACATAACTAGTAAATTATCCGAGATTAGATTTGAACTCAGGTTTTCCTGACTACAGGCCCAGCAAATCTATCTACTGAGTCATTTAGATGTCCTTATAGCGACTTAGTACGAAAATAATAAATGCTTGTTGAATTGGATTGAACTCTGCAACAAGCCAAACATTTCATTATCTATTACTTGATTTACTTCAATCATAATTTAAAAGTTAAAAGAACCAATTAGAGAACTTTCTATTTTAGATCTGACTCTCATTAACAAGAAACATCATGAGGCTAGGGGAGAAATGATGGAAACATTAAAGAGATACTGTCATACTCTGTTTTATAACTTATGAGAGAAAAAGACTAAAGCTGGAGAAGAGATTTTTAAAAGAGACTAAGATTCTACAAAATTCAAGACTCTCTGCTAAGGTAAATGATCTTTTAAAATGAACATTGGCTATTTGGAAGCAGAAACCTAAGAGTAAGGAAATAACCAAGACATCAAGCACTGAACGGTCCTTCATAAATAAGTCCAACACACCAAGCTTAGATGAACTACACATCATAGAGTATGACTAGGAAAAAAGCCTTGGAAAACATGATTACTGAGTCACCTTTGATGATCTTTGAAAGGTCATGGACAATGATAAAGCATGCTACCTATTTCCCAACAAAGTGGTAATGGACCCAAGATTAAGAGTGAGGCATATTTTTTTTAAACATGTCTTGAATGAAAATGTTTTTGTTTGATCATGTTCATTTATTCCAAAGATTTTGTTTTTGTTTTTGTTTTTCTTGCCAAAGGGAGGAATTTAAAAGTCTTTTTTCATTGAAAAAAATAGAAAACAGGACAAATGTCTGATTTTTTCAAAAAAAGAGAAGGCTTTTAACTGTAGGGCAGTGTACTTACTTTGATTCTTAGCTAAATATTTGAATAAATTATTGAGACTTCTTAGATATATACACTAAGGCTGTCAAAGACAAAAAGAAAAGATCTCATATATACAACAAAATATTCATTGTAGCAATTTGTGATAGCAAAGAACTGGAAACAGTAGGTAGGAAGCAATGATCAAAGGGCCAGAATGGCTTCATTGAGAAAAGGAGATACACTTTGTGACCTAGACAGGATTATCACCCTGCTGCTTGCTTCCTGTGCTTTAACACCCCCAAAAGCCTGCTGTTTTTGAAGGAAATCAAAGTAACCAGACTCCCCCAAATTATACCGTCTGTTCTGCCACAATGAGAACCTTTGGCTCTTTGGTACTCCTTTCCTGACAGCAAGACTTAAGTATCTAGAAATCATTGCAGTAGCCTGGTTAAGTTTAGCTGGCTACAAGTAGGCTCAAATTTGGGGATGAAGAGAAGAGAAATTAGTTTTGTCATCAGGGTTATGAACAATAGCCTAGAGTAATTAGCAATGTTGCCTTCCTAATTTGAAATAATCACATTCTTTCTTACTCTCAAATAAACACAAAAGTTCTGAATCTTATTACCCTTGCAATAAAAAACATCACTTTAGTTTTCTAAATCTTTTCTTAGTTTTGATTTTTATGGATACCTAGTCTAGGAACACAGGTCATGGCCCTGTAACAGATATCAACCATTCTGCCAACCACAAAATTCCAGAGTGCACTGGAAGTAAATTAACATATAATTGGGAAATATTTAATAAAATAAAAATACAATAAAACTTTTGGAAAGCAATCTGAAATTATATAAATAAAGTGACTTAAACAGTTCATATCCTTTGAACCAGAGACTATTACTTGGCTTTTACCCCATGAAAACTAATGATGAGAAGAAAGCTCTTCAAAATATTTATAGTAACATGTTGTGATAGCTTAAGAATTGGAAACATAGTTTCCAATTGATAGTGCCTATCAATCAGAAAATGACTAAACAAATTGTGGCACATGACTATAATAGACTATTACCATTTTGTAAGAAATAATGTGTGTGGTGAATACAAAGAAGCATGGAAAATCTCTATGAACCGATACAAGGTAAAGTCAACAGAGCCAGGAAAATAAAAACACAGTAACTACAACAATGTAAATGGAAAAATAATTGCACCCCCCCCAAAAAAAAATCAAGAAGGAATGTAACAAAATTATTAAGATTAAACAGAATTCAAATGAGACATGACAAAATAGCCTCAATAAACCCTTTGTGAAGGTTGGGAGGTCCACGGGTATTACACATTGAATATGTGCTAAGACTTTTCAATGTATCAATTGTGCTATTTTTCTCTCTAAACAATATAATCTGTCATATGATATGGCTCTTTGAGTGAGTGGAAGCTTCCTTAGGAAAACCTTCCTAATGTAAAAATTACATATATCAATAAAAACTTATTTAAAAAAACAACAAAAGACATAGATAACATTCCATTTTAAAACTTAAGTCAATATGCAGAAATCCTTATATATATAGATGAGAGTTTGACACTATGACCTTGGAAGTCTTAACTCTTTTAATCAGTAAACAACTATTTATTATAAATACTTATAAATTGGATGCATTTTGCTAAGTTCTAAGGATACACAAAAAGGCAAATAACAGTCTGTTGCCAAGAAGTGTCCCTTTATTACTAAAATTTCCACTATGAATTCCCAAGGTTCAGATCAGAGAGTATCACATGTGATCCATAATAGCAGACCAACTATTCCAGTCATGCTTCCTTCACTTTATTCCAAAGTATTCTTTGTCCTCTGGAACCACAATGAAATTAATACTTCTATTGCCATAGAAAAAAGAAAAGGCCTAAATCTACTATGGCTCTCCTTACTATCCCTAGAGTTTAGCATGGTATTCAGCATTTATTAAATGCTTGATGTTTCCCTCATTGCTACTTTTGTTTTTATATTGCTTTTCTAAATATGTTGCCCTTCTCAGTCATCCTTTGCAACAAACTACCAAAAAAGTAGATCAGCAGTACCAATCAATATATTGCCTATATCTGACTATATAATCCATACCCTTCACCTCTGCAAAGAACCAAGAGAACACCTTCACCCTCCTTTGGAGAGGCAGCATGACATAGTAATAAAGAATTGACCTTGGAATATGAAAGACCTCTCCTTGACCCAAACTGTATAAAGTCAGGGTTGCATGCAATGTTCCTTTCACTGGACTGCTAGTGTTTCCTCTTTTCTTAAGGGATTTAGCCTTTGTTTCTGTTTGGAAGTAGCATCCTTTAGAGAAAAGCTTCTTAAACCATGGGTTGCAGTGCTATCACATAAATGAATGTGAGGATCATGAAAAATTTAGCAACAATATAAAATATCAAATATTCCACCAAAATTTGGTTTTTATGTAAACACAAATAAGAATTCTATCTCATTGGTATTCAAATTTTCTTTTGTCTTTGTTTTGGTAAAATTATATGCATACCAAAGAATTGTTTTTAAAAATTTCTCCATGATGTATTATCAGTAAATGTTTGATTTGTACATCTATTTTATATATCTATATATCTGGGGTCATATAAAATGGGGTAGCAAGTGGAAATGATTTAAGAAGTGCTACTTTACAGAATGCAAGCTCATGGAGGAAAAGGACTTTTAATTTGTCTTATTGCCCTTGCTACCTGACATACTATATCACAAACATAGTAGGGACTTAGTGTTTGCTATAGGAAATGAAATGAAATTGCATATTATGGGAGAGTTGATTCCCATTATATTTAGGGTTTATGATATGTTGAAATAAAACAATAGATTTTTAAAACTCTCCCAAAGATCTCAACTACAATATCTGACATTAGGATTAGGAAAATCTTAATTTTTTTATAATTCACTTTAAATTTTATTCCAACCTTAGTACTGATAAAAAGAAATGGTTATTATGTATAAATGACTATCATATACAAATCATCTTCCATTTAATCTGTTTACGTAATTAATATGGAAAAGGTTGAAGTTTTTACTACAGTATCATATGTAAAAACAAATTTTAACTAGTCACTTAAATTAGTTATTATTATTGTATACATACAATCTGTAGGAGCAGAAAAAAAAAAGGAACACATTTGCATCCTCCTATCTTATTTTAGAACAGAGTTGGAGGAGATGATGGACATCCTCTGTCTTCTCTTTTCAAATACAGGAACTGAGACCTAAAGGGTTGGAATCAATTGCTCCTTGCAAATCCAATGTGCTTCATAATATAGCATGCTAAATACTGGCAGATAAAATATTCTAGATCATTCCAGTCTAATTTTCTTTCTAATGTAAGATATATATGAGACCGTCATCTAGCCTATTTTAACACTTCCTTCAACAGGAAACAGACACTATTGTCCAGAGGTGTCCTATTCTAATTTTGGACAACACAAATAATAACAATAATAATAAAAAAAATCGCTCCTTTATATCAAGTGAATGTTTCCCCTTTTCACTTAAACCAGTCCTACTTCTGTCTTTTATAGAAACAGAAAAGGTTCCCTGAATATCAGACCAAACCTTTCAAGAAAACTATCATGCTTCCTTTACTGCTTTTTTCTTTCTTCAAGCCAAATACCTTGAATTTTGTCATCATTCCCTATGACAACATTTCTCATTTTTGAATTCATTGCAATACTCAAAAGAGTTAAAACCCAGGCACGCTTCAGGTTTTAGTCATTTGAACTGGGAATTATTCTTAATCTCTGTGTCTGAGGGTGGGCAGGTGAATTTGGTGCTAAGGATGGCTAATTGAAAGAATACTGGTCAAGATACTAGGGTTATCTTGTAGAGGGTAATAAATGTAGAGCAATTAAGCTGGTCCAAGTTCATAAGGCGAGTTGGAAGAACATACTTTTTATAAGACATCCAAGTAGAGGTTTCCTGTATACAACTGAGACTGATATTGAGTACTTAAACAAAAAAGGAAGAGAGAAAGAAGGGCAAATAAAAGGGGAAGGAGAAGTGAGGAAGGGAAGAAGGAAGGCTTAAATCTACATAAAGCAACAATTTATATCTTTTCTACTAATCTGGTTTTCTAAGGTCTTTTCCAACTCAAAGTCACTTAAGTCTTTTTTCAATACCTTTTTTTAAAAAACACATTCATGCTTTCTACCATGAATAAACCAAACCTTACTTTCATCCTTCTGTATTCTTTTCCCCTAGATCTACATTTACTGTAAAGTTTTTGCTTTTTTTCCTATAAAGGACAAAAACGCGCTTCCAAAATAAAATATTCAAACTTTGGGGTTCAAATTTGAAACCAGAACAATTCATTCTCTAGAGAGTTTATTATCTACCTGTTAGTGTGAATGTCAGGGGGAAACTGAGAGAGCTCTCCTGTGGATTTATCACAATGATCACAAAATTGAATCTGCTTTCATAGAAAAATTAGCCAATTCTTCTGATTTATATTTAACTTAATAAGTTTTCCAATTTATAAGCACAACATGTTCATTTATTTTCCTTGAACCCACATTCTAAATTTGAGGTTGAAGTTGGTCTAATTCACTTCTTTATTAAGTCATTAAACTGAAACTATGACCATCTCTTTTTGATGTTTGAACTAGGAGCTTTACTTCTTTCATTTTACATTTTAAAAAATACATCTTAAAGGAACAGCTGAATTCCAATGATAACCCAAGAGAAGGAAATAAAAAAACCAAATCATAACAAGTCATTTCAATAATAAATATAAAATAACATTCATAGATATGTTTCAAACTGATCAAAGTTAAGGTAACTATAAAGGCAATTTGGTCTTAGATAAGTCAATTTCTTGGTCTCCAACTGCAAATATTTTTACTCCTATTATTTTATAGAGTTGCCTGAGGATCAAATGAGATATTTAAAGTGCTTTCCACACAGTAAACCTATTAATGTTTGAAGGACTATATAAACAAATTTTTATATTCAATTAAATGAGAATTTATTCACCTATGTGTTGGGCACTGAGGAAAAGGATACAAAGATGAAGAATAGCCATGGTGTCAAGCAGTTCTCTCTACTGGGGGCAGGAGTAGTACAACAAAATATAGATAAATAAATGCAAAGTAATTTGAGGACAGACAGACAGATGGTATAGTGGTTAGAGTAGCAGGCTTGGAATCAGAAGGACATCTTCATGAGTTTAAATCTGGCCTCAGACACTGACTATTTGTGTGACCCTAGGCAAGTATCTTAAGTTTATTTGCCTCAGTTCTACATTTGGAAAATGAGCTGGAGAAGGGTATGGCAAATAATTCCAGTACCACTGCCAAGAAAACTTATAAATGGGGTCATGAAAATTCAACAAAATCTGGAGGAGAGATAGAACACTAACAGAAAAGCATTGTGTAGTCGGGGATTATTTAGTTTATACTGAGGGGCAAGGTAGAATTTGACTTCAGAATATTTTACTGAGTTGTGTTTTTTTTTTTTTTAACTTTCCCCTTTTGATAAAATGTTTGCTAGATAGTTGTAATTGTCTTTAGCCTTTAATGGAAGGTAAAGTAAAACTGGGTTTAAACTGAAAGTGTTAACCTCCAGACTTGGAGTGAAACTCTTGCCTCATATTTCTAGATTTCAATTAGTTTATTCTAGCCCAAAACTGAGGTATTAGGAAAGTGAGGAGGTTACCACTTAGCCTTTTGGATCTCCCACTACCTATCCCTACCAAGATGGAAATCCAGGTCATCTCAGAGATATTTCAGATGGATCAAACAAAAATCCCTTAAGAATCTTCATTTTAAGTGTACAGAATATAGATGATAGAGCTGATAGATAAAATTGTGAATTCCCCAGGTGTAAAAGATTCCAAATTTGAAAAGACATAAGGTTTGAGCTAAATTTCATTATTTCGCCTGTTTATTGGTAAAGTAAATTGGAAGTTAAGACCAATTTTGTAGGAAACTTCAAATGACCTGAGCTGGAAAAGAACAGACTACACCAAAGCAATAGGATTGCATCAGATGAATCTAGAGGAAAGGGAGACATCTACTTTTTCCTTTTGCATCTTTTATCTGTAAGTTCTACTCATCAAAGGGCACTGCCCTTTTTGATTATGTCAATGTTATCAAAGGAGATTGTTCCCTTTGATTTTTATCAAGTGCCATACATTTTTCTTTTTTTCTTTCACATTGTCTCTCTTCAAAAGTCGCAAGAAATCCGTGAAGTATTTGTCTTTGATCTAAAAGAAATGGCCAAGTGGCCATCTTCTTAAATTTAATAACCTGTCAGCCTTGTTAAAAAAAAAAAAAAAAAAAAAAAAAGGTTTAGAAAATACTGAATCTTCCTTCAGGTAGATTAATGATCATAAATCACCATTTTCTTCATGATAGATATAAATGTCCTTTTCAAGAACCCTTTTGGTATCATTTTCTTTTTCTATTCAACTGTGTATATATGGAAATGTTCTTTTATTTTTGGGGTGAAGGATGTTAAATTCAGAATAATTTTTTGAAGGATGTATTGCAGCTCTACCTAATCTAGCTGTCAAAAGGTCCTGTGCAATATCTTACTTGTCCCTTACTCCCCTTAGTTCCTTTTGGGCAGCTCTCTTTATTGTGCCATTATCATTCACCTTTGCCCATAGGAGCATAGGTTTTTAGCTTAAAAAAAAAATCATCATTTGTTTTTTACACACACACACACACACACACACACACTCATTTTAGAGATACAGAAACTGACAGCAGTACTTGTGAAGTGAGATACCTAAAAGTGGCATGGAAAATAAGTGGCAGAATCAAGTCATTTTTCTCCAAATCCATCATTCTTTCCAAGATATCATATTCTACCTCATGATATTCTCTGGTTGTTATTTTGTCATTCATCTCCAAATCATCTTGGAATTTCAGCATCCTAGTAACAAATGTCATTAATACTAGGCAACAAATAAACAAGTGTTTTTATAAATTTCTGTAAACTATATGTGTACACTAATCTAAAAAAAAATTTTTAATAGATGAGAATCCAAGAAATTTTTCACAAAAACTTTTTAAATGTTAATGATTTCATTTAATATTTGATATCACAGTGGCTTTAAAACCATGTCCATGTACTGATTCACATAAAAATTCCCCTGAACAAAGTCAATTGGTAAAACACAAATCGGAGGGGAAAAAATGTTCCAGATAAATACCAAGTAGGCATAAGCTCCAATTTGATTCTTATCTAAAAGATCTAAAATAGCAGACCAATAACAAGTGGTTTTCTTTGCTCACGAAAAAAGAAAATGGACCAACCATAGCAAGGTGGGGGAGAGCTGTGACCTTGTACAAAGTGAAAACAATCTCAATCTTAAAAAAAAAACAAAATAAAAACTAGAGATTTCTCCCAGGCCTACATCCATTATTCTAGAACAAAAAGTGACTAACTCTAATAAAATTTTCTAAGGATCTTTGTATTTATTCATGATTACTGCTGTCATTACTGATATCATTTCATGGAAAATAAAAAACCTTGGGAAAAAAACCCAACCTTGAGTCAAAGTCAAGTTGCTCAATAAAAATATTTGTAGTAGAAAAGAACTCAAAATATTTTGTAGCTGAAAAGGACAGGAAATAATCACAGGGAAATGGCTAAACAAACTATTTATATAAAACACAATAAATATGAAGATTATCAAGAATCTACAAATGATTTTAGACTGATAATCTTACCCAAACCCTCAAGGCAAACATTTACTTTGGGAAACCTACCCAGCTTTTCTGCTGCTCTTAGATCACAGCTTTGAAACTAAATGCAACAATTACACAGAAATATGTTATTTCTGGAAATACAGTGAGGCTTTTTAATTAATATTTTTTTCTTAGAAAGAAATATGTTCCCTGTAATTAAATTCAACATACAAATTAAGTGAATGTATGTAAAATGTATAAAGCATGGGGATTATCTAAAGAAAGTTGAGATCAAGAGCAAAGCAGTTTCCATGTAATTGGAAGTTTCTTGCAAACTTCAGGGTATCTTCAAATGCACATACATGTAATCATGAGAGAGAGAGAAAGAGACAGACAGACAGACAAGGCAAGATAGAAAGAACAATAAAAAAAAAAGTATGAAAGTGAATGGAGGAGTAAATAGGAGTTGTTGTTTAATGATTTCCAACTTTTTGTCCTTCCAATTAAGTTGTTGTTTAGTCATGTCCCATTCCTTTATGACCTCACTGGGGTTTTCTTGACAAAGCTAGAGCCATTTCCTTTCTCCAGCTCATTTTGCAAATGAGGAAATGGAGGCAATTAAGTGACTTGTCCAAGGTCACACAGCCAGGAAATGTCTGAGATGGGATTTATATGTAGGAAGATGTGTTCCTGACTCCAGGCCCAATATTCTATCCTTTTCATCATATAGATGTCCAAAAAAGAGGGAAAGACAAAGAGACAGAGATAATGACATAGAGAAAAAGACAGGGAGAAAGAATTTAAAAAGTAGAAAAAAGGAAGCGGAGAGAGGGAGAGACAGAGAGATTGAATATGTATTTAACACACTTCCACACTTCTTGGCAAAAAGGTGATGAACTAGAGATAAGGAAACACATTTTTTTAGCCATTGCCAATGTGTGAATCTGTTTTGTTTTACTTTTTGGTGAGGAATGAACGTAGTTTTATATTAACATTTACATAGATTTATATTATTTATAAGCCTACAAAGTCTTCTAAATTAAAAAATATATTTTGCCAATTACTTTGTTTTTTTTCAATTTCAATTTAATTTAATATTTTAATATTTTCAATTAAATTTTTCTAATTACATGTAAATATAGTTTTCAACATTTTTGCAAGATTTTGAGTTCCAAATTTTTTTTTCTCCCTCTCTCCCTTATCTCCCCCTTCCCCAGAGAGCAGGCAATCAGATATAGGTTATACATATATAATCATTTTATATGTATTTCTATATTAGTCATGTTGCAAAAAAAAATCAGAACAAAGGGGGAAAAAATGCAGGGAAAAGAAAACAAGCAAACAAACAGACAAACATGAAAATAGTATGTTTCAATCTGTATTCAGTTTCCATAGTTCTCTCTCTGGATGAAGATGGAATTTTGTATCCAAATTCTAATGGAATTGTCTTGGATTACTGTATTGCTGAAAAGAGCCAAATCTATCATAGTTGATCATATAATCTTACTGTTATTGTATACAATGTTCTCCTGATTCTGTCACTCAGCATCAATTCATGTCTTTCCAAATCAGTATGCTCATCATTTCTTATGCAACAATAATATTCTATTATGTTCATATGCCATAATTTATCTATTCCCCAATTGATGGATATCCTCTCAATTTCCAATTCCTTGTCACAACAAAAAAGAGCCTTTACAAATATTTTGCTATAAACTTTTACCTCTTTTATGATCGCCATGGGATCAAAGGCTATGCACAGTTTTATAGCCCTTTGGACACAGTGCCAAATTGCTCTCCAGAATAGCTGGATCAGTTCACAACTCCACCAACAATGTATTAGCACTTCAGTTTCCCACATCCCTTCCAACATTTATTATTATATTTTCCATTAAAACATTAATTAACTGTCAATTTTCTCTATCATTTTCCTATACTTTGCACCTTTCTTTATTGACTATTTTTTAAAAAGTATTATTGAAAGGTAATTCAGACCAATTCCAATAGACTTGTGATGGAGATGGCCATCTGCATCCAGAGACGGGACTATGGGACATAGTAACAACATAGCATTTTACCTTTGTTGTTGTTATTATTTGCTTGCTTGTTTTTTCTTTCTCATTTTCTTCCTTTTTGATTTGATTTTTTCTTGTATAATAAATAATAAATGTGACAATATATTTAACCTCTTTTGGATTACTAAATTTTGGAACACAAGGTTTTGCAAGGGTGAATGTTAAGTTTTTAATTTATTTTTTCAAGTACAGGATAGTTTTCAACATTCATTTTTGTGTAAGACTTTGTGTTCCAAATTTTTCTCCTTCCCTGCCTTTCTTCTCTCTTCCCTAAAACAAGCAAGTCTGAAAGCAGTTAAATATGTGCCATCCAAAGCCATATTCCTTTTTTCCTTTTTTTTTTAATAGCTTTTTATTTTCCAAAACATATGTTATCCTATCATAGTATTCCCAATCCCTTTGTTTTTGTCTGCTTGCATTTTTGATTTCCTTCACAGGTTAACTGTACACTATTTCAAAGTCTGATTCTTTGTACAGCAAAATAACTGTATGGACATGTATACATATACTATATTTAACTTATACTTTAATATATTTAACATGTATTGGTCAAACTGCCATCTGGGGGAGGGGAGGAAGGAGGGGAAAAATTGGAACAAAAGATTTTGCAATTGTCAATGCTGAAAAATTATCCATGCATATATCTTGTAAATAAAAAGCTATTAAAAATATGTTATCAAATTTGTAAAGCACTTTAGAAATAGTGTCTCATTTATTCCTCACAACTACCCAGAGAGGTTTATGACATTATTATCCCTATTTTACAAATGAGAAAATTGAGCAGACAGCTGTCAAATGACTAAGTAAACATTAAATTCTTTAGTTTGTCAACAATTTGACCACACAGAAATAAGGGAACAGATGATTATAATGGTTAATCAGTGTAAATGCCATAATGAATGATTATTAGCTGTTGGATTTGAATAATCTCTTTGTATACCTTTAAAAGCTATAATTTATTGTGATTCTACTTTTCTCATTAATTGATTTTTATCCTTTCCCTTGAAAAGGATATTTTTAAAAAATAGTATAAGCAAGCAAAGCTGTGGAAGGTTCATTCTGATAAGAAATAAATGCATCAGATGGAAAAGAAAATGTAGAACTTGACTTCAACATGGGTAAAAGTTATTTTTAAATTATTATATACAATATATGTATGGGTAATTTTTCAACATTGACCCTTGCAAAAACTTGTTTCAACTTTTCCCCTCCTTCCCTCCACCCCCTCCCCTAGATGGCAGGTAGTCCCATACATGTTAAATATGTTAAAATATATATTAAATACAATATATGTATACATATTTATACAGTTATCTTGTTTCACAAGAAAGATCAGATTGAGAAAGAAGGTAAAAATAACCTGAGAAGAAAATACAAAAATGCAAGCAAACAATAATAGAAAGAATGGAAATGTTATGTTGTGGTCCATACTCATTTCCCAGTGTTCTTTCTCTGGGTGTAGCTGGTTCTGTTCACTACAGATCAATTGGAACTGATTTGGATCCTCTCATTGAAGAGCCAAGTCCATCAGAATTGATCATCATATAGTACTGTTGATGAAGTGTATGATGATCTCCTGATTCTGCTCATTTCACTTAGCATCACTTCAGAGAAAGGAGTTATTAAAGCAAAGGAAAGAAATGGAAAACATTTCTTTAATTTAAGTCACATACTACCTGATGCATACAACAGGAGTCAAAAGGGTATTATGAAATCCTGGAAAAGGGACACTTTTATGACTCCCTAATTTTTGTTTGGGAGGAAAAAAGAATTTCAGTAAAATATGACATACTGTGCATGGGATTGGACTTTTTTGGAAGACTATCTTCAATTGATAGTTGCTTCCTTCATTAAGGTGTCATTTTTGATTTGGTGCTTCAGTATCCATAATGTTAGAGACAGTTTGTACTTCTTCAGATTTCCGCATGAAATAGTAGTGATAAGATCCCAAAGTCAGAGGACTTGATGTGATACCAGATTTTAATTCAGAAAAACCCAACTCTAGGCCCAGCATTCTATTCACTGAGCCATCTAACTCTAATGACCTAAATCATTGGTGTGTGACTATTTTCAAGATTTTCTAAATAAGAATACAACTTTTGGGATTATTATACTATAGAAATTGTTCATTAGCTAAAAATCAACCAAATTATTTTTGCTAAGAATCAGGAAATAGCTACATACAATTTCAATTTAAATGTACATTTCCAAATACAAAATATATTTCCTTAATACCTTCCTAAAACATAGTTTCCTTGACAGAACTTGATGCCTCTAGTCTTTTACAGATTACTAGCCCTCGCCAATTATATTAAATTTGTGTATTCAGGCAACCCACTGTGAAAGTTTCTTTTATTCCCTTACACAGAACAGTTTTAGCTTGTCTAGTAATTAGATTCAGAAATGTGACTTAAGGAGAGAAATCATTCTTCTTCTCTGTGTCTTATCCAGTAATGAAAGAAGTCAGCCGGTCAGATCAGAGGAATCATAAGATGTGCGAATTTTTCCTATTTTGTGACCAAAAAAAGCAACGAATGGGTGACATTTCCCTTTTACTGCTATTGGTCTAAAGAAAAATGTGCAACTCCATTCAAGAAAGTCCTTTCTGCCCTTTCCCTGATCTTCCGGAGAGTTCACATATAGTGACAATACTACTAGTCTTCCTTGAGGGATCTGGAAAGGATTAGAGGAACCCGGTCATTTTCAGCATTTAATTTCACAGTAGTCCAATTGTTCCGAGCTCCAGAAAATATGGTTAAATGAACATTTCAAGGCACAACATGGTTTGTGCTGGGATGTTTAGCTCTAAGCTGAAATAATGAAGTGCTAGAAAGAGCTCTTTGGCTGGATCTCCAGACACAAACAAGTATATATGTGAGGCAATTGTCTGAATTACTCAACCAGTGAAAATACTTTTTCTTTCAACTACCAAACAATTTCATTCCAAAGCAGGATATTTTCCCTCAATTGTTTGGATGCATTCTTCACTTCTCTATCTCATGTTTACTGTACACAAGATATGACAATTTTACATTTACCAATTTCAGGACATAATTAATAATAAATATGTACAATTAAGGATGAACTGTGCTTGAAAAATGAACACTAAAATAAGTATTTTACAACATTACTTCAATAACAATTTCATTGTAACAAGAGAAATTCCCAGATTTTAAAAAATATTTATTGTAAGCTTAAGCTATTTTTCCAATATGATAGCTAAAAAATAAGATATGAAAACATAGTAAGTGCTGTCAGTAAATTAATTACATGAATATAAGAGTTATTTTTTAGATTTTCAACTTTATAGGATCTATCACTTTTCTATTATGAACATTTCTAATCCATTAGAAATAATATATGTTCATTTCAAAACAATTTAAAATAAATTTTACACTAAGAAGGATGCTTTTTTTTTTTAATTAAAAGAGGTGTGTGGTGTGGGAACAACAAAATCTATTATTCTCCAGGGAAGATGGGATGATGAGTTTAAAAATTATGAGCCAAACAACCAGAACCCTAATTCAATAACTCTATTTAACTTAATAATCCAGCATCCTAGGTGAGAGATAATAAGCAGCTTCAGGGATCATAAAATATCTTGAGAAACTTACTTCCACAAAAGCAATACTTTAAACTATGACCTACTTCCATGAACACTTAAGAATTCTTTGCATTCCTCTCCATCATGGGGAGATTGTTTATCAGGCACAGCTCCACAAATGGCCTGAAATCTCAGGCCACACTTTATTGCAAATTCAGATAAAATTGTTGGTCTCTTTTGCCTATCACAAGGATATTATTTACTTCTGTTTCTAGGACAGAAAATTCTTTGTAGAGTCACAAATTAAGTGCTTCATAATGTTAGTACTAAACATAAAACCTCTACATTTTCACCCAAAGGTCATAGTGGTCATAGTGTAATCATTCTAAGGAAATGACAAAACGTTACCCTATATTAGTAAGATTGAGAGTAAGTTATGGAAAATATTGGCATATTTAAAACGAATCCAAAATATGACAATCAAATATATCAAAAGGAAACTTTTACACATTAAATTACAATAACTTTTTTAAAAGATACAGTTAAGCTTTTTCCTTAAAAAAAAATGTAAATCCAAAGTGACAAATGAATTTAATAAAATTCAATGGTATGTCATAACTATTAGTTAATTTGTGAAAGCAATCTGGCGGAAACTAGAGACAAGATCCCACACAATATACCAAGATAATTCAAAATGGGTTAAAGACTTAGACAAAAAAGGATGATATTATAAACAAATTAAGGGAGCATGGAAGAAATTGCCTGACAAAGGCTAAGAGTTCATTCCTAAACAAGGAATAAAGGATCATAGAAGAGTTTTATAAAATGGATAATTTTGTTACATAAAATTAGAATGTTGGTGAAGAAACAAAATCAGTGCAGCTAAATGAAAGAATTTTTATAAACTTTGCAGCAAGGTTCTTTGATGAAAATGTAATTTCTGCTAGATATGGGGAATCATAGAGAAAGAACTCAGTTTCTTTATCTATAAAATGAGCTGGAGAAGGAAATGGCAAATCAATCCAGGATTGTGGCCAACAAAACCCTAAACGAGATCACAAAGAGCTGGACACAACTGAAACTAATTAAACAACAACAAATGTTAAAGAGGATGGTTTCAACCTGGAAATGGAAACAAAACAATTTCTAAAACTAACAAGCAAAAACCCCCAAAATCTCAACATGGTCGGGGCAATTATGTAACACAATGAATAGAAGATGTTTAAATAAAGTTTAAGTTTAAATGTTTATATGAAATGGAATAAATGATACTCTCTCGGATACTCACTAGTTGTATGATCCTGGACAAGTTACTTACATTTGACTGCCTCCAAAAAAAAAGTTTTAATGACAAATAACTTAAGACTTAACAATTCTGATCAACACTACCAACCAACCAAAATACCTGAGCATTCACTACAAAATATTCTACTCACTTCTTGACATAGAGGTGAAAGATTCAGAATACAATTTGGTTATAAGTATTTTTGGACATGGAATTTCTTTTACTTGACTATACATATTTGTAACTGGGGTTTTGTTTTTCTTGCTTTCTCAATGGGAGTGGAAGGCTAAAGCAGAGGAAGATAAGGCAGATTTGATTTTAAAACGTAACTTTAAAACTTTTTTTTAAGTCATTTACTCTGAATTTAAAGAGAATAGTTGGGAAGGGCAATAAAAATAGTATTTTTCCATTTTAAAATTTCTGATTGATTATACAGATTAAATGTTATTATTTCTAGCGCCATTAAAAACAGTATTAAAAGAGTTTGAACTTTTTCAGTTTTCTGTTATTCTTCATGGATTAAAATCCAATTTTCTACCAGTCCCTTAATTTGAATTTTTAAGTATTTCATTATAAACTCCTTTAATATATAAATCATACCTAATGTTTTCTAAGGATCTTTGTCCAAAACTATTTCTCAAAGAATCTTAAATTATTAGCAAACAAATTAGATCTACCTTTCAAATCAAGTACTACACTAAAGATGTACCTTAATATATACTGCCTTTCTTATGTTTTCATAAAGGAAATGTGTGTGCAAATTATTCTCAAATACAGATGAAAAATTAAGCATATGGTTCTGTCACAGTTTGGTTTTTTTTTGGGGGGGGAGAGGGAGCAAAGAGATGAAAACTCATTATTTACCCTAATTGCTTAATATTGTTCCCCTTAAGATTTCTTTTAAAAAGTGATCTCTCCAAATCTTGAACACTGTATCACATCCAACATGTTTTTCTTCCTTGTATATTTGAGCTTTCAATTTAATGTATAAAAATACTATAAATATAAATATAAAGAGGTAGAAAATAAGGAGACAAATTGAAGATGTCCTGTGCATAATCCAAAAGGAAGAGTTTATGTAAGTCTTTAGTTTGTGTAAGACATTGTGGTGATTCTATCACACCTTAGACTAAGGAATTATAGCTAATTATGGGGAAGGGTGAAGGGGTGAAAATCAAATAGACAAAGAATACTGATTGTCTAGGCCTAGATTATGGTACATAGGGCCAGTGTGGCTAACCCAATGAATTAATGAGTGTTCCAGTCTTGGACAAGGCTTATAGATATAAAGTGAACTGAACCCAGAATTAAATCAGAGGTTAGATTACATTTGGAAATTTTTATAGTATTTTCAACAATTATAATTTGCTTCGTGAAAAGAAAACCTATCTTTTAAACCATTATACCAATGAGGTAACATCATTATGAATCATAGATTTCTATAATCGCTTACGACCTGAAAGATATAATAAACTATTTTGAACCAGTTTCTTCTGCTATTTTTACGTAGAAAACTATGGAAAGTATTTTTAGTATATACTAACGAAATGTAATATGGTCACTAAAATAGGGAAATAATAGCACAGATTTGGCCATATTGGCAAATCAAAGACTAAGCTAGCTCGAGTCAATAATAGTAGTGTTTTTTTAGAGGCCAGAGTAGTTTGCAAATAACTAAAAGCCATAACTGCAAAGGAAAATCAATCAGGAAAAAAAAAAAATCAAAAAAGAATGACACTTAAATTTTGCATTTAAACAATGCTTATCAGAAGGAAATATCTTTGAAAACAAAGAATCATCCAACTGTTTGTCCCAGACGGATAAAGAGCAGTCAAAATATGGAAGGATCTGAGAATGCTCTCAGAATGAAACTTCAGGAAGAAAATCCTGCTTCAAATATACTGGCCCTGCATTTTGGTCCAGCTTCTCTGTCCTGCATTTTTGAAGTAACTCATATGTGGGGGGTGAAGTGGGAGGAAGACTAGTGTGAATCAGTTCCACAAGTGCAAAACAATCCTAAGGATGAAAGAAAAAATGCTGAGGATTATGTTGTTATTTGTCAAAGAAGTAACAATGGTCAGAAGAGGAAACTTGGATGACTGGGCAGTTGACTTCCTTGAATCAAGAATTTAGTTACCTAGAAAAAGTTTACCAAAAGCATGAAGTAAAGTGTGTGGGACCGAAACTGTTTCTGAAGATTGAAGCTTAAAGCTCAAAGAAACCTCAAGATTATCTAGTACAAATTCTTCACTTTCCAAATAAAGAAAGTGAGGCACAAAGAGACAATGAAATAGAAAGGAATGATTTAAAATCAAATCTTTTGATTCCAGCCTTTTCTACTATTTTATATTTCTTTTTTAGAGGTAAAGGAGTGTAAAGCCTACATTTTCTATGACTTTTATAATTTTGAAGGCAGAACAATATTTTGTTATATGGCCAGCAAACAAAAAAATCTGCTGACAGAGTTCAAGAATTCTTATGACTCTGGATCAAGTAGTTAAATGGAGAAGTTTAGTAGATACAGGAAAAGTAGATCAGACATAAAAATTTCTGCTTTCAAGAACCCAAGGGACTTGAAAGATATTGTTGATGGAAGATTTTTAAAGTCTTCTAGAATGACAGAATGACAGAATATATTATAGTATATGAGTGTAATTAATGGATTATTTGCTGTAAAAAATAACAAAAAGAATGATTTCAGAGAATCCTGGGAAGACTTGTATGACCCGATCCAGAATGAAGTGAACAGAACCAGAACAACTTATTTGATATCATAACATTATAAAGAAAAACTTTGAAAGCATTAAGAACTCTGATCAATAAAGATTAACCAGGACTCAAGATGACCAATGATGAACCATTATAACCATGGAAGGGTGATGGTCCCCAGATACATAATAAAATAGGTGTTTGTTGGAATTTGACTTTTTTATGAAATTATTTTTGGAGTGGTAGCAAATTACCTTAGGTGGGAAAAGGGAAAGAAATGACAGTGTTGTCAAAAAGAAAAAGAAGTTATTAAGGTTTTTTTAATGCACATTGGGAAAAAAGTTCAGAATTAAACAGATAAGAGTATACTTTTCAAAATGTTGACAATTTTTGAAAAAGCAAGCTGTATAATAGGTTTGCAGTTTCATATATCATCCTCTTTTTCTGTTCTTTAAAAAAAATTTTAAAAATAGAAAAATAGAGTCAAGCTTGAATTAAAAAAAAGGTCTTGCACTTGCAAATACTTAATACCTCACACCTGACTCATGACAGCCTGTTTCTTCTAGTCTAAAGGCAATTTATATTATGAAGCCCTTTTGCAATCTGGTGAAGCCTATAAAACCCATCTCAGAATAATATTTGTGAGCAGCCTTCATAACTGAAAGAAACGTTAAGTTCCATTAGAGGTGAGTGAAAAGATAATTTTTTTCCCATCCAAGTTCACAAATTCCTTGAAATCTAGATTAAGAATCCCAATTCTAGTAATTTCTGGCTAACTACAAGTTGAATCTTCCTAAAGAACAACTCACTCTAAATAAAACAACAAAAGCATATGACTCACCACAGATTACAGAAAAATGCTACTTAGTCTTCCACAATCTGACACCAAATTACTTTTAACACACCATTATCAAAATTATCCAAAATGCCTGAAAATATGCCTGGACTTTATTTTGTTCATACCACTCTATTCACCTGAAATGGAATGCCTGTCCCTATTTTCTCCTTATATTATCCAACTCAGTTCTAATGTTTGTAAAGACTTCTTTGACCCAACCTCACATTCTGATCTCCACCTCTACCAAATTAACAAACTGATTTTCCTTAAAGTCAGATCTTACTATGCCACCCTACTACTCAACTCTAGTGGTTCTTTTGCTGGGCAGGATCACAAAATCATCTAACATTTTCTTCCATTTTACTCTATTTCACTCTACTCCAACTCCCTTGACCTCCTTGTACCTCCTTGCCCACAATACTTTATTTCTAAATTATATCCCTTTGTATTGGCTGTACCCCATGCCTGTTCTTTCTTCTCTTCCCCACCCCCCACACCTCATATTCTGACTTTTCTAATTCCTACAAGATTTAACCAGTCCATGATCCAACCATTCTGGAGAGTGATTTGGGACTATGCCCAAAGGGCTATTGTACATACTCTTTGATCCATTAGTGTTCCTACTGAGTCTGTATTCCAAAGAGATCATAAAACAGGGAAAAGAACCCACATGTGCAAAAATATTTGTGGCAACCCTCTTTGTAGTGGCAAGAAACTGGAAACTAAGTGGATGCCCATCTATTGGGGAATGGCTGAATAAGTTATGATATATAAATATTATGGAATATTATTGTTCTATTAGAAACTATCAGTACAATGATTTCAGAGAGGCCTGGAGAGACTTACATGAACTGATGCTAAGTGAAATGAGTAAAACATTGTACACGACAATAAGATTTTATGATGATCAATTCTGACAGTCATGACTCTACAGAGAGGCGATTCAGGCCAGTTCCAATGGTCTTGTGATGAAGAGAACTATCTGCACCCAGAGAAAGGACAGGGGAGACTGAGAGTGGATCACAATATAGTAACCTCACTTTTTTATTGTTGTTTGCTTGCATTTCATTTTCCTTCTCATTTTTTTTCTTTTTAATATGACTTTTCTTGTGCAGCATGATAATTGTGGAAATATGTATAGAAGAATTGTACATGTTTAACACATATTAGATTACTTGCCATCTGGAGGAGGTAGTGGTGGAAAGGGAGAGAAAAAATTTGGAATGAAAGATTTTGCAAGGATGAATGTTGAAAATTAGCTATGCATATATTTTGAAAATAAAAAGCTTTAATAAATTTTAAAAGACTTAACTAGTCCAAATCTTACTTTCCACAGAAAATTTTTCCAGGTTTTCTATTCTCTTCCATTCCTCTCAGATCATATTATACTTATTTACACTATATATATTTTATATGAACATAGTCATTTATAATTGTCTTTCCCATTACAATGTTCCTTGAGTAACAAGGATGGTTTTTTTATCTTTTTAATTTTTTTGTATCTCCAGAACTGGATAATCCCTGGATTAATAAATATTTGTTGCTAGGTAAGCAATCCTGTAACATGTTTTCATATCTAATTGCCATAACCCGTTTTTTTTTCTTTTTTAAGAATGTGACTTTCTACCTTAACTAGATTGTAATTTCATCAGGAATTTATACCCTCAACACAATATCTTAAATATAAATTATATCTCACTAGATATTATGATTTGATTTATGCATTCAACAAAAGGAAAACCATTCAGGTTAATAGGAACTGATGTACTTACTAGGTGGCAGGTTCCATTTCTAAGTCGATAAAGATGTCACAGCTCCTCCCCCCAGAGGAACAAGATGAAAAAAATTCATTTGTTTAGGATTTATTTTTAAGTTACAATCACCCAATTAGTTAGAATAAAAAGAACTAAGAGGATATTCCTTTCTATTATCTTTTCCCAGTTGTTAGAAATCAGCATTCAAAAACTAAATTGTAAACTGTGAGGGAGAAAGAGGAAATAGCAAGAGAATGACTTTTTTTTTTATTTGCCCAGTACACACAGTATGAACTTAATTGCACAAATGGATTACTAATGATCTTGCCACTCAGAATTATTGTAGTTTCACATTTCTGCATAGAATAAGGAAAGATTATCCACTTAATTTCAAAATGGAATGGAGATATTACATTTACATATCAAACAAGATTGAAAAACGATAGCAGAAGTGAATTAGGCATAGCCAGAATTACAACTTCAAGATTTTGTTTCACTTTTGCAAAAGTAAACATTTGTCCTAATTTGGAAATAGAAACAGGATGATAATCATTCAACTATAATCTTTTGGTGATAACTGACGCATTTCAACAGAGTAAGAAAACAAAATACATCAAGTGTTTTAAAGTAAAAACGAGGCAGTTCTAGGCACAGCTCAAAGGCATAGTTCATCCATTTTAAGAAAAGATTCCAAGAGTTTCAGGATATTGTTTTCTTAAGGAGTGGCTATCTCTTTCCTCATAATACCATTTTTGTGAAGGGCAAGGATTAGGAAGAAATTTCTGGCACTCAGATTCTCTTCCCATAATCACCCCAGATAACTAATTTAAAAATACCTTTATTTGAAAAGTCAAAAAGTAAAAAAAAGTATACAGGGCCTATATTTAAAATATCCCTTGATTGTAAAAAATGGGGGAAAAAAAATCTCCTTTTTCCCCTTAATAATTTAAGTTTCTGCCAATCTGTAATAATTCCAAAATGCCATTTTCTTTTTTAAAATGTGTAAGATTAAATTATACTTTTAAGAAAGTAAACTTAATCACACAGAAAAATAACAATGATAACAATAGCTAGTCTTTATGTAGCCCTTTAAGGTTTGCAAAGTACTTTACAAATATTTCACATTTTCCTAATATTAAATTATAAATATCATACTTTTATCTTCACCATGACACTAGGATATAGGTACTATTGTTATCCTCATTTTACAGTTGAAGACACTGAAGTAGAAATCAAGTTAAGTGACTTACCTAAAACCACATATCTAGTGAGTATCTAAAAAAAAAAGGATTTAAAATTAGGTCTTCTTAATATCAATTCCAGGTTTCTATCCACTGTGCTACCTAGCTGGCTTATAAAAGGAGAAAAGATTTTGAAGGAAGAGTACTTTTACTGAAGGAGACACAATAATTATTTACATTTTTCTTTGTCAGATCTTAACTCCATAACTCAAGCCTACATGATAAACCATTGACAGGGTAGCATGAACTTGGAATCAGAAGCAGCTCAGGTTTTCCATGTACTTACTAGCTGCATGAGTGGGTAAATAATTGCTCCCTGAGCCTGTTTTTTTAATCAGCAAAATACATTTAAACTATATAACACAGTGGTGAAAATCCAAAATGAAATCATCATTTGTTTTGTAATTATACATATATACATATAGTGAAGCCAGGAGATATGTACATACAAGTGAAGTGAGGAGGCAGGCAGGTGAGCACACATACACATACATACATAACACTTACGGATATAATTAAATATTTAAGATCACAGTGATGAAATCTTGGGTTTCTAGGTAGAGGTGGCAGAGAAAACCTAACACAAACAGGGAAGTGCACAGATAGGGATCAGTTCAGCTTATAGACGCACCCTCTGTGGAGGTCTTGGATAACCCTACTTTACTGTATCTATTCAGAAAGTCAAGTTATATCAAACACCTAAGGTTACATTTCTCCTATAAACCTGTCTGTGGTCTTGCCACCTTTTCTGAATCCCTTTTGGGTTAGCACACCACAGCATGCTCCCTCATAGTGTCTTTCTCTTCACCCCTCTCCCATTCCTCATGGTGACTTTCCTCTCATCCTCACCCCATATCTCATATCTTTTAGCTAACTTGTTTAGAGTGCTATCCTTGTATGGATTAAGCCTGCCAGTTAAGGGCATATTCCAACCTCACAGTATATTCCCTTTCTCATAGCTAACTCTTACAATGCTAAACTCCTCTATGGATTTTGTCTGCCAGCTAAGGGCATACTTTTCTCATGGCATATTCCTTTTCTCCTGGTTAATTGTGAGTTCCATTGTTAACCATATACTCTACCAAATCTATTTCATATTTGTCATTCCTAGTATCTAATTTAACTCTTCATTTTATTTGTAATTTCTCATAAATAAATGTATTTTTTTGCCAAAGATTTTGCAAAGATTGGTAATCTGTCATATAACTGACCCCCAACATTTGGTGACAAACCCTATTATTTGGTTCCAATTGCTCTCCTAAATCTCAATATTTGGTGCCTACAACCATCTCATCATTTGGAGCACTGAACCTCAAGCACATCATTAGGGTAAACATCAAGTGAAATCCAAAAAAACCATGATACTATCCAGGGGTCCTCAAACTTTTTAAATAGGGGGCCAGTTCATTGTCCCGCAGACTGTTGGAGGGCCTGACTATAGTAAAAAGCAAAACTTTGTTTTGTGGGCCTTTAAATAAAGAAACTTCATAGCCCTGGGTGAGCGGAATAATTGTCCTCAGCTCCCCATCTGGCCCGCGGGCCGTAGTTTGAGGATCCCTATTAACTATACTATCTCTCATTTAAACCTTTCAACACATCTTCTACAAAGTTGAAAAATTATTTAAAATGTTTCTTTCAATTCTTAGTCTCTAAATGAGCAAAAGGTATTTAGCTCGAAAGGTAAATTAAAAACTGTGGCTTTTTAATCTTGAACTTAAAATAATTTCATATTAAAAATAATTTAAGAATTTGTAATACTTGTATAAATCTGTTTTATGAATACCCGATTTTTTTTTATGTGACTTAAAATGACTCCATTCCACACCCCAAATCCAAAAATAAATTTTACTATATTGTTTGTTTTTCTACCACTCTCATTCCTCATCCTTGGTTTTTGATGACTGTGCCAGTGGAGAAGTTGTGGCACATCCCACCAAGCTGCAAAGATCTGGTGACAGATGGTCACAGGAACAGACTGGCTAAATTTAGCAATGCTCATTAGCAGAAGGTTGGCCACTGGGCAATTAGATTTCTTGTCCACAGCAACTTATGAAGATTATCTCTTAAAGCATGAAGAGGTTGTGATCTGAAAGTACACACACCACTTAAGTCACAAATCTTTTGAAATACTTTTCTTTGTTAGTTTTTGGTTGCCTGATATTTTTAAATGAATTAACTAAAAATGGCAAGTTGAGATATGAATGAAATAGTTATTACTATGTATCATGTTTTTGCAAATGCTAAAGATACAAATATAAAAACAAGAATGATACAAGTTAGGACAAAAATGGCCCAAGGGAAAGGTGTTTTGGCCTGGGAAGGCACAAGAATAGTGAATAAAGCCATAGAACATTTGATTGACCCTTTCTTGGGGAAAAAAAAAAAAGTAGTATTGATTTATTACATTTTCCAGATCAAGAAAGTAGGAAGAATTTGTATTCCCAAGAAGTATATGGCAAGAAGAAACCTAGAGCCGCCAATTGGATGTGTTATGAAATAAGAGCTTTTCTGAGGCTGGTTATGTGAGTTTGTGATTATTTAGCAACCAAGATACTTCAGAACTAAGATAGGGGTTCCAAAACTAAAGTGATTAACAACTCTGTAAAGGTCTGTTTTTCAGATATGGAAATTGACTTAAGTTTACATGCAAATTCATGGTGAAGAACATAAATTAGATTGGCTTTTAATCACCAATTATCAGTATCATGGAGGGAATGACATCTAGATCTAATTAGTTTATATTTTTCATCCATTTACTTTAAAAGTTCACAAATATGTTCACCACTTTCTAGGTATCAGGTGCTCTGGTCCTGCAAATACAAAAAAAAAAAAAAAAAAAAAAAATGAAATGACATCCTTACCTCAAGGACCTTTTTTTTTTTACTAGACTCCAATATACATATACATAAATGTATAAATTTAAACCCATCTAGAATTGGGTTACTGTCCCAAGATAATGTTTTGACTTGAATCAATCAAGAATTTGCCAAGTACATGGAAATGTGCCAGATACTGTGATGAATATGGCCTGGTCTCATGGTTATTTTCTAATACTTCTAACCAATAATGGTGCCATGTTTACTGAAATGGAATGGAAACATATGTGGCCTGTTTAGGCTGGCCCCCTGTTCAAACTTCTTTCCTTACTTTCCTGTCCCCAGCTGAGGAAAGAATGTCTCATACTGATGCAAAGCTTTGGCCTGTTTTAAGTTTACTCTAAAAGTTAATTATCTTAAGGGTAGAGAGATAGAGATAGGTCAAGGATCTTAGTGACAAAATTTTAAGTAATTGTTTAAGAATCTGAAAGCAAAATGTGATAGGAGACTTAGAGTAACTTGAAATAACCAGAAGTAACTCTAAAAGGAGTTACTTTAAGTAGTTAATCTAATCCTCCAGGACTAGTGACTATCAAATATGAGTATTAAACTTAGAAATCAGCCACAGACTAGTATTATTAAGAATTAAGTTTCTTTTTTAAAAAATTTACAACTACCCATGCATCTGTGTAAACGGTAAAATAATAGGTCCTTTGTATTCACTAAAGTGCTAAGATGAGGCAACTAAAATCATTTGCTCATTTAAGTCTTATTCCCTTTAACCTGCTAGACTAGATAATGTAATTACTGTATCATCTTTTGATAGAGTGTGTACACAGTAATTTGCATATCTTTCAGTGAGTTACTAATTGAAAAAAAAGAAATACAATTGCAGAGCAAATCTAACTAAAACACTGTTGTTTTGAAAAAGAATTTTAGGAAAGTCCATATATAGAAAATTCAAGAAATCTCCCTTACCACAGATAGCACCTGTAGGCAGAGAGTCCAAAGTAATCAATCACATTGGTTTTATTTCACAGCTGCTTCAATAGCTAGAAAGCACAAAGGAGAGAATGGTGCAATTTCTGTCAAATGTAAATAAGTAACTTGTATTATATACGGCGATTTCCTCACAACAACCTTGTTAAAATACATATTACAAGTATTTTAT